>NC_140995.1:86882172-87118404 GCF_052327205.1 Somniosus microcephalus
GAGAGAGATTCTCTCTCCCTCAACTGACTCCTCCCGACACACACACCTCCCTCTCCGTCACACACTTCACCACTCCCTCACATTCTCCCTCTCTCTCACCCCCTCTCCCTTACACACTGCCCCTCTCCCTCACACACACACTCTCCCCCTCTCTCCATCACACACCCACTCCCCTCTCTCCCTCACACACACACTCCCCCCTCTCCCTCACACACACCACTCACCCCCTCTCCCTCACAGACACACTCCCCCTCTCTCCCTCACAGACACACTCCCCCTCTCTCCCTCACACACACACACTCCCCCTCTCTCCCTCACACACACACTCCCCCTCTCTCCCTCACAGACACACTCCCCCTCTCTCCCTCACAGACACACTCCCCCTCTCTCCCTCCACACACACACTCCCTCTCTCTCCCTCACACACACACTCCCCCTCTCTCCCTCACAGACACACTCCCCCTCTCTCCCTCACAGACACACTCCCCCTCTCTCCCTCACACACACAGTCCCCCTCTCTCCCTCACACACACACTCCCCCCCTCTCCCTCCTTTCCTTTCTCTCCCTGCCTCCCCTCTCCCTCACTAGTGCCTCAGGCCCGGCCGGACTCACCTCGGTAGCAGAACGGACTCAGTCCGACAACGGGAGGCCGGGTGCCCAGCGCTCCAAAGCGAGCCCGGGGTTCCTGTTGGTGAACGCGGCGGGCCTTTGACCTGGTTGGCCAGGCGGCAGATGAATGCCTTTCGCTGCAGACTCCTGTGTCCGATTGCGATCGGGACAGCTGTTTGGAAAGCCCGGTTTTGCCGGTCCCGCACTCACGGCAAGAGAGAGAGAGAGAAGGAGAGAGAGAGAGAGAGAAGGAGAGAAAGAAATGAGCAACCCCCAATGCTATCACTACGACGCCCTGAAAATGCCAAGAGCTGACCATAAAGAAGAATACCCTCAGTCAACTAGTCCTGGGACTCAATAAAGTAACTAATAACAATACTAACAATAACCAGTCCCAGGACAGTGACAGGGTAACACAAAGAATTCGACCCAACACAATCGTCGCTAAGCAAAAGGAAAAATATCTGTCATACATGGGCAGAAACAACAAAAACCCAAAGCAAACTCAATTGCTACTTGGCCCTAAACAGACAATACAACATAGCTGACTACCTGACCATGGTAAAGGATAACAAATTGAGAAGAACCTTGACAAGGTACAGACTTAGCGAACATAGCCCTAGTGATCGAAAAAGGCAGACACAGGCAGACCAGGCTGCCAAGAGAAGACAGGATATGCTCTCACTGCAGTCAGGGAGTAGTTGAGACAGAGATGCACTTCCTCACAGCCTGTGGAAAATATCAGGGCATCAGAGAGAATTTCTACCAAAAATTCTCACAAATATGCCCTGATTCAGAAATCTGACTGACAACCAAAAACTCCCATTCCTACTGGGGGAGGAGAGAAGCTGTGTAACACTGGCGGCACACTATGTTACAGCTTGCCATGAAAGAGAGGGACAACCAGTAAACTAAGACAAGAGTATATATAAACAAGGCGAATGTATATTTATAAACTCAGGGATATACCTGTTTATACACTGTATGAATGGAACCGCGTTTATGTGTTCAACCATAAATGTATTTTGATGCTTTGGCAACATAAGATGTACCTTATCATGCCAATAAAGCGATTTGTATTGTATTATTGTATTGAGAGAGAGGGAAGAGGAGAGAGAAATTTTTTGAGCTTCAGGCCTGCCTGCTGCGGGCGGAGAGCAGCCCCGAGTCCCCCCTGCGCGAGGGTGAGGAGGAGGGGGGGACGGCGGCGGTTAGAGCAGAGCGCTGAACTCGAGGCCCAGGCTTCCCGCGCTGCTAGGCCACGGCTTCGCACATCCACTACAATAAAGAGAGATTCCTAAATATTAAAGTTCAGGTTTTGAAGCACCTCATAGCTAAGAAGACAACTGCACAAACGAACCTAACGGGGTACACACAGAAAGTGGGAAAAATAAAGACACAGAAAGTGTGGGAAAAAAATTGTTAAGAATCAAGATGGCGGCCACTCACCTCGGTTCAGAATGAAAAGGCCCGCCCACACACGCACCGATTGGTCAACCATCAGGTCACTGAACTGTAGGATTGCTCAATCATCAAGTCACTCAACACTCAACTGTAGGATGGCCCGCCCGCACGCGCAATGAACCCGCCCCCGTGACACAGCGATTGGTCAACCGTTGGTCAACTGTCAGGTCGCTCGACCGCACGATTGGTCAACCTTCAGATCACTCAATGCTAATGAGCAAATGAGCAGAACTTTTCCCATTTAATGAGCGGAATTTTGAATGTTTTTTGGATACCGTGGGCACAATTTTTGTCTGACGGAAAAGTAAATATGCTTATGACCGTTCCGGAATCGTAAGCTTTCTTTTGATGTAACACGCGTGTAGGTACACTCTATAACTTTCGAATGTATAGAAGACAGACAGACAGACAGACAGACAGAAGAGCAATTATATATATACTAGCTGGGGGTGCCGAGGCTTTTTTGATGGCATGTTGTTGTTGGAAGAGAGAGAGGGAGCGACTGGGGGGAAGAGAGAGAGGGAAGGAGAGAGAGAGAGAGGGAAGGAGAGGGAAGGAGAGAGAGAGAGAGATGGAAGGAGAGAGAGAGAGGGAGATGGAAGGAGAGAGAGAGAGAGGGAAGGAGAGAGAGAGAGAGGGAAGGAGAGAGAGAGAGAGAGAGAGAGGGAAGGAGAGCAAGAGAGGGAAGGAGAGAGAGGGAAGGAGAGAGAGAGAGTGAAGGAGAGAGAGAGAAAGAGGGAAGGAGAGAGGGAGAGAGAGAGGGGGAAGGAGAAAGAGAGAGAGGTGGAAGGAGGGAGAGAGAGAGAGGGGGAAGGAGAGAGAGAGAGAGGAAAGGAGAGAGAGATGGGGTGAGAGAGAGAGACTGGGGAGAGAGAGAGAGAGAGACTGGGGGAGAAGAGAGAGAGAGAGATTGGGGAGAAGAGAAAGAAAGAGAGATTGGGGGGAAGAGAGAGAGACTGGGAGTGTGAGAGAGAGAGAGAGAGAGACTGGAAGTGTGAGAGAGAGAGAGAGACTGGGAGTGTGAGAGAGAGAGCGAGAGAGACACGGAGTGAGAGAGAGAGAGAGAAAGAGACTGGGAGTGTGAGAGAGAGAGAGACTGGGAGTGAGAGAGAGAGAGAGAGACTGGGAGTGTGAGAGAGAGAGAGAGAGTGGGAGTGTGTGAGAGAGAGTGGGAGTGTGAGAGAGAGAGAGAGAGTGGGAGTGTGAGAGAGAGAGAGAGAGTGTGAGAGAGAGAGAGAGAGTGGGAGTGTGTGAGAGAGAGAGAGAGAGATAGTGGGAGTGTGTGAGAGAGAGAGAGAGACTAGGAGTGTGAGAGAGAGACTGGGAGTGTGAGAGAGAGAGACTGGGAGTGTGTCAGAGAGAGAGTGTGTGAGAGAGAGAGAGTGGGAGTGTGCGTGAGAGAGAGAGAGAGAGAGAGTGGGAGCGTGTGAGAGAGAGAGGGAGACTGGGAGTGTGTGAGAGAGAGAGAGAGTGTGAGAGGGAGAGAGAGAGAGACTGGGAGAGTGAGCGAGAGAGAGAGAGAATGTGAGAGAGAGAGAGAGACTGGGAGTGTGAGAGAGAGAGAGAGAGTGAGAGACTGGGAGTGTGTGAGAGAGAGAGAGAGTGGGAATGTATGTGAGAGAGAGAGAGACTGGGAGTGTGAGAGAGAGAGACTGGGAGCGTGAGAGAGAGAGAGACTGGGAGTGTGAGAGAGAGAGATTGGGAGTGTGAGAGAGAGAGAGAGAGAGAGAGAGTGGGAGCGTGTGAGAGAGAGAGGGAGACTGGGAGTGTGTGAGAGAGAGAGAGAGTGTGAGAGGGAGAGAGAGAGAGACTGGGAGAGTGAGCGAGAGAGAGAGAGAATGTGAGAGAGAGAGAGAGACTGGGAGTGTGAGAGAGAGAGAGAGAGTGAGAGACTGGGAGTGTGTGAGAGAGAGAGAGAGTGGGAATGTATGTGAGAGAGAGAGAGACTGGGAGTGTGAGAGAGAGAGACTGGGAGCGTGAGAGAGAGAGAGACTGGGAGTGTGAGAGAGAGAGATTGGGAGTGTGAGAGAGAGAGATTGGGAGTGTGAGAGAGAGAGAGATTGAGAGTGAGAGAGAGAGAGATTGGGAGTGAGAGAGAGAGAGAGAGAGAGAGACTGGGAGTGTGAGAGAGAGAGATTGGGAGTGTGAGAGAGAGAGAGATTGGGAGTGTGAGAGAGAGAGAGATTGGGATGTGAGAGAGAGAGAGAGATTGGAAGTGTGAGAGAGAGAGAGATTGGGAGTGTGAGAGAGAGAGATTGGGAGTGAGAGAGAGAGAGAGAGAGAGAGACTGGGAGTGTGAGAGAGAGAGAGATTGGGAGTGTGAGAGAGAGAGAGAGATTGGGAGTGTGAGAGAGAGAGAGACTGGGAGTGTGAGAGAGAGAGAGATTGGGAGTGTGAGAGAGAGAGTTTGGTAGTGTGAGAGAGAGAGATTGGGAGTGTGAGAGAGAGAGGTTGGGAGTGTGAGAGAGAGAGAGATTGGGAGTGTGAGAGAGAGAGATTGGGAGTGTGAGAGAGAGATTGGGAGTGTGAGAGAGAGAGAGATTGGGAGTGTGAGAGAGAGAGAGATTGGGAGTGTGAGAGAGACAGAGAGATTGGGAGTGTGAGAGAGAGATTGGGAGTGTGAGAGAGAGAGATTGGGAGTGTGAGAGAGAGAGATTGGGAGTGTGAGAGAGAGAGAGAGATTGGGAGTGTGAGAGAGAGAGATTGGTAGTGTGAGAGAGAGAGAGATTGGGAGTGTGAGAGAGAGAGGTTGGGAGTGTGAGAGAGAGAGAGATTGGGAGTGTGAGAGAGAGAGATTGGGAGTGTGAGAGAGAGAGAGAGACTGGCCTGCCGCGGCCACTCACCTGATAGCTTTGGGTCGGGCTCTGGGGCGGGTCTGATGACGCCACGGGGAAGTTTTGTGCGCGGCGGCCGGTGACCTGGTGGCTTTGGGTCGGGCTCTCGGGCGGGGCTGTTGAAGCCATGGGGAATTTTTCTGCGCGGCGGCTCCCGGCACGGCCTGCCGTGGCCAGTGACCTGATGGCTTTGGGTCGGGCTCTGGGGCGGGGCTGTTGACGCCGCAGGGATGTTTTGTGCGCGGCGGCTCCCGGCACGGCCCACAACTCAAGGCCCAGGCTTCCCGGGCTGCTAGGCTGTGCCCAGTGCTGGCACAGCCGCTCGAAATGGCCGTCAAAGTAGGCGAGCCTCCGGGCGAAGGGCAGGGGATCACTTCATTTCCTACTGTTGCTAAATACAATTTAAAACTCAAATAAATTGTTATTTTCTTTAGTTCCCTAACACACAGAAAGTGTGGAAAAAAAATCGTGAAGTATCAAGATGGTGGCCACTCACGTCGGTTCAGAATGATAAGGCCCGCCAACACACGCACCGATTGGTCAACCGTCAGGTCACTGAACTGTAGGATTGGTCAATCGTCAAGTCACTCAACACTCAACTGTAGGATGGCCCGCCCGCACGCATAATGAACCCGCCCCCGTGACGCAGCGATTGGTCAACCGTCGGTCAACTGTCAGGGTCGCTTGACCGTACGATTGGTCAACCTTCACGTCACTCAATGCTAATGAGCAAATGAGTGGAACTTTTCCCATTTAATGAGCGGAATTTTGAACATTATTGGGATACCGTGGGCAGGATTTTTGTCTGACGGAAAAGTAAATACGCCTATGACTGGTCCGTAATCGTAAGCTTTCTTTTGATATGACGCGCGTATAGGTACGCTCTATAACTTTCGAACGTATAGAGAACGGACAGACAGACAGACAGACAGACAGACAGAAAGACAGACAGACAGACAGACAGACAGACAGAAGAGGTCTTTTATATATATAGATGGACTAGCTGGGGGTGCCCGGCGGTGCCGAGGCTTTTTTGAGGGCATGTTGTTGTTGAAAGAGAGAGAGGGAGCGACTGGGGGGAAGAGAGTGTTGTGTCCGTGTGTTAATAGAGACACTGAAGACAGGAGTTGGTTTCACAGGTGTTTACTGAACAAAGTCTGGAGGGGAACTAACTGATACAACACAATATACAGGCTTATATAGCCCGAGTGGCCATTACCGACATCACAGTACACAGGGGGCTCTTAAAGGCACATACACTACAATTCCTCCCCTTTTAGCCAACCAGTACATAATATTTTAAGTAATCATTAATTACATGTTACAAGAAAAATAATCTACACACTGCTGCAGTTAATCAATTATAAGTCTGTCTCTCTGGAGGCTTCCTGACTCGGTCTGGATAACGCCTCAGTGGTGTAGTAGTTTCTGGTGGTGAAGTAGGTTCTTTTGGCAAGGCTGATTCGGCTTGAATGCCAGTGTCGGGTTCATCGGGTTCCAGTATCACCGGATTGGAGGTAGATACTATGGGTATCTCTACTCCATCATTAGGCGTATAGAGTTGTGGTGTAGGTTGTCCCTTTTCGGATGACTCTATGATTTGGTCAGCATGGCGCCTTATTATGCTTTCTCCGATGTCCACGGTATACATCAGCGGTCCTAATCGTGTGCAGATAGTTCCAGGCTGCCATTTCTCGGTATGGTAGTCCCGGGCCAAAACTTGCTGACCTATCTGGAAGGTTCTAGTTGGCCTTTCATTCATGCCTTGAAATTGTCAGTTCTCTACGTCCCTTCTGATGTTTGGCTTGATCAAATCCAGCCGGCATCTTAGGCTTCTATTGAAGAACATCATGGCGGGAGTTTGGTTTGTAACCATATGTGTTGCATTCCTGTATGCAAACAAGAAGTTATCCACCTTATGCCGAAGTTTTATGTCTTCATTACCCACGGCCTTTATGGCCTTCTTGAAGGTCTGGACAAACCTTTCAGCCAATCCATTGGTGGCGGGATGGTATGGGGCGGATGTGTAGTGCTTAACCCCATTGTTTTTTAAGAACTTCCTGAATTCTTCGGACACAAATTGCGGTCCATTATCAGAACATATCTGTTCAGGCAGCCCATTCCTGGCAAATATGGTCCTTAATAGTGTGATGGTTTTTTCCGTGGTGGTGGAGGACATCTTTATTACCTCCGGCCACTTGGAGTGTGCATCAACCGCGATTAAGAACATTGAGTCCATAAATGGACCAGCAAAGTCGATGTGTACCCTTTGCCATGGAGATGAGGGCCACTCCCATGGATGTAGAGGGGCTTGTGGTGGAGCGTTTTGGACCTTCTGGCATCTTAGGCAGCTCTTGGTCATTTCTTCGATGTCTCCATCGATACCTGGCCACCATACAAACGCCCTGGCTAGGTTCTTCATTTTCACTCCACCCAGATGCCCCTCGTGAAGCTCCTTTAGAAGTTTATCCTGGAGTTTGGGTGGAATCACCACTCTGGATCCACACATCAAGGTTCCTCGGCACACTGACAGCTGTTCTCTTCTTTGCGAGAATGCTGGCAACAGTGGTTCGCCATGTGCTGGCCATCCCTTCACTGTTAAATCGTAGACTCGTAAGAGAGTCGGGTCATTTCTAGTTTCCCTTTCAATGGCAGAATTTGTTACTGGTAGACATTCGACTATGGTGGAGTGGAAATTCTCCACTGGGTCTACGGTAGGTGCCTCTTCTACCGTTGGCAATGGTAGGCGCGATAAACCGTCAGCATTCCCATGCTGTTTTGATCCTTTGTATTCTATGTTATATTGGTGTGCCCCTAGAAAAAGGGACCACCTCTGTAGCCTTTGCGCTGTCATAATGGGAACACCCTTTTTAGGGTTGAATATGGAGATCAGGGGTTGAGGGTCAGTCAACAAGGTAAATTTTTGTCCGTGTAGGTAATGGTTGAATTTCTTCACTCCCCATACCAGGCTGAGTGCTTCCCTGTCGATTTGGGCATAGTTATGCTCAGCTGAGTTCAATGAGCGTGACGCAAAAGCTATCGGCCTTTCCGAGCCATCAGGGAATTTATGCGATAATACCGCTCCTACGCCGTAAGTGGATGCATCGCACGCCAGTCTGATTGGCAGTGATGGGTTGTAATGAGCCAAAACTTCTTTGGACGTGATTAATCCTTTGCATTTATGGAAGGCACGTTTACATTATTCGCTCCATTTCCAAATCACTCCCGTTTGCAGCAGTTCATTAAGAGGGTGCAGAAGAGTTGATAAGTTCAGTAAAAATTTATGATAGTAATTTATTAATCCCAGGAACAACCTTAATTGTGAAACATTTTCAGGTGCTGGGGCTTTTATGACCGCTTCAATTTTTTCAGGTGACTTATGCAAACCTTCCTTATTAATAATGTGGCCACAATATGATATTTGATTCTGGAAAAATTCGCACTTGGGGCAATTTGCTCGTAGGCCCCGTTCTCTCAGCCTAGTGAGCACCTGCTCCAAATTGGCAAGGTGCTCGTTGTCATTTTCTCCTGTTACAAGGATGTCGTCTAGGTAGCATTGAGTCCCCGGAATCCATTGGAGGACTTGCTCCACAGCTCTTTGCCAGATAGCTGGAGCGGATGCTACTCCGAAAACCAGTCGATTGTACTGGTACAGGCCTTTGTGTGTATTTATCGTGAGATACTTTTTAGAGGCCTCTTCAACCTCCATCTGTAGATATGCCTGTGCCAAGTCAATTTTGGTGAAACGTTTCCCTCCGGATAGTGAGGCAAAAATATCTTCTATCCTCGGAAGAGGATACTGTACCGTGTGAAGGATCGGGTTTACAGTCACCTTGAAGTCTCCACAGATGCGAATTTTTCTCTGTTCTTCAGATTTATCATTATTCAACGTTTTCTTCATGACTGGGATGATGGGTGTTGCCCACTCGCTCCAATCTATTTTGGATAATATGCCTGCCTTTTCCAAATTCTCCAGCTCTGCCTCGACTGCAGGACGAATTGCTCATGGCACCGGTCTTGCCTTAAAAAACTTGGGAATTGCCGCATCTTCCACTTTTATTGAGGCGGTGATGCCTTTCAAGGTTCCTAGTTTCTCTTGAAACACTTCTTTGGCGTTGGCCAAGATGTCTTTTAATCGTTCAGGTATGACGTCATCATCATTTTTTTTCTTACTGGTCACCGTCAGTGCCTGAATGGAGTGCCAGTCTAAATGTATTTTCCTGATCCATTCACATCCCAACAGCGGTGGACCACCATCTTGTAGAACGTATAAATACAACTTTTGTATTTCCTTGCCGTTGTATACAACAGGCACCCTTATTTTTCCTTTGGGGTATACTTTCTGCCCCGTATATGTTTTCAAGATGATGGATGTGTCTTTTAAAGGTATATGCGGAAATAGCCGCTCGTAATCCCACTTAATGACGTAAGGCGGGGCCACTGTGAAAGAAATGTGTGCACCCCCTTTAATGATTCCAATGTTCTCAACCCTGTATACCGGTGCGGGTCGGGCTGTCCTACCCATGACCGGCATCCTAACTACTACTCCCATGATTGTGTGGTTGGACCGCCCACAATCCATGGGCTTCGGAGGCTAGCCGGAGTTGGCATGGGCTCAATGCATTCTCAAAAGGGTGGAGGGCTGCGAGGTGCTTGCTGCTAATCCAGGAGGGAACCAAACCTTGCTTTAAATCCTCCAGGTTACTGCGGCACTCACCCAGTAACCACGCCCCATATAACACACACACCTCATTCTGCGCAGCCTGGTCAGAAGCATTTCTGTCCTCCCTTATGAGAGCATTTACCATCTTTGCGTGCTTTTCCAACTCGGCTATGATCTCCTTTAAATGGACTGTCATGGCCTGGTCCTCATGCAACTCCGAGCCCACTACCTTGTTCTCATCCAGTGATATCCTTTTAATTGCATTTTTAAACTGTTTATCTGGGTCTGCAGCTCTATGTCATCCAAGCTGTTGATGACAGAGGACCCAGTATTAAATGTAGCAAAAACATCATTCCATACACCCCTTCTTTGTCTCCCTGGGTTACCCAAAAATTCTCGGTGTGTGGTGTAGAGTTCGGTCTTGTCCACATGGGCAAAATCGAACTCGTAAAACTTCTTGAACATGTCCTTTAATAGGGCCTGGTATAACTGCTCTGTTTCTTTGGGGCACCACTCTGGTAAATGTACCTCCGTGAGATTTAAAATCACGGAGGCTACCGCGTAGTGTACCCCCTGGTACAGCATCTGATCGGTGGGTACCAGTAGCAACCCATTCCCTGGTCCCTTGCTGGCGGTGGGGCAATCTTCCCTGGATAACCTCACCACCTGCGCTGTGGGCGGGTGCTTACGGGGGCGGGTTACCAGCTCAGTGGCATTGACTGGGATCTGGGAGTATGGGACCGCACACACCTTCCGGCTGGCATCTCACCTTATCCCCTTCCCAGTGTCGTGCCACTGCCGGTGGAACATGATGGATATGCCTGCGGGGCAGACTGTCTCTGACCCCCACATACAGATGTAAATCCTTTGGTCCGGTTCCCACCATTTGTCCCAACACACGCTTAGTCCTCCATGAGTCCCGGTAATTGTCCGATGGGTGTTATTACCCAAACGTTCCCATTCGACTTCAGGGTTCCTCATGTCCTTGCTCAACTTCCTGAGCCACCACCATCTATCCAGTGGAATGTGTCCTTTACACGTCAAACATATTCACTTTCCAACGGTGACGCTGACCCTTGTGGTAACGACTTGCATCCGGGGGGCACAGGAGGGAGGATTCCCCATACGTGAATCCGGTTTAGCTGGAGTACTGAGACGAATTGGACCCCAACCATCCTGGCCACCTTCCCTCGTGGAAGTAGATGGCGTTCTCCTCCGCATCTCGTTCGCCGTTCCCGTCGATCACCAGGGGCGTCGTGTCTCCCGAACACCCGTAGATGTGGGAGTCCTGGACGTCGCCCCTCCTCTCCTTACTCATCCCGATCAGGGCGAATAGGATCACGATCCAATTCATCCCGATAATCTTTCTGCAAAATGATGTACAAACATGCAGCCAGGTCCCAAAGAGATTCTCTGGCTTGGTGAGGCATGGTCGGGTCCCGCGACCTCGACCCAAATACACACTCTCAGCAGATTCCTTATTCAAACTACCCATCACCTTATTTAACCTAAGCTAAACACCCAAACTTAAGCTAAATAATTACACCTTACTCAAAACTTAAACTTAGACTAAATTATATACAACCGCCGCCCATCTCCGGGCGGCCAGGCTAATCCCTGGTCAGACTGCGGCTCGCCGCTACCCCCGGCGTGAGCGCACCGTTCTTCACTGTTGGTCCTGTAATGTATATACCTTTAAGGGGGGAACTATCTTTTACAGTTCCTGTATACTGCAGTACCGGCAGTGACCACACCTGTATATAGCACTGAGTAGTAATCTGTACAGATGAGTTCAGTGTGAGCCACGTTGAGTAAACACCTGTTGTACCGTTCTCCTGCAGTCTGTGTCTTATTATACACGGACACAACATTGGCGATGAGGCAAGTTCGAACCTACCTGCAACTCTGCATCACCTCCCGGGGATTCGTTCCTGGAGATCAGTGGATTGGAGGTCAAGGCCAGAGACTCAAGAATTGCGGGGGAGGCTGTCGAGAGCCAGGCTTGGCTTTCCAGTCGAGGTGGTGCAGCGAAACGGGCTGGCAACAGGTAGTGCGCAGACCCTTCCCGGACAGCGGCGGGCTAGAGCCCGACCGAGCGGCACGGCAAAGGGCCGAGCAGCGTCGACGGGGGAGAGAGAGAGAGGGCAGAGCACACAGGGCGCAGCCGGTGTTCAGGGGCCGAGCAGCGTTGAAGAGAGGGAGAGAGAGACGCACAGAAACCCGCGAGGCGCCGCCATTGCCACGAGGACCGCCGAGAGCGGCGTTGGCAGCAGCGCAGGAGAAGTGCGCGAAACCTACCAAGGAAAAGTACAAGAAGGTACATAAGATGACGGAGAATAGTTCAGACGAACAAAAGAGTGATAACGACTCCGAAAGCAGGGAACTGAGTTGTCTGAAACTACATAATGTGATCGCAACGGAGGATCACCGTACCATTTGTGTCACTCTCAAGATAGCAGGAGTCCAGGTAAAGATGAAATTGGACACAGGATCAGCCCTAACAGTCATAAACCGACGGGACTATGAGTGGCTATTCTCACACATACCCTTGAGAGACACAAAAATTATTTTGAAGACGTACACGGGGCAAAAAGTCTACCCCAAAGAAAAAATAAGGGTGACCGTTATATATAACAGTAAGGAAACACCAGAACTAGACCTGTATGTATTGCAAGATGGAGGACCACCATTACTGGGATGTGAATGCATCCGGAAAATACAACTGGATTGGCATTCCATACAGGCACTGACTGTGGCTGACAAAAAGGATGACGACGTCACACCTGGGCAACTGTCAAAGATCCTAACTGACATGAAAGAAGTGTTCCAGCAAGGACTCGGAACACTAAAAGGCATGGCAGCGACGATTAAAATTGAAGAAAACGCAAGCCCAACATTTTTTAAGGCCAGACCGGTACCTTAAGCGATCCGCCCAGCCGTCGAAGCAGAGCTGGAGAGTCTGGAACGTTCAGGTGTACTGTCCAAGGTAGACTGGAGCGAGTGGGCTACACCCATCGTCCCTGTGATGAAAAAGTCGTTGAGCAGCAAACCTGGGGAACCAAGGAAGGTTCGCATCTGTGGGGATTTTAAGGTAACAGTGAACCCGGTCCTTCACACCGTACAATATCCGCTTCCGCGGATTGAAGATATTTTTGCCTCGCTATCTGGAGGGAAACGCTTCACTAAGATTGATCTGGCCCAGGCGTATCTACAAATGGAGGTAGAAGAAGCATCAAAAAAATACCTCACAATCAACACCCATAAAGGTCTCTACCAATACAACCAGCTGGTATTCGGGGTAGCATCAGCTCTGGCTATTTGACAGAGAGCAATGGAACAAGTCCTGCAAGGGATCCCAGGGACCCAGTGTTATTTGGACGACATCCTGGTCACGGGTGAAAATGACAGTGATCACCTTGCCAATCTGGAGCATGTGCTCACTAGATTGCAGGAATATGGGCTCCGAGCTAACCGCCCCAAATGCGAGTTTTTTAGAAAACAGATCTCGTATTGTGGCCACGTTATCGATAAAGAGGGGTTACATAAGTCCCCAGAGAAGATTGAGGCAGTAGTCAAGGCTCCAGCACCGGAAAATGTGCCACAACTGAGGTCGTTCCTCGGGCTGGTAAACTACTGCCATAAGTTCTTGCCAAACTTGTCTACAATACTACACCCACTGAACACCCTACTGCAAACTGGGGTGCCATGGAAGTGGAGTGACGAATGTAAACGAGCTTTCCAGAAGAGCAAACACTAATCACATCGAAAGAGGTATTGGCCCATTGCAACCCAGCATTACCAATTCGGTTGGCATGTGATGCGTCACCCTACGGCATTGGAGCGGTGCTGTCGCACAAATTCTCGGACGGCTCAGAGATGCTAATAGCCTTTGCATCACGATCACTAACCTCAGCCGAGCGTAACTACGCCCAGATTGACAGGGAGGCCCTCAGCCTAGTGTGGGGAGTGAAAAAGTTCAATCACTATCTGCACGGGCAGAAATTCACCTTACTGACTGATCACCAGCCTCTTGTCTCCATTTTTAATACGAAGAAGGGCGTTCCGGTGATGACTGCGCAATGACTACAAAGATAGTCACTTTTTCTAGGGGCGCACCACAATGAGATTGAATATAAGGGCACGAAACAGCGTGGAAATGCTGATGGGCTATCACGCCTGCCACTGCCTACTGCGGAGGAAGCACCAGCAGTGGATCCTGTCGAAATATTCCATTGGACTATAGTTGAATACCTACCGGTAACTAACGCTTGTATCGAAAAGGAAACCCGAAATGACCCGACACTGTCTCGGGTATATGATTTGACGGTGAAGGGATGGCCAGCACATGGCGACTCACTGTTGCCAGCATTCTCGACAAGGAGAGAACAGCTGTCAGTGTGCCGGGGGACCTTGATGTGTGGATCCCGAGTGGTAATTCCACCCAAGTTAAGGGATAGAGTGCTCAATGAGCTTCATGATGGTCATCTGGGAGGGGTAAAAATGAAAAGCCTAGCCAGGGCTTATGTGTGGTGGCTGGGAATTGATAAACAAATCGAGGACCTGACCAAGAGCTGCTCAGGATGCCAGAAAGTCCAAAATGCACCACCACAGGCCCCTCTACACCCATGGGAGTGGCCCTCATCTCCATGGCAATGGGTGCATATTCATTTTGCTGGTCCATTCATGGACTCAATGTTTTTAATAGCCATGGATGTGCACTCGAAATGGCCCGAGGTCATCAAAATGTCCTCCACCACCACGGAGAAAACTATTGCAGTCCTACGGACCATTTTTGTCAGGAATGGCTTGCCAGAACAGATTTGCTCCGACAACGGACCACAGTTTGTGTCCGAAGTGTTCTGGAGGTTCTTGAAAAAGAATGGGGTAAGGCATTACACATCGGCCCCGTATCATCCAGCCACAAATGGATTGGCTGAAAGGTTCGTACAAACCTTTAAGAAGGCAATAAAGGCTATGTACAATGACAACATTCCGCTGCAGCACAAGGTGGACAATTTCCTGTTCGCCTACCGGAATGCGACACATGCAGTCACCAACCAGGCCCCAGCCATGATGTTCTTTAACCGAAGGTTAAGATCTCGCCTGGATTTGCTCAGACCAAACGTACGAAGAAATGTTGAGAGTAAGCAATTCCAGCACATCCATGAGATGCCAACAAGGAGCTTCAATGTAGGGCAACCAGTCTTGGCCCGCGACTACCGAACAGAAAAATGGCAGCCAGGAACGATATGCACACGGCAGGGCCCACTAATGTACACAGTGGACGTTGGGGAGAGCATCGTGAGATGCCATGCTGACCAGATGCTAGAGTCACAGGAACAAGTCAACCCCATGCCTCGCCCATACGTACCTGGTGATGAACCCGACGTACAGTTCGCATCTACCCCAGAAACAGTAGCATCGGAAGCTGATGAACCAACCGACGACAGGGGGCCAGAATTGCCTCTGCACCAAGAGCAAGACACTCGGGAAAGGCGCTATCCAGAAAGGATCAGGAAGCCTGCCCAAAGACTGAATATATAAATAGACTATTTTCAGCTAATGTTGCATGTTAAAAGTGTTAATTTTAATTAGTTTGATATTTAATTGTTAAATGAGTGTTATGGTACTGTTAATCTAAAAGGGGAGGAATTGTAATGTATGTACCTTTAAGGGGGGAACAATCTTTTACAGCTCATGTACACTGCAGTACCGGCAGTGACCACACCTCTATATAGCACTGAGTAGTAATCTGTACAGATCAGTTCAGTGTGAGCCACGTTGAGTAAACACCTGTTGTACCGTTCTCCTGCAGTCTGTGTCTTATTATACACGGACACAACAGGTCCCTCGCAGCCCGAGGCTGCTGGCTGAGGACCTCTGTCCTTGGACCTCTCCCTGGCCTCAGGAACTGGAGGGCTGGTGACCATGGCTTTCTCGGCTGGGGCGTCCGCGGGGACTTTCTGGGGGCTTTGGCGGGTGGGGCTGTCTTGGCCGCTGGGCCTTTTCCCCAACCCGCTGCTCCTCCAGGCTTGACCCCTCCTGAACCTGGGCTGGAGGCAGGTAACTTTTCGCAGCCTGCTGCTGCGAGCTGAGAGTCTCCGCCCCCGGGTCCCATGGCTGGGTCCGGGGCGGGGTTTTCAAACTCAGTTCCCTCCCTCTCTATACCTGGGTTAGGGGCGGGGTTTTCGCCCTCAAGTCCCTCCCCCTCGTTTGGATCCCAGAAGAGTGGGGGCGTATCCTAATCGATGGGCTGGATGGCCCCTCCCTTCAAGCAAGCCACAGCGCCTGCTTGTGTAGTCTGTGAACTCGCTCGTGCTGCAGGCTGAGGATCTTTATCCTCAGATCTTACCCCAACTGGCTGTTTTCCCCTTTCAGGCTGAAACAGCTTGCACTGGTTGATATAACCAGCGGCCTGTTTTAAAACCTGCGCTGACGGCTCGCCCGCTGCCCCAGACAGACATTCTAGGGGCTGTCTTTTCTCCTTTCTCACCGGGACGGTCTTACCTCTGGCCCTTTCTCCGGCGCGCACGGTCAGACCGAGGAATTTCACCTCCTGCTGGCCGATCTGCGCCTTCTTGGGATTCACTTTGAAACCCTTCTGTCCTAACAGCTCCAGTAGTTCGGCCAATAGTGGGCCATGCTCCACTTTCAAATCAATGAACAGGAGCAGGTCATCCACATATTGTACCAACTGTCCGGGCTAACTAAAGTCCTTCAAAAGGTCTGCCATGCACTGATGGAAGATGCTAGGGCTATTATAGAAGCCCTGAGGCAAGCAGTTCCACGTGAATTGTTGCCCTTTAAAAGTAAAGGCAAACTTGTACTGATCCTCCCTCCTTACAGGGATGGACCAAAACCCATTGGAAATATCCAGCACCGTGAAAGTGGTCGCGGATGCTGGAATACTCCCTATTAGGTCGGCAACTGCTGCCACTGTAGGTGCAAAGGCTGGGATGTTACTATTGAGCACCCAATAGTCCACCGTGGCCCTCCAGGAATTGTCCGGTTATCTAACCGGCCACAACGGAGAGTTTACATGGGTGACTATCGGCCTCAGAACTCCCTGCTGTACTAACGAGGACATGGCTGCTTCCATGTCTGGCTCTGCTTCCCTGGGGAAGTTATACTGTTTCTGTGGTCGGGCCATGGGGTCCCCGTCTACTCTGACCTCAAACCCCGTGACCCTCCCGCAGTTGTGTTTATGCGTGGCAAATGTGGCCAGGTGGGCCTGCCCAAATGCCTGGAACTCTGGTGGGGTGTTGCTGACCATGAGCCCGAGGTTATAATCCTCTTTGGGCTTCATGGTGCAGAGGGTCCCCTTCCCTTCCTTACCCGGGATAACTACGATCTCACCATTCTTTACTTTTCCAGCCCCCCAGAGGCAGTGATTCCTCAAATCCACCAGGATCCCATGACCTACGATAAAGTCGGTCCCCAGGACCCCTCTTCCACCCTCCACTTCGCAAATCATCAGGACACACGTCCACTTGGAGCAGAGCGGTCCTTTCTGAATGGCGAGCGGGATGGAGACTGAGCCAGCCTGTTCCTTACCCGTGAACCCCGATAGACTGTATGGGAGCCTGCTGGAGAGAGGTGAGGTGGTGCCCCCATGTCCAAAAGATAGGTCCCCACTACCTTTTCCACCTCCATCTCCAACATGGGTCTCCTCCACTCATCATATCAGAGTGAACACAGATACACAGGCTGCGCCGGCTCTAGTCACGGCTGTGGGTTGGATGGGGCTGACGGGGTGAGAGCACCGGTGGTGGCTGCTACTCTCCCCTGGCCAGTCAGTAAGGACCTCTTGGCGTCCAAAAGTGACCCGATCTCTGCGGAAGGGGTCCCTACCCCTGCCTTTTGGGCTGGGGCTGTGGGATGCTTTCCCTTGTTATCCTTCCAAGGGTTCTTACACTCCTTCCGCCAGTGGCCATCCTTCCCACACCAGTAACAATTGGTCTTTGTGCTGGGGTGTTACTCCCTTCCTGGTGCCACTCTTTCCTACCCGGTCCAGGTTTTCCCTCATGCAGCTTACCCTTGGGTGGGTGTGCATCGGCTCCTCTACCATTTTTATAGGCCAGAGTGAGCTGCCTAATTACCGTGATCTCTGTGGTCTGGGGATCTTTGGGGTCGAACCAGGCTTCTGCCTTGGCCCGGATCTGTGGCAAGCTGTTCACCACTAGACAACAGAGCCAATGCGTCAAAGAATCCCCGTTGAGGAATCCCCGGTCCCGCATCCCTGGGCAGGCTTTCCGGTACACCGGCCACAACCTGACTCATTTCCCTTGGCCTCGGTGACTTGGCACTGTAGGTATTCTAACTGGGCCTTGTGTTCTCTCACTAGATGCACTCTTTCTTGGCTCAAAGCCTGCAAAGCTACGAACAACTTTTGCCTTGCGAGAGCCTTATCCTGGATCTCCAGGGCTGACTCCCTTAACTCAATTGCCTGTGCGAAAACGAGCCCGTCCAGAAGCTGGATCTGCTTTTTAAAGCACATCAGCCAAACTGCCTTCTCTAAGGACTTCTTGTGTTCCTTTCCCTCTGTCCGCTTAGCTGCTGCATCTACTGGATGCCCAGCCTTTAACAGAGTGCTGATCCACTTCTTAGTGATATTCACCTTGCTAAACACATAATCAGAAATCCTTTCCTCCATAACGGTTCGCTCATCCGAAGCATTGTCTACCATATCGCAACCCTGATGCCAGTGTCCTACCGCGGTCGCCATTTCTGTAGGGGGGTGGTGGGTGTGGCGCGTGCGCCCAGTCAGTTATGCCCCTGACTGTTTGTGAGCGGTTCGAATTGTTCCCATGCCCCTGGGTTCTAGACACCGGACTTAGGTACAGGCAGCGATACAGAAAACTCGAGTAGACATGTGGTTTGGATGCAAGCAAAAACCAAGATTTTATTGAACAGGAAAAATTAATACAGTCTTAAAAGAAGTTACCACTATAACATTACAGGCAAATGCACTTATACAGGGAATGGGGAACACACGGCACATCGAGGGAAAACAACTATCTTAACAATCCCCTTATCCTTATCCCACCCCCTATACCTAACTAGATTAATGCACAAGTTCGAGCAAGACTTCTTCGCTGCACAGGACCTCCAACCAACGCTATACACCAGATACATCGACAACATTTTCTTCCTATGGACCCACGGCGAAGAATCACTGAAAAGACTACACGATAACATCAACAAGTTCCATCCCACCATCAAACTCACCATGGACTACTCCTCAGAATCGGTTTCATTCTCGGACACACGAATCTCCATCAAAGACGGACACCTCAACACTTCACTCTACCGCAAGCCCACATCAACCTCACGATGCTCCACTTCTCCAGCTTCCACCCTAACCATGTTAAAGAAGCCATCCCCTGTGGACAAGCCCTGCGAATACACAGGATCTGCTCAGATGAGGAGGAACGCGATGGACACCTACAGACACTGAAAGACGCCCTCGTAAGAATGGGATATGATGCTCGACTCGTCGATCGACAGTTCCGACGGGCCACAGCGAAAAATCGCATAGACCTCCTCAGCAGACAAACACGGGACACAACCAACAGAGTAACCTTCGTCGTCCAGTACTTCCCCGGAGCGGAGAAACTACGCCATGTTCTTCGCAGCCTTCAACATGTCATCGATGACGACGAACACCTCGCTAAGGCCATCCCCACGCCTCCACTACTCGCCTTCAAACAGCCGCCTAACCTCAAACAGACCATCGTTCGCAGCAAATTACCCAGCTTTCAGGAGAACAGTGACCACGACACCACACAACCCTGCCACAGCAACCTCTGCAAGACATGCCAGATCATCAACACAGATACCATCATCACATGTGAGGAGACCACCCACCAGGTACATGGTACATACTCATGCGACTCGGCCAACGTTGTCTACCTCATACGTTGCAGCAAAGGATGCCCCGGAGCATGGTACATCGGCGAAACCATGCAGACACTGCGACAACGGATGAACGGACACCGCACAACAATCGGCAGGCAGGAGTATTCCCTCCCAGTCGGGGAACACTTCAGCAGTCAAGGACATTCAGCCTCCGATCTTCGGGTAAGCATTCTCCAAGGCGGCCTTCGAGACACATGACAACGCAAAATCGTCGAGCAGAAACTGATAGCCATGTTCCGCACTCATGAGGACGGCCTCAACCGGGATCTTGGGTTCATGTCACACTACATGTAACCCCACCTGATGTAGAATCATCCAGACTCGAGTCGTCGTTGGCTTGTTCTCTCTACACAGATGCGGCCGGACCTGCTGTGATTTCCAGCAAAAAAATAGTTTTTTGTTTGTTTTTAGTTTTTCATACAGACCCCAGCATCTGCAACATTTGACCCCTTGTAACCCCACCTCATTGTTCTTTGATGTAATGTTTTCCTGACTGACCTGTTTGGACACCATTCATACCTGTGATTGCTGTGATTATCTCTCTGCCGAGGTGTGATAAAGGGCAGTTAGAAAGATTACCTGTAATCATCAGGCAGTACTCTCTGACTATATATGCTGTGCTTATATGCAACTCTTCACTTCACCTGATGAAGGAGCAGCGCTCCGAAAGCTTGTGATTTCAAATAAAGCTGTTGGACTATAACCTGGTGTTGTGTGACTTCTTACATATAACTAGATTAAGCTATGAGGGGTCAGATTCTATGCTCACCAATCAAAAACGGGGTTTGCTCAATTCAAAACAGTGGTGGGGTTCGGGGCTCGCCCTTGGTGCTCTCTGGAGCCTGCCGTCATCGCGTGGTCTCCGGGTGCTGCAAGGGCGTTGTCCAGGTTCGAGTACCTCAAAGTCTCTGTTTGGGTACTTTACCTTGCAGGGATGATTCTTCGTCGACAGCTGACAGTTTGAGTTAGTGTGCAGATATTCGAAAGTCGGCCGAGGCTGAAGGCCCGATGAGTTGAAACCTCCCGTCGTTTGGTCTTCTCCAGCCTGTCTGCCCCTCGGTGGTTTACTTCTCCCCTCGTCGCGTCCCGCCTCGCCTGGCCTGAATCTGTCCATGCCTGCCCGACCCGATGAGTGGGAAAAGGGCACGGGCAGAGGCCAGGAGGTAAGCGTGGGACGGGGAAAGAGCGGCAGCCACGAGGGCGAGGGGCCCGAGCAGCAGCACCAGCACACCAACCAATGAACTCAATGGACCTCCTCCAAATGAACGAACTAGCTGCCCCAACTCAATGCTACCCGGGGCCTTCAATTATACCTTCATCAAAAACCCTTATCCTCACACCAAATCAGGTTAGTTCTTTCTCTTAAACTTGGCGGGCTAGTTTAAAAATAATGGTAGCAATTCATACTAACGGGTTTTAGATGGCCGGTAATCACATCTACCGGCCCGAGAATTGACTTGTATTGTCCTGAATGTTCCTTGATGGGTTTGTCGAACCTCGATGGCTGTGTTAATCTGTTTCAGATAATGTATGCAGACTGTTTGATGGCCTTAACTATAGGCCTAACAATTAGATCCATCTCCAGTTCAGTCTAATGCATAATTCAGAGTCCTGTCTCGTTCCAAAACACAAAGTTTCTCTTCACAGAAAACCTGCAGCCTTAGTTTTGATTTCTCCCAAGCTGTCTGCGCTGCAGAATCCAGTTTGGAATCCCACAGGCTTTCTGCCACGAGGCACGGAAGCCATCTTGGGTACCCTTTTCAATTTAAAAATGTCTATGCAGGGTTCCTTTTATTAATAATAACCTTCGGGGAGATGCAGAAATTTTGCAAATCTTACAAACCATTGAACCCATCCTTGCCTCGTTGCAAACCCAGTCCCAATATCATGTGTAATGGGTGAGATGGCAGCATTTAATGCAGTACAGACCATGGCCACGCAATGGCTTAGTGCTGCAATTGAGTCGTTGGCTGGTGCCATCAAGTCTCAGACTGCTCTCATGCAGCCTCAGATTGATGCCACACTGTGAAGGAATAAGCCATATTTCAGAAAGATACACCATAATATGAACAGAATTCTGATATTTATTAATACATGATATACTGGGTTTAAAAATCTAAAGCCTCGGAGACACAAGCTGCAAATAGAAATACAGGCTTCTGAGATAAAGATCAGTTGTTTACAAAGTTGTAAACATGCAAGCTTTGAAATGGGAATTAGTTGAATATACTAAAACAATGACCCTATTGAAAAGGCAGTTTGGCACTTCCGAAAGGTCTTGAGTTTAATAACACATAGGAAGACCCAATTTAAGGTGTTATAAGCTAACACTCAGGGAAACAGGAACAGAATATTAAAAGAGGCATGTGCCTTTGAAAAGATGACATCAAGTAAAAGAAACACCTGCTGGTCAAATAATTTTTATGTTAAACTTGGAAGACAGGAAACACGATTAAATATGCAACCAACTAAGATAGCTAGAAAACAAGTAAACACTCTGGTTAAAGTGGTTTTAATTTAAATATAGTAAATATGATTCATGCAGTACACTTTGAAGATATGACTTCAATAGATGCATTAAGTAATTACATTGCTTTGTACTGAACTTGGAACACCATGGAGTCACAATGTCTGCTAAAAACCAGTAAAGCCAATATTAAGAATTGAATGGAAAATCTTCGATAAGAATGGCGTCAAACAGAAACCATTGCTGTCATATTGTTTTTATGATGGTTTTTGAAACACCGAAAGGTAGAGACATAATTATACATGCAATAGTTGAATTGACAGTAAGATAGAAAGCGTTCAACAGAGGTATCAATAAAGACAATTAGCTTACATCAGCAGAGAACTTCAAAGAATAAACCACTGCAAAAAGGATATAAAAGATAGACCTTTTCAAACAGAAAGTCAGAAGTCGCTGAACGGACCAAGCATTTCTCTACTTCACAGGCACCATCTGTAAGTGTGCTGCATGTATCATATTTACTATATGTAAATTAAAACCACTTTCACCAGAGTCTCGGGGATCAAACAGTACTATAATTTGATTTTGGTGGATGTTCTGGATTTAGAGATAAGTAAGAAATGTAGAAATGTAACAAAGTAAAGATTTGTGAATAAGGATCTCTGAGAAATAAGAAATGTAAGCTATTTGTATTTTGAATTGTTAATGTTGCGACTGACTCAACAGCTGTTAAATGAATGTCAGCTCTTAAATAAAACGATATATTTTTAGAATTGTCTCAAAGAGTATTTCTGTATAAACTCGCGAACCCAATTTCTGTACACTCTTTTGTAAGGAGTTGCAGAATTCTGGGGGGTATTCCGGACCCTCATATTATCCGGAAGGTTACAGTCTAGTTATTAAAAGTGCCATCTGGAGGATGGTAACATCTTCAGTCGTTCCTTTCCTTTAGGGAGAGATAGCTGAACCTTTAGACCCTGTTAAGCATCTTATAAAATTCAGCTATCTCTAACTTAAGTTGAAGGTGAACGTCTGGGGAATATGCCTGATCTGGGGTAGCCCAAAAAGGGCTAGGGCATGTAATTATCCATTCAGTTGATGCCCAATGAGTGTGTTAATGAATTGATAGAGATCCTATACTTATACTTATATCTATATCCATGTTGTCGATTGTTAAGTATAGAAGGAGTGATTACCAACAGTGGTTCTAAGACCCAGATTTGTTTCTAGAGATGACAAGATCCTGATCAGGCCTTGTAGAACTTAAATCAGAACTCCCTCAATATACCATTGAGGTCTAGAAGCTTCTTATAAAATTTATATTAAACCCTAACTGAGGTTAGGTCCTGATGAAATATTAAACCCTAACCGAGGTTAGGTCCTGAAGAAATGGCAAACTCTGTCAGAATTGGCTAAGTCTTTTTATTAGAAAATTTAAATGATTGCTTTATTAAGGGAAATAACCCTATCCCTGTACCTCCACAAAACCAAGTGATAATTTTTCAGATAGAATGCTTTGATGCCGAAGGAGCCATTAGAGCTCATGGCATGATTAATGTTGATCCTCTGAACCAGGGGATACAGAATATCCTGTGGGATAATCAAATGAATACTCCAAATCCAATAAATTCCTTAATGATAAGGTGCCCAACAAGGTGGTGACAACTATGGCTGAATAGTAGGGCCCGGAGCCGCCTATGCTCCTGGGGGCCATGGATTCCGGTTAAGGTGGCAAACTCATGGTGAAATAAATGACAACAAACTTTGAGAAAACTATAAACAGCTTAGAATCCATTATAATCAATGCCGAAAGGCACTAGCTCACTCTTATCTAAATGCTGGAGGTGCAATGATTAATGCTCCAGTAAACCAACCCCAGCAACCACAAATTGCACCCCTAGGTCAAGTAAACCTGAGCTCTATCTACGCAATGTGTGGTAGACCAGGAAACATCAGCCAGGAAAAAACCTGCTGGATTCTAACTAACCTTGATAAATTGGAAACCTGTTGCCAAGATTGGAATGCCCAACACCTGAGGCAACTACTGCAAATGACACTAAGTTCAGACTTAATTCCCCCATTAAACCAGTGCAACAACTGGGTTCAAATATATGCTTATGTTCTCATGGCAACTCAGGGTGGGCATGTAATGGGTTCAATCAAGGAAATAATCACTAATACAGCCACAACTAAAGGGCTGGTAGTTGCCTACAGATTAGGCAAAGTACTTACACAGGATAATTGAGACATTGGTCATGGTTGTCTGGCCAATCAATATCAAAATACAGCCATCAAACTTGCCTGTGAGGGTGCTGTAAATGATTATCGAGATAACCAACAAAGATGGGATAATGTCAATTACATTATCCAAGTAAATCATGACCTCTTAGGTCTACACCAAACTAAACCTATAATGAGATCAGAAACTAGGAATAAAAAAAGTGAAGAAGATACCTTTGGTACTCAGAAAGAAGGACTGTATAGACCCAAGTCTCAAGTCCACCCTGCCCAGACACAAACTCGTGGCTTGGAACACCCAAGAGGGTATTCCAAAAGGTTTACACCCCCAACCTGCCTACAATATGAGACAGATTTCTCCCCAGAAAGATGGGATAGATGAGGGGCTAGACCTCGAAAGGAAAGCAAAGGACAGTGGACTCCCTATGGGGACAGTTTTTACACTGGCCAAAGTTATCAAAGAGCCATGGGAGGGTACCGAGAAAATCAAAATTGGGATCAAAAAGATTCCCGGCAGAACCAATGTCCACCTCAAGAGGAGGATCGTCAAGAAAGTAAATGGTCCGATAAACCCCATCAGGGATCTGGAAAACATGAAATCCCCAAGAGGGAGGAACAAAAATCAGTTAAAATAATTAAAGATAAAGCAGCAAATGAAGCTCAGGGTTCTGAGGATGAACAATCCCAGGATTGAAGGCCTGGCACCCAGCCAGGACCTTTTGAATTCCTCTATGCCTTGGCAACCTTGCCCACAAACAAACACAGCTTGATTAAACTTGCTCAGAAGAGGGAGGCAAAGGCCTCCTCAAGCAACTCATTAATAAATACTATCTTTATTTACAAAGCCATCCAAAATTAATGTGGAAAGATAGAGTATCTCCCCATCATGGAGGATGATGATACGGAGGAGGGAATCAAACAAATATCTATGAGACCGCTTACAGAATACCATCAAGTTATTTATTATGATGGATCGTCAATGACGATTAAAAAAGAGACAACCCAACATTCCTCAGCTGGGATGGGGATAGTAGTAGGGACATTTCAAGATTCCTATTCTTTATATACAGAAGAATTACTGTCTATACCCCTTGGCCATAAGACAGCGCAATATGCTGAAGCCGCAGCATTACGGTGTGTTTTAAAGAAAGCAAACCTTATTAAACCCACACTGTGGGAAGATATTCTCCGTTTGAGAATGGAGAAAAAGAAATGTCAGGTGATTCATATAAACGGGCATACCACTGGAACAGTACACTCAAAAGGAAACAGCCTTACAGATGAACAAGTGAAACATTCGGTCTGCATGACACCCCCTCGAGAGGGGCCTGCCTGTTAGTGTAATCACTAGGGCAGAACAGGCAGCTAATCAGGATGAGGAACTGATTCAGCTATTAGACCCAATAACAGAGAATCCACCTGAATGTCTACCGAGGTACTTTTACTCAGAAACCCCTACAGGTATTGTACTAATTAAGTTGCCCAAAGGAAACCGAGAAGTACCCCCGAGCCACAAACGAGAACAGCTTGTAAAAGAAGCTCACAAGGGCTTAAATCAATCATATTGTAGTACCAGAATAACATTCTGCAAATTGACCCTCTTATGTTGGTGGCCAGGCATGCTTAAAGCCTGTAAAACATACGTGGCAAATTGTGAGCCATGCTATTCGACCAATAAGTCATCACTAAATTAAGCCACCACATTGGCACCTGTGAAAGCTGATGAGCAAATGGGAAAATTCTTTATTGACTTTATTGGACCACTTCCCCATTTTTGGGATATAGACATGTCCTCGTTTGTGTGGGTGGATGAACTTCCTTCTGCTGGCTGGTCCCCACAAAAACTGTTTCGGAAAATGCACTCACCAGGGCTATTTCTGATATAATTACTGTAGCTGGTGCACCCAAAATCTTATACTCTGATTAAGGCGGAGCCTTTGTATCTAAGGTCTTCAAAAACTACTGCGAACAAAGGGGGATTGGGTTAGAGCACAGCACGCCACATCATCCGCAATCAGCGGGGCTGGTGGAATGTAAAAAATCAGGAAGTAAAAAAGTTATTGGTCAAACTGTTGAGAATCAGGGGGAATAAGTGGACAACCATCATTCAGGAAGTACAGCTATCATTCAATAATGTGCCCACATTTGCATCAGGGACAGTGTCCCCTAAGAAATTTATATTATCTGATGTATGGGGTTGAGATGCATACACTGCTTACCCATAGTTCTTTTATTGCCTCTACACACTCTGAGTCCTTGACTCGACAGTGACAGTTAGATTTAACAAAAGAAGTAACAGAGGAGATTCATCGAATTGATCAGAGGATAAGGCAAGCAAGTAGGCAGAAAAAAGTGACAAATAAAGTATGGCAACCCACAGTAGGAGAATGGGTACAGGAAAAGAAGTTCAAGCAAAAACCTGGTTTAAGACTGAAGTGGAAAAAACCTGTTCAAATACATAGAAACATAGAAACATAGAAGATAGGAGCAGGAGTAGGCCATTCGGCCACTCGAGCCTGGTCCGCCATTCAATGAGATCATGGCTGACCATCCAAATTCAGTACCCTGTTCCTGCCTTCTCTCCATATCCCTTGATCACTTTCACCTTAAGAAATATATCCAGCTCCTTCTTGAATATATTTAATGAATTGGCCTCTACTGCCTTCTTTGGTAGAGAATTCCACAGGTTCACCACTCTCTGGGTGAAGAAATTCCTCCTCATCTCTGTCCTAAATGGCTTACCCCTTATCCTTAGACTGTGACCCCTGGTTCTGGACTCCCCGACCATTGGGAACATCCTTCCAGCATCTAGTCTGTCCAGTCTTGTTAGAATTTTATAAGTTTCAATGAGATCCCCTCTCATTCTTCTAAACTCCAGCGAGTACAAGCCCAATCGACCCAATCTCTCCTCATACATCTTTCCTGCCATCCCATGTATCAGCCTGGTGAATCTTCGCTGCACTCCTTCCATGGCAAGAACATCCTCCCTCAGATAAGGCGACCAAAACTGCACACAATACTCCAGATGTGGTCTCACCAAGGCCCTGTACAACTGCAGCAAGACATCCTTGTTCCTGTACTCAAACCATCTTGCTACGAAGGCCAACATACCATGTGTCTTCTTAACCGCCTGCTGCACCTGCATGCTTATCTTCAGCGACTGGTGCACAAGGACGCCCAGGTCTCGTTGCACTTCCCCTTCTCCCAATCTATTGCCATTCAGGTAATAAACTGCCTTCCTCTTTTTGACACCAAAGTGGATAACCTCGCATTTATCCACATTATATTGCATCTGCCATGCTTCTGCCCAATCGCCCAACCTGTCCAAATCATAATGGAGTTTCTCGGCATCCTTCTCACAGCACACACACCCACCCAGCTTTCTATCATCTGCAAACTTGGAGATATTACATCTAGTTCCCGCGTCCAGATCATTAATATATATTGTGTACAGCTGGGGTCCAACGACCGATCCCTGCGGTACCCCACTAGTCACTGCCTGCCACTTGGAAAAAGAGCCGTTTATTCCAACTCTTTGCTTTCTGTCTGCCAACCAGTTCTCTATCCAGGTCAATACCTTGCCCCCAATCCCATGTGCCTTAATTTTACATGCTAATCTCTTATGCGGAACCTTATCGAAAGCCTTTTGAAAATCGAAATACACCACATCCACTGGTTCTCCCTTATCTATTTTACCAGTTACATCCTCAAAAAATTCCAGTAGATTAGTCAAGCACGATTTACCTTTTGTAAATCCATGTTGACTTTGTCTGATCCGGTCACTTTTTTCCAAGTGCTCTGCTATTACATCCTTTATAATGGACTCTAGCATTTTCCCCACTACCGATGTCAGGCTTACTGGTCTGTAATTCCCTGTTTTCTCTCTACCACCCTTTTTGAACAGTGGGGTAACATTAGCTACCTGCCAATCCATGGGTACTGTTCCAGGGTCTATCGAATTTTGGAAGATGACCAGCAATGCATCTATTATTTCTAGGTCCACTTCCTTAAGTACCCTAGGATGTAGATTATCAGGCCCTGGGGATTTATCAGCCCTCAATCCCATCAACTTCCCTAACACCATTTCCCTACAAATACTGCTTTCTATCAGTTCCTCCCTTTCATTAGACCCTATGTTCCCCGACATCTTTGGGATATTATTTGTGTCCTTTCTAAAGACAGAACCAAAGTATGTATTTAATTGGTCCCCCCTTTCTTTGTTCCCCATTATAAATTCCCCTGATTCTGACTGCAGTGGACCTACGCTTGACTTCACCAATCTTTTTCTCTTCACATATCTATAATACCTTTTACAGTCAGTTTTTATGTTCCCTGCAAGCTTACTCTCATACTCTATTTTCCCCCTTTTAATTAATCCCTTTGTCCTCCTTTGTTGAATCCTAAACTGCTCCCGATCCTCAGGTTTACCGCCTTTTATGGCCAATTTATATGTCCTCTCCTTGGATCTTATGCTATCCATAATTTCCCTTGTTAGCCACGGTTGTGTCACCTTTTTTGTTGTATTTTTATGCCAAACTGGGATGAACAAATTCTGTAGTTCATCCATGCGATCTTTGAATGTTTGCCATTGTCCATCCACCGTCAACCCTTTGAGTGACATTCCCCAATGAATCCTACCCAACTCACACCTCATACCATCGTAGTCTCCTTTATTTAAATTCAGGACCCTAGTCTCTGAGTCAACTATTTCACTCTCCATCTTAATGAAGAATTCTATCATATTATGATTATATACATTCTGTTATTAGCGAAAGAACAGTTCAAATACATATTAACCAGCTGAATGGCAAGCATATTTTTAAAACTGTCTCCATAGACAATATCAAAAGGTGTCCTGAAGGATACCAAGAAGGAGGAACAATATAAGGTGCAGTCGTCCACTGTCTTTAAAGACCCGACTTGGAGCATGATTCAGGAAATGGATGCGATCGAATTACTGATGATGGGAAGTCAGAAGGTGTCACCGACACTTCCGCACGTTGCTTGGCAACGCATTCAGGAATTGGATTTGCAAAAAGCAACAACCAAAACAAGGAAAGATCAACAAGTTACTTCAGCGAAGGAAGAAGACACCGTGGATAAAAGAAGGAATCAACTGAGTGCATGGCAAGGCCTTTACGACAACACGCATTGGTACACACGCCGGATCGAAGGAACAGCGTGTCAAGCTTCAACTAGTTTCAACTGACGTTTTCTTGACACATATGAATAACTCACCTGTCTGCCGATTGGACATTCTAAGGACATTGTTGTTTCGCTAATTGCATGACTATGTACTTAACATCGTTTTAAATTGTGTACAATTTAAAATAAGACAAAACATTGTCCTAGATGACTTCAAAGGAATTTTCATGTAGCACATGATCATGCATCTCGTGAAATTAATATGCTATTGTAACCTCATGAGTATCATTGACCAAACTCTGCCCTGATGTTATGAGCTCATCTTTTGGTCAAGAAGGGGCTGTGAAGGAATAAGCCATATTTCAGAAAGATATACCATAATATGAACAGAATTCTGATATTTATTATTCTGAATGTTCTTAAAAATCTAAAGCCTTGGAGACACAAGCTGCAAACAGAAATGCAGTCTTCTGAGATAAAGATCAGTTGTTTAGCAAAGTTGTAAACATACAAGCTTTGAAATGGGAATTAGTTAAATATACTAAAACAATGGCCCTATTGAAATGGCAGTCTGGTGCTTCCAAAAGGTCTGGAGTTTGGAATAACACAATGGAAGACCCAGTTTCATGTGTTATAAGTTAACACTCAGGGAAACAGGAATAGAATATTAAAAGAGGCATGTGCCTTTGAAAAGATGACGTCAAGTAAAAGAAACATCTGTTGGTCAAATAGTTTTTATGTTAAACTTGGAAGACAGGAAACACGATTAAATATGCAACCAACTAAGATAGCTAGAAAACAAGTAAACACTCTGGTTAAAGTGATTTTAATTTACGTATAGTAAATATGATTCATGCAGCACACTTTGAAGATATGACTTCAATAGATGCACCAAGCAATTGTTTTTATATTAAACTTGGAACACCATGGATTCACAACGTCTGCTAAAAACCAGTAAAGCCAATATTAAGAATTGAATGGAAAATCTTCGATAAGAATGGCATCAAACAGAAACCATTGCTGTCATATTGTTTTTACAGTATATGGTTTTTGGAACACCTAAAGGTAGAGACATAATTATGCATGCAATAGTTGACTTGACAGTAAGATAGAAAGCATTCAACAGTGGTATCAATAAAGACAATTAGCTTACATCAGCAGAGAACTTCAAAGAATAAACCACTGCAAAAAGGATATAAAAGATAAACCTTTTCAAACAGAAAGTCAGAAGTCGCTGAACGGGCCAAGCATTTCTCAACTTTACAGGCATCATCTGTAAGTTTTTAACTTTGAGTCTCGGGGATCAAACGGTACTATAACTTGATTTTGGTGGATGTTCTGGATTTAGAGATAAGTAAGAAATGTAGAAATATAACAAAGTAAAGATTTGAGAACAAGGATCTCTGAGAAATAAGAAATGTAAGCTATTTGTATTTTGAATTGTTAATGTTGCGACTGACTCAACAGCTGTTAAATGAATGTCGGCTCTTAAATAAAACGATATATTTTTAGAATTGTCTCAAAGAGTATTTCTGTATAAATTCGCGAACCCAATTTCTGTACACTCTTTTGTAAGGAGTTGCAGAATTCTGGGGGGTATTCCAGACCCTCATAATATCCGGAAGGTTACAGTCTAGTTAAACTTATTAAAAGTGCTATCTGGAGGACAGTAACATCTTCAGTCATTCCTTTCCATTAGGGAGAGATAGCCTGAACCTTTAGACCCATTTAAGCATCTTACAGAATTTGGCTATCTCTAACTTAAGTTGAACGTGAACGTCTGGGGAATATGCCTGATCTGGGGTAGCCCGAACAGCACTAGGACATGTAATTATCCCTTCAACGGAAGCTGCCATCTTCACTGAGTCGCACACAGTCCACCGATGATCCTACGGTGCTGCAGCAGGCCAGCAATCTGTGCTCGAGCAGATTGCTCCGGATGCTGATGTTCTGCACCGGGGGAGTGGCAGTTTGTTGGTCGAGCAGGAAGGTGCTGTCCTCTCTCAGGATGACAGCATTCCTGCTCCCACCACTGCCAGTCTGCCATTGCACTTGCCACAGCCTGTAACACAGCCAGCCCATTCTGCTGCCACCCATGCAGAGTAAATATGGTAAATATGATACGTGCAGCACACTTTGAAGATATGACTTCAATAGATGCATCAAGCAATTTCATTGTTTTTGTATTGAACTTGGAACACCACGGAGTCACAACGTCTGCTAAAAAACAGTAAAGCCAATATTAAGAATTGAATGGAAAATCTTCGATAGGAATGGCATCAAACAGAAACCATTGCTGTCATATTGTTTTTATGATGGTTTCTGAAACACCTAAAGGTAGAGACATAATTATGCATGCAATATTTGAATTGACAGTGCAGTCTCCAGGCCCAGAGCTGGTCGAGGGCATCCTTCAAGGCCATCTACAGTCTCTGGATCCAACATTCAGCAGCATTCCGCCAGCCTTGCTGCAGCCACTGGGGCCCCATTATGGACGAGCAGTAGTGTGGGAAGTGTGAAGTGGAGGGAGATCATCCTCGAAGGGCAAATAACGAAAAATTCTCAAACAAATGGGGGGAACGTTTGTCCCAAAGTTGGATGTTTATGTTAATATCTTGTTCACTCTGTTAACACGTATCTCGATGTGGTAAGAATGAGTTTGTTAGTTAATGAATTGTTGTTTTTGTTTGGTATTAGTTGTGCTTAATAAGACACAGTGGCCTAGAAATTCAGTTGGCGCCGCGCCAGGGCTTTAGCGCCGGAAAGTTAGCGCCGGCGCTAAGTCCCCCTGCGCGCGCCAAAAATTCAGTAGCGCCGCGCCCAAACGGCTGCCGGCGCTACTGAAGGGTGTTTGCGCCTGAAAATGGGCGCTACCTGCCGCTTTGCGGCGCTATTCCGGCGCTGCGGCGCCCGATGCGGTGCGGCAGGCTCGGGAAGTGCAGGCCTCCTCCTTCAGTTAAGGAGGAGCTGCCTGCACCCGCCCGCTGGCCAGTAAACTCATCAGAAAAATGAGCCCGGCACCTCGGGGAAGTGCCGGGCTCGCAGCCCGGAAGCATCTGTTCCGCGGGGGGGGGGGGTGGAGGAGTCCGGGGAGGGAGGTGCGGGCAGGCGGCCGGCGGGAAAGCGGCCGGCCGCCGCGCGACCTTAAGGCGCAGGCGCTAACTGATGTAAGACTCTGGCCTAGAAATTCAGTAGGCCTAGCGCCGGAGTTATGGCCAGTTTAAAAATTCTCTGGGGCCCTGGAATCGGCGGTAGACCGGTAGCGCTGCGCCGGCACCGATGACGTCATCGGTGTGCGCAGCGTCCCGGTTGCAATGCCGACGGGCCCCAGCGCCGAAATTCAGTTGCGGCCGCCTCGCCCGTGGCAGCCGCAACTAAGACTCTGGCAACAGAGTCCTACACGACTTTGCGCCGGCGCATAAAGGTGGAGCGGCGGCCGGCCGCTTTCCCACCGGCCGCCTGCCCGCACCTCCCTCCCCGGACTCCCCCACCCCCCCCCCCGCGGAACAGATGCTTCTCGGCTGCGAGCCCGGCACTTCCCCGAGGTGCCGGGCTCATTTTTGTGGCGATTTTACCGGTCAGCGGGCGGGTGCAGGCAGCTCCTCCTTAACTGAAGGAGGAGGCCTGCACTTCCCGAGCCTGCCGCACCGCATCGGGCGCCGCAGCGCCGGAATAGCGCCGCAATGCGGCGCGTAGCGCCAGTTTTCAGGTGCAAACACCCTTCAGTAGCGCCGGCAGCCGTTTGGGCGCGGCGCTACTGAATTTTTGGCGGGCGCAGGGGGACTTAGCGCCGGCGCTAACTTTCCGGCGCTAAAGCCCTGGCGCGGCGCCAACTGAATTTCTAGGCCTCTGTTGCCAGAGTCTTAGTTGCGGCTGCCACGGGCGAGGCGGCCGCAACTGAATTTCGGCGCTGGGGCCCGTCGGCATGGCAACCAGGACGCTGCGAACACCGATGACGTCATCGGTGCCGGCGCAGCGCAACCGGTCTACCGCCGATTCTAGGGCCCCAGGGAATTTCTAAACTGGCCATAACTCCGGCGCTAGGCCCTCTAGCGCCTCAAATGCGGCGCTAAGGCTACTCAATTTCTAGGCCAGTTTGTCACAAAAATAATTTTTTTTATTGAAACTTGACAACTATGCTCATTTGACTCATTGGAGCTTTGCCCGGTAATAGGGGCTGCGGGATGCTTGCGATGATGTGCTTGGTCATCCCTAAAGCCATCTTCTCTGCCATTCATCAGAAGCGGTGTCTTATCAGGCGTTCATGGACGGCCCTTGCAGAGGCGCCTCCCTCCCACGTTGGTGCTGCTCATCCTCCTCTTCATCCTCCTCCTCTGCCTCCTCCTCCTCTTCCTCCTCCTGAGGTGGTCCACCAATCCCTGGTGGCAATGGCTGTGTCCTCATAATTGCAAGGTTGTGAAGCATGCAGCACACAACAATGAAAAGTGATACTCGCTCAGGAGAGTACTGCAGGGCTCTTCCAGAGTGGTCAAGACACCGGAACCGTTGCTTCAAGACGCCGATCGTCTGCTCAATGAGGTTCCTGGTGGCGGTATTGCTCTCATTGTATGCGAGTTCAGCAGGAGTGTTGGGGTTACGGAGAGGTGTCATCAGCCAGGTGCAGAGTGGATAACCCTTGTCTCCGAGGAGCCAACCATGAGGATGATGCGGTGGTTGGAAGCGGTCTAGGACTCCAGTCTGGCGCAGGATAAAAACATCGTGGCTGCTGTCAGGATAGCGGGCATTGACGGCAAGGATGCGCTGTCTATGGTCACAGACCAACTGTACATTCAGGGAATGGAAGCCTTTGCAATTGTGGAAAACCTCTGCATTTTCATGAGATGCCCACAATGACATATGCGTGCAGTCAATGGCACCCTGAACCATGGGGAAGCACGCTATCCTAGCAATGTCACATGCACGTTCATGCTGTTTGTCCCGGGTCATGGGGAAAGATATGTACTCCCTTTTCCTTTGGTATAGAGCATTTGTGGCCTCCCGGATGCAACACTGGATGGAAAACTGGGAGATATTCGCAATGTCCCCAGTTGAAGCCTGGAAGGAGCCGTTGGCATAGAAATTGAGAGCCACCATCACCTTCACTGCCACTGACTGAGACATCCTGGTCCTGAGCTGAGACTGCAGATCTGGTTGCAGGAGGTGGCAGAGCTCTGTGACCACCTCCTTGCTGAAGCGCAGCCTTCTAAAACACTGCTCCTCAGACAAATGAATGTAGAAGAATTGCTCCTGGAATACCCTGAGAGGGTAAGGTCTCATGTGCAGAGCCCTGTTGGCCCTCCTCCCTCTGACCACGTTTGCCCCTCTCTCTCTGTGCCTCTGCTGCCTCCAAAGGTGAAGCTGGAGTTAGTACAGCCCCTATTTAATCTTCTAAATATGGTAGTAGTAAAGCTGACAGAAATGGGAACCTGAGAAGTGTTGGTGAGGAACAAAACTCCTTGTAGGACAGCGTTCAATGTGTCCAGACACCTCTCTCCCTCTCTCAACCTGCATATGCAGAATATTTTGCCAACAGGAAAAAGCAGGAATCGCACGCATTTAAATAGCGCTCCCCCAGCTCCCAGCCAACTGCAAAATGTCCCCCTCTACCTGTCGTACCCAGCGGCCAGCGGTAAGTGCTAAGGCAGGGGGCAAGAATCAATTTCCAGTCCGGGGCCCTGCACACTTCGATGACAAGGAGATCGTGGCGGTCGTGTTTAGCACCACCACAAACCGCCTGGTCAATTTCGCGGGCGGCACTAAAATTGCCGCGCTCTGGCAGTAAGTCGTTAGCGCCCTGTTACTGCCCCCCAGAGGCACTAACGGGAGGTGCAAACCAACTGAATTTTTCCCCCTATGTATATTAGCATTAGACCTGCCAACATGCATAACACTACACTTTTCTAGATTAAACATCATTTGCTCCTTCTGCAAAGTCCTTAGCCCCTCAACTTATGTCCTCCGTTTGATCTGTCCAGCCCTCCCCTTTAAGTTGCTGCTGCAGGCCCATCCTCAGAGGCTGCCCTCCTGGATTTCCTGCCCTCCCAGACTGGCGAGCTCCTGCTCAGTGCTAAAATCGCATGGGCAGCTCGCAAACTACATTGAAATGAGGCCCGACAATCCAGATGTTTCAGGCCTCTCGCCAGCAGCAATGGGCGGGAACCCTCTAGATGCCATTTTAATGTGGTTCTGCATGTTCTTATTTTCATCCCAGTGAGTTCCTTCCCCTTTCTTCATGCAGAGTATATCTTTGGTCACCTAATGCAGATGGAATTTTGTTACTTGGAAATCCAGGAGGTGAAACATAATCAGGGAAGGTCTCTGGTCATTTACTTAACCCCCAACTTAAAACAGCAAGGCACTTGGCATACCAGTTCTGTGGGTGCTTCCCATTACCTGTATATAGGATCCCATTCATTCCATGTTCACCCTCCAGATCTGATTTTATTTCTGTGTATCTATTTTCATTTTGCCAGTTTATCTCAGTCTATTGCTTTATAAACAGATACATGCATAAAGGGTCCCTATTCTTTGAACACTATCAAATACTGTACATCCTTTACCTGCTTCTGCTTTACGTTCCACCTTAACAAAGGTTACCGCTTCTTGTCTTGACTATCTTACAGTCTCCCAAGTACTGTGATTCTGCCTTCACTTAATCCAAATTGTTTTTCTGTCGGCCTGGCAGCTTGCACATACTGAAGCCTGCTGTCAGCCTAGGGAGATTAGGGAATGCATATCCTCAGATGAATTATTGTGCAGCCAATTAACCAGTAATGATGGTGACACCCCCCCTGCTGTCCTTGGACTGTGAAGTTGTTCCTCAGCTTCAGTTGAAACTACTTAAGAACCTACATGAGCTTGAGAAATTATGACTATTACAGAGCACTCTGAATGGAACAGCTTGGTTTAACTGAGGTAGAAGTGATGTAGTACAACACCATCATTATGGCCATCAATCACTTCTACTGATTAATGCGATACGTACACAGGTATGATATCACTTGTACGGGTGTGCAGCAGAAAATGGCGCACTGGCTGGTGGTTAGGCACCATCATTGAAATTTGAGAGCATACCAATTATAATCCAGCAGAAAATTGCTCCCAAAATGTTTAGAAAAAATAGATGAATAAAACAACTTTCCTCAACAAAAGCAGGGAGGGGTCAACACTGTCACAACACTGATGCCCATGCAAAATGCGGGCAGTTAACACGTATGGTTTATTTTTTTACTACTCTAACTACTTTCCAAAAATGAAATGATGTAGCCTTAAAGATTCACCATCCACCACACATAAATCCACCCTCAGAGGGGAAGAAACAAGCTCCAGATCCATCCACCTTTACAGGAGAAAGCATGGCATTATAGACCAGTAAAGTCATGAAAGAAACAGACGGGGAGAGAGAAAGAACAGTGGGCACAGACAGTTAGAAAAACAAAATACTGTGGATGCTGGAAATCGTAAATACTCAGCAGGTCCGGCAGCATCTGTGGAGAGAGAAACAGAGTTAACGGGTTGGATTTTGCCAGCGCTCAGAGTGCAGGTTTGGAGGCGGGTCTGCTGTCAAAATAGCAAAGATTGACAGCAGGTAGGAAACCCGCTGTCAACCTGCCTCCAAATCATTTTCCCAAGTGTCAGGTCCCCGATTTGCAAATGGACCCGACATCTAACGGCGGGAAGTGGATTAAAGGCAATTACCTGCCTATTAACAGGTAGTTGCCAGTAGTTGACAGGCTACTTTTGAATATTGCCGCTTCTGGCTTGGGCTTCTGGACGTCCGGACACCATGCCAGGGAAGTGCGGCATGTTGTGAGTCTGCTGTAATGTTTCTGGATTGATGACAGCTGCAGAAGTGGTGTGAAGGATCCAGTGTTGCACTGGTGAGTCTCAGAGGAAAGAAAATGTTGGGAACTGCATTTTTAAAATACTTTTCTTTAGGTTACAAGTTTTTAAATCCATGTCCAGTGACACCTCATTGGTAGAACCTCTCTCACCAGTGACAGATCGCTTCTGTCACCTCACCTGCAGCTGTCATCTATTCTAGCCTATGGAGGGAGTCATTGGAGAGCCTGAGTGCAAGAGGTCACCTTTTTGCAGTGATTGTCAGTGTTTTCAGCACCTCAATGCTGTCAAACATGGTAAAATCAACTATCAAAAAATATTGTGCGTGGTCCCTTTAAGGAAACCGGCAGATGACACGTCATCAAATGACGTCATCTGACCCGCTTCCTCTTAATTGGCTGTCAAGCCCGCAGGGCAGGCTTAACAAGGTCAATCAAGGTAAAATCATGTCAGAAGGCCGGATGCATTTGGGGGACGGGACTGGAAGCCAGAAACCACCTGACCCGCACCCAACCCGCCTCCATTGATAAAATCGTGGCCAATGTTTCAGGTCAATGATCTTTGGTCAGAACTGGAAAAAGTTGGAGATGAAACAGATTTTAAGCAGGTACAGAAGCAGGGAAAAGGGGGGTGGGGTGGAAGAATGGATAAAAGGGTCTGTGATAGGGTGGAAGGCAGGGAAGGCAGGAGAGATTAACTGACAAAAGGGATGATGGTGCAAGGCAAAAGGAGATGGTAATGACACAAGTAAAGAAACAAAAGATGAGTCTAGAGAAGGTCTAAATGGCAATGGCAGGATCATCAACAACTGCTGTCTGAAAGAATGGGGATCTGAAATTGTTGAACTCATTATTGAGTCCAGAAGACTGTAAAGTACCTAATCAAAAGATGAGGTGCTGTTCCTTGAGCTTACGTTGAGCTTCATTGAAACAGTGTAAGAGGCCAAGGACAGAGAGGTCAGAGTGGGAGTGCAGCAGAGAATTAAAGTGACGCTCGGAGTCATGCTTGTGAACTGAATGGAAGTGTTCTGCAAAGTGGTCACCCAATCTGCTTTTGGTCCACCCAATGTATTGTGAGCGGCAAAATTGAAAGAAGTACAAGTAAATCATTGTTTCACCTGGAAGGAGTGTTTGGGGCCCAGGACGGTGGGAAAGGAGGAGGTAAAAGGGCAGGGGTTGCATATCCTGTGCTTGCATGAGAAGGTGGCCTGGGAAGGAGAGGGGGTGCTGCGGTTAATTTAGGAGTGGGCCAGGGTATCGCAGGGGGAATGGCCCCTTTGGAATGCTGAAAGGTAGGGGGAAGACTTGTTTGGTGATGGGATCACGCTGGAGGTGATGGAAGATGAGCTGTTAGATGTGAAGGCTGGTGATGTCGAAGGCGAGGACAATGAGACCCTACCGTAATTCTGGGAGGGATGGGAAGGGGTGAGAGAAGAAGTGCAGGTATTGGAACAGAAAAGGTCGAGGGCCATGTCAATCACAGTAGAGGTGAAGAGATCGCAAAGTCTCTGTTTGAAAATGGACTCAGTCGAGAATATTTTGTGGACTTTATGGGATTTTTCTGAGCGTATTTTCCCTGTAATGGGATCACCCTGTGCAGATATGTGAAAAATTGGTTTGTTAAAACTCCAGAGAATGCATGGCAGTTGGCTGTGACAAAAGAACTGTCAGTCATCCAGAATGTATGGGTTCGCCCAACAGTCCTGGAAAAAGGAAGTGGGGTGGGCCATTGACATAGGGGCTGAGGATCCTGAGGCACCCGTCAACATGAATCAATTATAAAGTCACTGTAACATGCAAAAGCACTTCTCACCTCCATCTCAGAAGAGAAGCAGAACAATGAACCCACTAGCCTAGCCAGCCGAAGAGGTGCCAGTTTTTACCAACACAAAGACCGAGATATGTCCCAGACTTAGGGCCATTAGTCGAATCACAGAATACTCATGGGTCTGATAATGGCCCATCACTGATTACGCACCAGAGTGCTTAGAAAAAAAAGGATTTTAAAGATTGGCAGGAAAGATAGGGGTAGCAAAACTCCTATAAAGATAGATCCTTTTCCACCATTCACTCTCTCTCGCTCTCGCTTCACCAAGATCGACCTAACAAGAAGAAATACCAGAGGAAGAAGCCGCTGAGACTGAGAACCGCACATCCCTCACAGGGAACGGCCTCCAGGCTGTGACTTCCCACAGCTGAGTGGAGCGATCGAGACCGACTGTGGGTGGTGGTAAGCATGGTCTCAAGTGTCCCAAGCCAGTAACCAGATATCACAGGTGAGCTGGGTGAGGTGTAAGGGCTCAGAATTTTTCTCAGAAGTGAAGTTTTTTAGCGCTATTTTGGGCTGGAAGCTTCGTTTGGTTCAGCCAGGCAAAGGGGCTTATGCGAGTGGGTAATTCGTTGGTAGGGATGGAGTTAGAGTCCACCATAGCAACAAGGGAATTACTGCATGTTATAGTCCCCAGTTGTGTACTGTATGTATGTTGTTTGTAATGTGGATCTTATTCTCCACAGAGAATTGATTTTGTTTAGTAGTGCATGTTTTAGCCAGTGTATGTTAGACCAAATAAATATAAGTATGATTTTTCACTGAAGCATTCCTGTCCATGACTTATTCCATTTACACTCTGAATAATAATTCCCGGGTATAGAACTTTCGTAAGGCGGGGGCGATTCGGACCACCCATCTAGCAATTGGGCTAGGATCAAAACCGCTTACATCTCTTGGCGACCGCGGCAGGACCTGGGTTAAAGGAGTGTAAATCAGTCATGGATAGCGCTTCTCGTGAAAGATCCCAAATGCAGGATGTAGGAATTAAACAGCGGGGTTGGGGTTATTGTCTCTGGCCAGTCAGAAGCCTCTGAGCTGCTCCAGGGACCCCCGTGTGGTTTCGAAGCGCTCCCCTATTCCTGGTTCTGACCGCCGGACTTATTCGGTAGCGATGTGGACAGAAAAACATGACTTGTGGTTTGGGTGCAAAACATAGCAGTATTTATTGAAACAAAAAAGAAAGAAACAACTTAAAATGTAATCGATACAGCACTTATGCCTGGTACAGCACTTTTGCTTAATGCAGTACACTTAGTGTCCACTAGAGCACTCCTTGCTCAGTGCAACACTCCTTTAAATACAGCACTTTAAAAACAGCTACACAGTGTCCACTGAAGCACTTCTCTGCTCAGTGCAACACTCCTTTATTTAAATACAGCACTTTTAAATACAGCTACTCAGTGTCCACTGGAGCACTTCTCTGCTCAGTGCAACAGTCCTTTATTTAAATATAGCACTTTTAAATACAGCTACTCAGTGTCCACTGAAGCACTTTTCTGCTCAGTGCAACACTCCTTTATTTAAATATACAGCACTTTTAAATACAGCTACTCAGTGTCCACTGGAGCACTTCTCTGCTCAGTGCAACACTCCTTTAATACGGTTTCAGTACAGAACTCAGTGTTCACTATAGCACTTTTCTGCTAATGCAACACCATCTTACTTAAATAGGGGAGGAGAAACGGACATAACGAGGGAAAATTGACTAAAATCACCGTTCTAACAGAATTTCCACTTAATTCCCACACCTATACCTATCCTAAGTTGCCTTGTAAAGGGGCCAGAAAATTATATGCTCACCAATGAAAATGCCTCCTCCGTGCCCTGCGATCTTTGATCTTCACTGCCCCGAAGTAAAAACACCCCAGTATTTTAAAAGTAAACTGCTGGTGTTCCACTTCTTCAGACAGACTCCCACATTGTAGAGAGCATGGAGGTGAGGCCACAGAGAGAGAGATGGCTTCTGAGAAGCTATCTTTTATACCCCAATTTGGGGCCGAAATGTTTCCGCCCAGATCTGGATGTATCTGGGCTAAAACAAAAGGGATCCAAGCTGTCCCATTGTCTAGGATGGGTTTGGATGAATTACCCATTCGTTTAAACTGTTCCTTTTCAGTTTAAATGTGTCTTCAATTGTCTGTGATGGGCTTTCGAATAAAGCTGCAGTGGTTTGTTATGTGTCCAATTCCTTGATTGTTTGAGTAAATAGCCTTGAAGGTATTGTAAACAGAAAGTCATTGTCCTTGTGGTCAGACTGAAACCAGTCTCAAGTGGTTAATCCTTTGTGTAGCAGTTTCTGTAAACACATCGATTGTCTCTGCAGGGAGGGGAAACTCCCTGAACTGCCTTTGATTGGCAGTCTGGTCAGCCATCTTTGATCTTCACCCTTTTCACAGACACACACACAAGCTGCCTTTTCAAGTCCTTTGTCTTTTGCCATGCGGTCTGGTGGCCATTTTGATGCCCTGGATTTTTAAAGGTATATTACCCAGGTATTCTTTAATCAAAATTAATCTTCAGAACTATAGGAAATTTCAAAATTATTGCGAAATTCAACAAGGAAAGGATTTCTTCATATGTGTTTAAGAAGGTTAACGTCACTAAGAAGTGGGTGCTAGGCTTGTTGCGTGCTGAGCATCTGGTGCACGCAGCGACAGAATGGACAGAGGGCAAGGAGCATAGGCGCAGCATTGAAAAGGCGATATGGCTCGTCTGTCTATAAAGACAATTCCAACTGCTAGATAAACAGGTGGCTAGGTTAGAGGCACAGTCAGACACAAGGGCTGTAGTACAAGGGCTGTAGTAGGGAGCAAGCTATGCACGGAGCTAAGGGATGAGAAGCAGGGAAGAATAAGCCAGGAGGAAACCTTCTGTAACCATAAGGAGTTCCTGCAATGCCAGGTAACTGAGGCAAAGGGAACGAGAGAGTGGTTAGGGAGGAGAACACTCACTTGTCGAGTGAGGTAAAGGTGCTGGGAGAGCAGTTGAAGGATATTCAGGTGGCATACAGAGTCACCAGTGCTGGAGGGTTTGATATGGGTAATCATGGTCCTTGCCAGGAGCATATCCAAAATTTGAGTGATGCTCTATCTAAGGCCAAAGGGATGGTCTGCTTGGTAGCTCCGGGAATGGCCCAGGTAGATGAGGAAGAGCAGGAGGGAGATAAGGAGGACTGTGAGGCAGAGGAGGACGCTCGACCACCGCCCAAAGTGCCGGGACCAGGAACGGAAATACAGTGCGCCCGTAGGCGGTCAAGCGGAAGGACCACTGCAGAGTGACTTCGTGATCCCATATACGACCCCCCAGCAGAAGGCAATGGTCTCTAACCTGACCAAACTGGCCAGCAAAGGGGATCCATCTGTCCATTTTATGGATTTTGAGCAGGTGGGGAGGATCAATAATTGTAACGAAGCTGAGACAGCCAAATTACTTTTATTTTCCCTGGATAGTAGGTTGTACCAGTCGCTCTCAGCGGGTAGCAAGAGGGGGCAGGGTACGTTAAAGAGGATAAAGGATGACATCCTAGAGGCTATGGGCCTCAATGATGGAAGTCCCTTCTCCCGAGTGGAAAGGACATTGCAGTCAGCTGGGGAAGCACCACAGGCTTTCGCGGTCAGGCTTTGACCCATCTACCGGGGTGCCTGTGTGGGGGTGCCAGACCGGGCGCAGCTGCAGGGGGAGCCTAGGGCTCATTGGCTGAGGACACTGGTGGCGAACAGCCTGCCCAGGATCAAGGCCAAAGCAGAGGGGTGGTTCAATTCCAGGGATCCCCAGACCAGAGAAGAAAGTGTGATCCAGCAGTTAACTCTCTCTTTTAAGAATGGTAGGGGTGCAGATGACAAACTAAAGGGCAGAGTACACGAGTTAAAGCCTAGTGGAGGCAAAATTAGAAGAGAGTGGCGCCAGGAAGGGGGTAGCTCAGAGTAGAAGCAGGGTTGTTATGGGTGCGGGAGTAAAGGACACTGGAGAAAAGACTGCCCAGTCTCTGGCAAAAGGAGCGGGAAAGGGGATTCTGCAGCGCCAGTGCAGAAAGCCGCAGCTGTGGCAGAAAGCAGCACTGATCTGTTCGCGGTATTAGTGGCTGCTCTCCGCTCAGTCTTTCCGGCAGGGCAGGGTAGGGTGGACGCGGCAGCGGGCAGCGTACTCCCGTCCGCCCCGAACAATCCTGACCCAGGACTAGGGGCTTCTCAGCCCGTTTACCTGTGCCCACTAAGTTATGATGCTTGGAAGAGACCGTGCATGAAGATGGGGGTGGAGAAGGTGCAAGGGACCTATCTGCTGGACACTGGAGCTTCAAGCACCATTGTCTATGCAGATAACCCACCCACATCACCTCTATCGAGCAGGGTCCTTTATAACTTAGGAGGGTTCACCGGGAATGAACAGGCTGGGCCTTTCTCCATCCCACTAGCCATCAATCTGGGCATGCTCCATACGGAGTGGAAATGTGTCCTGATGCTGTGGGAGTGGGAGGGAATAGGAATTTTGGGGGCAGCCTTTATACTGGCCCACAAGATATTGGTGGATTTCCGGAATCACTGTCTTGGGGGGCAGTATGCTTGGGAAAGGAGAAGGAGGTGGTAGTTATACCAGGGAAGCAAGGCAAGGGAACCGTGTGTAAGATGAAGCACAAGGGTAGATATTAACTTGAACTTTTGGTCACTTCTACCCCGGCGGAGTACATAGCGGATGTGCGAGCCAACCTCGTGGCTTTCACTACAAACAAGCACGACTGTGGGAGGGTAATAGGGGTGGATGTCAGGGTAGGAGACCCCATGGCCCAAACACAGAAACAGTACAACTTCCCCAGGGAGGCAGAGGCGGATTTAGAGATGGCATTGAGATCACTGGTTGAGAAGGGTTTGTTGAGACCCATAGCGACCCATGTGAAGTCTCCAATTTGGCCGGTTAGGAAACCGGACAATTCGTGGAGAGCCACTGTGGACTATCGGGTTCTTAACAAGAACATCCCGGCCTGTGTCCCCACCATCGCAGCCATAACTCACCTGATTGGGAGTATCCCAGCAACCGCGAAAACATTCACGGTGCTAGACATTTCGAACGGATTCTCGTCTATCCCTCTCAAAAGGGAGGTCCAGTATAAGTTCGCATTCCCTTTCAAGGGTCAGCAGTACACATGGACCTGCCTTCCCCAAGGGTTTCATAACAGTCCTTCTATTTTCCACCAATGTATGGCCAACTGTTTAAAAGGGTTCAGCAGAACACAGAGGCTTGTGCAGTACATGGACGACCTGCTTTTGTTCTCCAAATAGCGGGAGTAGCATGGCCCACAGCTGGCTGAGCTGCTGAGTCTGTTAAAGGAAGCTGGGTTCAAGGTTAATCCCAAGAAAGCACAGATCGCCCACAAAGTAAAATTCCTCAGGCTGACCGTGTGTGCTGGGGAGAAGGCCATCGATGAGGCGAGGAGGAAGGCGGTACAGGAGCTACCTGCCCCGACCACGGTAACGGGGGTAAGATCCTTCCTGGGACTCACAGGGTAATGCAGGGATTTCATAGAGGACTATGCCGCTACGGCAGCCCCTCTACTCCGGCTCCTTCACAAGGGAGTGGGCTGGGAGTGGGATGAGGACTGCATGGCAGCTTTTAGTCGTCTGAAGAGAGATCGGCAGACCGCACCGGCTTTAGGAGCGATTGATGTGGGAAAGGAGTTATTTTTGGAGGTAGCTGCCACAGGGGACAGTTTGAGCGCAGTTCTGCTCCAGGAGCGGCATGGCAAGCTGAGGCCTATGGTATATCCTCAAGAATCCTCACAGATGTAGAGAGGGGTTACTCCAATTGTGAGAGGCACCTGCTTGCCACACATTGGGCCGTGAGGAGATCACAAATCTTCTCGGGGGCATCCCCGATAACTCTCTTAAACCATCATACGCCCACTCAGATGCTTCTGGATGGGAGGATAATAGATGGTACGGTGAGCAGTGCACGCATTGCTCGCTGGACTTTATTGCTCTCTCAGATGAATTTGAGTGTGAAAGGCGTCTGTGAGCCCAAGCTCGCCGCAAATTTGATCTACCCAGGGGTGGCCCACAAATGTTCTGTTGAAGGGGTGTGGGACGTAGACACAGGGTTTCGGGCTGGGATCCATCCCACGGGCCGCGAGATCTATGTACACGTGTCCAGTACAGTGGTGGCCGGGGAGCGACTCACTGGATGTGGGATTTTTGACCCAAATGCAGGCATTGCCAAGGCCATTAAACTTCTGAGCACCATGAGCAGCCAGCATGCTGCGCTGTTGACGGTGGTGTATGTGGTTACCCACCCCGAAGAGTTCCCTACACCCTACACGATTTGCTCGGACAGCATGTTCACTTGCAATTCGTGTACAGAACATTTAGCCATATGTTCTCGGCGCGGGTTCACATTTGCAGACGGGAAACCCCTAGCAACCAAGCCATTGTTGCAACAGATCATAACATCGATAGGAACCCAGGGGGATTTCTTTATCCACAAAGTCAAGGCCCAATCTAAGACAGAACCCAGTGTGGAGGGCAATCAGCAGGCCGACGTGCTGGCCAAAGAGGGTGCTCGAATGGGCATGTTTTGGGATCCATATGGGTCGAGTCTGGTAGCAGCAATCAGAGACAGAGGTGGGACCCAAGGGAGTGCAGGGGTAGCATTGGCACCGGACCTAAAGGTGGTCCAGGCACGGATTCCCGCCCCAAAGACTATTCTGGAGACATTGGCTAAGGGAGAAAAGGTAGAGGGTCCATACGGAGTGGCAGGTGTTACGGTAAAGGAAGGGATGGTTTTCAGAGGGGAACAGTGGATAGTTCCACAGCAGCACCGGAGAGAATCCCTTCAGTTGGCCCACGAGGGTGCAGGAGCGGTGCACCCCGGGCCGGAGACCACCTGGCAACCGGTGGAACAGGCAGGGTAGTGGCTGCAACTGAGGGAGGATGTCCGCAACTTCTGCATGGATTGCTTGGTGTGTGCTGCAAACAACCCTGACCCCCAGAAAAGGAAGGTATCCATGGGACACACTAGGAGAGTGGCGGGACCATGGCAGTCAATACAGGTCGATTATATCGGACCGCTGCCCACCACACAGAGAGGTTACAAGTACTGCCTGGTCCTAGTGGATGTGTTCTCTAAATGGGTAGAAGCCTTCCCATGCTGAACAGCCACAGCTTTGGGGATCACAAGGGTTCTAGTGAGAGAAGTGTTCTCCAGGTGGGGGCTACCACAGTCTGTGGAGTCCGATCAGGGGAGTCACTTCACAGGGGCAGTCATGCAGGTGACTCTGAAGATGCTAGGTGTAGAGGGTAAATGGCACGTCGCACACAACCCGCAGTCATCTGGGATTGTGGAGTGGATGAATAGGACCATCAAGGAAAGGTTACGGAAGGAGACGGGAGACTCGCCTAGAAAATGGGCAGAGGTTTGCTGTTAGTTCTGATGGGGGTCCGAGCCAGCCCGTCTAGAAGCACAGGGTATTCCCCGCATGAGCTCGTGACTGGCAGGGTCATGAGAACGCCCAACCATGCACTGACCCCGGTTCTCACGGACGGTTAGTTGAGAGAGGTGAACCGGGACAGGTTTGTTAAGAATGTGCTTGAGCATCTCAGACAGATCCATTGGCAGGCTGCCAGTAACATGGGGAAGCAACATCGTAGACATCGTTTATTGCTTGAGCCGCAGAGGCACCACGAGTGGAAGGTCAGAGATCAAGTAATGGTTAGAAACCTCTCCATTGTAGGGACTTTTGAACCGCTATACATGGGACCGTACAGTATTGTGGATAGGGCAAGTCTGATGGTATATGCAGTCAAAGTGCCCTGACGCACTAAGTGGTTCCATATCAATCAGTGCAAGCTTTTCAACCCTGGGGAAAGAGCTGATAAGAGGAGGAAACAGCGGGAAGTGGCGAGCTGCGCTACAGGTGTGGTTCTCCAGCCCATAATCTAGGACTGTGAGGAGCCCACAGAGGGACTAGCCATTCCGCCTGTGGGAGCAGGAGTGAGAAGGAGTGCCAGGATCCCACGGCCAAGGGTGCCATGGATGCTTCATTACACACTGGTGAACAAAGGAAGCTAGAGTCGTAAGAGGCCCAGGGTCGAGGAGAACTAGTGTGGCCACCCGGAGACGGGTGGCGCTGTACATATCTTCTTTCTCTCCTGTCTGTTGCCTTAGATTTTCTGTATAGTTTGTAGCTACGTCTGGAAAGGTGAGGCATCACCCAAGGACAACGTTGTATTCTGTGTGTTTTCAGGGAATGCCTAAGAACAAGATGAAGTCAGCCATGGTAGTCCTGATCGTCATGATTGAAGCCAGCACGAGTCACAGGGGCGGCACAGAGGAATCGGTTGTCTTCGGCTGCACCAGCGGAGACGGACCAACCGTGACCACTGGAGGTGGCTCGTAGGATGGGGTGAGCGTCTTTCTCCAGAAGGGCAGATGGCCTGGATGGCTGGGGTCAAATTCCACCCGGTATTCCAGCCATGACGAGTTCGCCTATGGTGAAGCGTCCATCTCATGCCCAAGAATAGGGGTTACCACCTCCCGGGTTAGGGTAACAGAGGGAAAAAGGGTATGCCTTAGCTGTAGGGGACACATTCCACTGGGAAGGTGGTAGTGGCTCAGGAAACTGAGCGTGGATACAGGGGACCAGACAGCTGACTGGGAAAGACTAAATAATGACACATACCAGACGATCACAGGTTCTCAGGGAGGAGTGAATGTGTGTTGGGATAAGTGGTGGGAATCCGAGGAAGGGATTTACGTGTGTATGTGGGGGTCAGCAAAGATCTGCCCAGTGGGTGTGTCGATCGTGTTTAGCAGGCGATAGCAGGACGCGGGGGGTGGGATCGGTGGGGATCGGAGTATAAACATAGAAACATAGAAGATAGGAGCAGGAGTAGGCCATTTGGCCCCATGAGCCTGCTCCGCCATTCAATGCGATCATGGCTGATCATCCAAGTTCAGTACCCTGTTCCTTGGATGTCAAGGGATATACGAGAATGGATTAGGAAAAAAAGGGGGGCTTTTGGCAGATACAAAGGACTAAAGACAGAGGAAGCCCTAGAGGAGTATAAAAAGTGCAGGGGGATACTTAAAAAAGAAATTAGGAGAGCGAGGAGGGGCCATGAAATAACACTGGCGAGCAAAAGAAAGGAAAATCCTAAGGTGTTTTATAAGTATATTAAGGGCAAGAGGATAACTAGGGAAGAGTAGGGCCCATTAGGGACCAAAGAGGCAAGCTGTGTGTAGAGCCAGAGGATGTAGGTGGGGTTTTAAATGAATTTTTTGCATCTGTGTTTACTATGGAGAAGGACGATGTGGACATAGAAATCGGGCAGGGGGACTGTGATATACTTGAACATATCAGCATCAAGAGGGAGGAGGTACTAGCGGTTTTAGCAGGCTTAAAAGTGGATAAATCCCCAGGCCCAGACGAGATGTATCCCAGGCTACTATGTGAGGCAAAGGAGGAGATTGCAGGGGCTCTGACACAAATTTTCAGAACCTCTCTGGCCACAGGGGATGTGCCAGAGGACTGGAGAACAGCTAACATAGTACCATTATTCAAGAGGGGTAGTAGGGATAAACCAGGGAATTACAGGCCAGTGAGCCTAACATCAGTGGTAGGGAAATTATTGGAAAAAATTCTGAGGGACAGAATTAGTCTCCACTTGGAGAGGCAAGGATTAATTAGGGATAGACAGCATGGATTTGTCAAGGGAAGATCATGTTTAACCAATTTGATTGAATTTTTCGAGGGGGTGACAAGGTGCGTGGATGAGGGTAGTGCAGTGGATGTGGTTTACATGGATTTCAGTAAGGCTTTTGATAAAGTCCCGCATAGGAGACTGGTCAGGAAGGTAAGAGCCCATGGGATCCAGGGTGCCTTGGCACATTGGATCCAAAACTGGCTTAGTGGCAGAAGGCAGAGGGTGATGGTGGAAGGTTGTCTTTGTGACTGGAAGCCTGTGTCCAGTGGGGTGCCGCAGGGATCGGTGCTGGGTCCCTTGTAAGATTCAAAATTTTCAGCAAAAATCACGCAAGAAAACCGGATAAAATAAGACTGTTTATTGACCAAAGTAAGCTTGCACAGAAAAACCTTTGATAAAAGGGCATACAAAATGGCCGCCGGGCCTCGTGATCAGTTTTCTGGACCATTTTATTTCTGTTACTGCAAGCCAGGCAGGCTTGTGGCTTGAAGACAGTAAGCCCGCGAAAGCCAGTATCTGGGAACCGAAACTCAGGGAAACAGCATACATATCCAATGGATTCTAAGTACAGGATGGGGCCCATCAAGATATGGGCGGACAATGCAAAAACACTTATACCCATTTATTGTACAAAGGAGAAACCATTTAACAGCCATCAAGGAAAATCTCCGGACCGATCAATATGCGAACCGAGTCGCGATGACAATGTAAAAGACATTAAAAGACATTATCGGCCAGGAAGGCCAGTTAAGTTATCATCGGCTCCCGTTACAAGACAAAGCGCCCCTGCAGAGATTTCTGCCCGCCAAAATTAATACAAAGACAGGACTATGATTTGGCGGGAGATAAGACTGTCCCAAAAGAGTATAACTATGGATTGAAAGTCCATCTAAGTTACTTCTTCTTCTTGGACGACTTCAGACTTCTACTTCTTCAAGAAACAGCTTCTTCTACAAAGAACGAACGGACGAACGAAGGACGGACGGTGCCAGGATCGGCGCTTCTTCTACCTCGGTAGCTTCGGAATCGATGAAGACGCTTCGTCTTTTTAAAGATGTTTCGGACGGACAATTTCGGTGAAAAGACAACGTGGTCGGTGTTCAGCCAGACAAGGCTCGGCCACGACGAGAAGACGACGAGGGTGGCCCGGGTACTGGGGTTGGGAGATCATCGACGACCCAGGCCGAAGGAGAAGAAACCCTCTGGAAAACCGACGATCCAGGCCGGAGAGATTCTCCCATGTGCAGGCAGTTCTTCAACAGCCTGTAGCTGATGGTCTGCTCCATGAACCCAAATCCACAATAGTGGATCTCAACCTTGACGAGCGCTCATTGAGGCTGTGTCTACCCCGCCGCCTCGAGAGGGAGAGAATATCGACTGCGCCAGAAGTTTCCAAATCCACGTGACGACGGAAAGCGGTGCCAAAAGGCTGCAAACCCCCTTTTCGCGATTTTGAGAGTGGTGAGCATGATCCCAAGTTCCCCAGGTCAAAACTTAGTTTAGGTATAGGGGAGGGAGTTAAGGGTAATCGTAATGTGTTTTCCCTTTTACGATGTGCCGTGTGTTCCCCATTTCCATAGAGTCAAGTTCATAAATTTGTGCATGATTGTAGTTACTTTAATCTGTGCCTATGACATGTATTTTGTAATGCTTCAAACTGTTTAAAAATAAAAGCATCCATTTCGTGCTATTCAGCCTGGTCTATTGAGTCCTTTCTCTGCACTACTGTTCTCTGCATCTAAGTCCAAGGTCTAGAACCATAGGGGGAGTGGGTCGAACCACTCAAGGGTAATTATTGCACAAAGCCTGGCAGGAGACCAGAACGAGCAAGAGAAACCCCCTACAGAAATGGCGACCGCGGCAGGACCTTGGCAGCAGGAAAGTAGTGTGTTGGATCAAGGTCTGAATAAACGAAATGTGATGGATGAAAGAATAGCAGATTATGTTTTTGGAAAAGTCAACCTCACAAAACAATGGATATCTGACCTATTAAGGGATAGGCGCCCGCTAGACGCAGCCATCAAGTGGACAGAGGGTAAAGAGCATAAGAAATCTGTAGAAAAAGCGGTCTGGCTGATGTGCTACAAGAAGCAAGTCCAGCTTTTGGACCAGGTCATTGCAGCACAGACAGCCCAGATCAAAGGGTTGCTTACAGATGTAGAGGAAACGGTTGCGGGAGGTCAAAAACTGATTGAATCGCTTAACGCGCTGAATCAGGAACGCCACTCCATAATTCGATGCCACGAAACCCGGGTAGAGTATATAAAATGTCAGGTCATTGAGGCCAAGGCCAGTGAAGGTAAAATGAGAGACAGGTGTTTCCGTCTAGCTAAGCAAATAGAGGCCCAAGAGGAAAAACTTCTGGGAGCCAGGGCAGCATATAAGATGGCCATGGAGGATAGATCTGAGAGCACTGACCACAGCGCTTGCCGCCGGGAGCAAGAGGACCTGAGAATGGCCCTAGCCAAGGCAAATGGGTTGGTGTGTCTCATAAATCCACCAGCGAGCCAGCTATTGCTAGCCAAGGAATCCAAAAGACCGATTCCACAAGAGATAGTTCGGGAACCAACCCCCGAACCCTCTGCGCCTCCTGCTTATGATGAGTCCTGGACTCCGGGGAAGGAGACGGAGACGGTAGAGGGAGAGATTCCTGAGGTAGAGCAACACCAGATAGTAGAGTCAGGGCCGGCGCCGATGTGTCCAACTAGACACCGGAGGCTCGGTCCAAATGAAGAAAATGGCGATGACGGACCCCTTGAGAGTCAGATCATATTGCCCCATAGCGCACGACAGCTAAGGGAAATGATAAGTCACATCCCAAAACTCTCCGAGTCAGGAGATCCCTCCGTGCATTTCAGGGACGTGGAGCAGACCGCAGCAGTCAATGACTGCGATGGGGTTGAACAGTCTAAAATGCTGCTGTTCTCCCTGGACAGCTCGCTCCTCCAGTGTCTCCCTGACGAGAGCAAGAGAGGGCACAGGGACTATGAGTTGCTACGGGATGAGATCCTGGAGATTATGGGAGAGGGGGACGGAACTCCGTTCCTCCGTTTAGAAAAGACAGTGCAGCTAGAGGGAGAACCCCCACGGGTTTTCGCCGGAAGGTTGTGGCCCGTGTATCGGCGCAGCTGCCCGGGAGGACCGGAACAGAACGCGCTAAATGAGGAACAAAGGGCTCATTGGCTTCGGTGCCTGGTAGCAGGTTGCTTGCCAATAGTGAGGGAGCAGGCCAAAGCATGGTTCGACCCCACTAACGCCCGCTCCACGGAGGATGTCGTACTTGATCAGCTCACGATCAGTTACAGGAACAACAAGGGTAAGAAAACGCCTGTTGTAAAAGGAAAAGTGCATGAGGTGAGGCCCGCAGCTTCTGCTAAAAGGGAATGGCATCAGGAGGGAAATCGCCCTCCCCAAGCCAACAGCAGTTGTTACGGGTGTGGGAAGGAGGGTCATTGGCGCAAGGACTGTAGAAATCCATGGAAGGATAAGAGAGAGAGAGCGTTCGCCGCAGCCCAAGCCCGAGCCATAGCCCAAGTCCAAGCCCACGGCCAGATCGTTACCCCAGCACCAGCACCAGCCCAAGCCCAGACCGCTGCCCCAGCACCAGTCCAGAACCCAACCGTAGCCCCTGCCCCAACCACAGGGGGTGGTGCGGTTGTGGATCCCGCTGCGATCGAGTCAGTCTTGGAGACTATGCGGTCTCTGATGACCTGGCAGGGGAAGGTAGCGGTCGCCAACAGCCCTATCGCTCCCGAGACCCCAACCGAAACACCTAAATGACTGACGCCCGCGCAGCCCGTCTACTTGTGTCCGCTCCGCTATGACGCCTGGAGAAGACCTGCGGTGGAGATGGAGGTGGAAATACAAAAGGGTAGTTACCTGTTGGATACGGGAGCTTCGTGTACCGTGATCCGCACAGATAAACCTTTCGCCTCACCTCTGTCCGCCCAGGCTCCATACTCAGTAGCGGGTTTCACAGGCAGAGAACAGGCTGGCGCGTATTCCATCCCGCTCTCCATTCAGTTGGGAGCACTCCACACCACATGGACGTGCATCCTATTGAAGTGGAATGAGGGGGGTGGAAAAGGCATCCTTGGGGCTGATTTCTTGGTGGAACACGGGATCCTCGTGGACCTGAGAAATCACTGTCTCTGGGGAGCCGAGAGCGGTTTAGGTAAGGTAGTCGTAATCCCAGGGAAGGAAGAAAAGGGGGCCCTGTGCACTATGAAGCCATCAGGAGGTTACGATCTCGAACTCATGGTAGCGAACGTCCCAACGGACTTGCAGGCGTGTGTGTCAGAAAATCTGACCGCGTTTGCCACCCACAAGCACGACTGTGGGAGAGTCACTGGGTTTGAAGTCAGCATAGACGGAGACCCCATGACCCGACCCCAAAAGCAGTGTAATTTCCCCAAGGAGGGAGAACCCGACATGGAGACAGCAATATCTTCGTTGGTGCAGCAGGGCATATTGAGAACAATAGCCACTCACGTGAACTCCCCATTATGGCCGGTAAAGAAGCCGGACAATTCGTGGAGAGCCACGGTGGACTACAGAGTCCTCAATAGTAACATCCCAGCCTACGCGCCCACGGTAGCAGCAGTTGCAGACCTAATAGGGAGTATTCCAGCATCGGCGACCACGTTCACGGTGCTGGATATCTCGAACGGTTTCTGGTCGATTCCGCTGCGGCGGGAGGATCAGTACAAGTTTGCCTTTACTTTCAAAGGGCAACAGTACACTTGGAACTGCTTACCACAGGGTTTTCACAACAGCCCCAGCATTTTCCATCAGTGCATGGCGGGGAGTTTAAAAGAGTTTAGCCAGCCCAACCAGATAGTACAGTATGTGGACGACTTACTCCTTTTCATGGACACAAGGGAGGAGCACGGCCCACTATTAGCTGAATTGTTGGAACTGTTAGAAAGGAAGGGTTTCAAAGTAAACCCGAAGAAAGCCCAGATCGGCCAGCAGGAAGTCAAATTCCTGGGTCTGGCCATCCGCGCTGGGGAAAGAGCCATAGATAAGGCCAGAAGGGAATCAATACAAGATCTGCTGATTCCCAACACAGTAACGGGTGTAAGGTCCTTTTTGGGATTGACCGGGTACTGCAGAGATTTCATCGAGGACTATGCTGCCACAGCAGCCCCGCTACTTCGACTCTTACACAAGGGAGTCGAGTGGTCGTGGGATGAGGGGTGCCAGGCAGCATTCGAGAAGTTGAAAAGAGATCTGCAGACCGCGCCAGCCCTAGGGGCCATAGATGGGGGAGAGGAGTTCTTCCTGGAGGTAGCCGCTAGTGGGGACAGCCTGAGCGCAGTGTTGCTCCAGGAGCGGCACGGCAAGCTGAGACCGGTAGTTTATTCCTCCAGGGTGCTCACGGATGTAGAGAGGAGTTTCTCCAATTGCGAACGGCATCTCCTGGCCACGCATTGGGCTGTGAACAGATCAGTGATCTTCTCAGGAACCTCTCCCATCACGCTCCTCACCCATCACACCCCCACAAAGATGCTTCTGGATGGAAGAATTAAGGATGGGACTGTAAGCAACGCTCGGATTGCGCGCTGGACCCTCCTCCTTTCCCAGATGGATCTCAAAGTTAAAGGCCACTGCGCGCCAAGGCTCGCAGCCAACATGGCATATCCCGGGACAGCCCATCGATGTTCCGTAGAAGGGGTATGGGAAGTCAACAAAGGTTTACGGGCCGGGATACACCCCGCAGGCCGCGAAATCTACGTAGACAGTTCTAGCACTGTATCTGATGGCGAACGACTCACAGGGTGTGGAGTTTATGATCCTGTGGCAAACATTGCCCTGGCAATTAAGCTCCCCAGCACTATGAGCGCACAGCAGGCTGAACTGTCCGCGGAGGCGTACGTGGTTACCCACCCCGAGATTTTCCCAACCCCATACACGATTTGCTCAGACAGCATGTTCACATGCAATTCGTGTACAGAGTACCTCGCCATCTGGTCCCGACGCGGATATACCTCCGTGGACGGGCGGCGTTTAACAGTTAAGCCCTTGCTGGAAAAGATCCTGGCAGCTGTGGGAGAGGAAGGGGAGGTGTTCATCCATAAGGTGAAGGCTCACTCCACCACAGAACCCCGCAGTCAGGGCAACCAGCAGGCGGATGTGCTAGCCAGGGAGGGTGCTCGCAACGGCATTCTCTGGGACCCCTATGAACCAGGACCCGTGGCGGCGATCCAAGGCAGGGAGGGAATACCAGGGAACACAGGGGTGACACCGCCCCCAGACCTAAAGACCGTCCAAACCCCGGATCCCGCCCTAAAAGCAGCCATAAAAGCCATCACAGAAGGCAAGCAGGTAGAGGGTCCGTACAGTGCGGCAGCCCTCACAGTCAAAGAAGGTATGCTGTTCCAAGAGGAGCAGTGGGTTGTGCCACAGCAGCACCGGAGGGAATTCCTGCAACTGGCCCACGAGGGTCCAGGAGCAGGACACCCCGGGCCTGAGGTCACCTGGCAACGGGTAGAGCAGGCGGGATGGTGGCCGGGACTTTGGGACGATGTCCGCGAGTTCTGCACAAGCTGTCTTGTGTGTGCTGCAAACAACCCAGACCCCCACAAAAGGAAGGTGCCCATGGGGCACATCAGGAGGGTAGAGGGACCATGGCAGTCGATTCAGGTCGACTACATAGGGCCCCTGCCCGCCGCCCAGGGAGGCTATAAGTACTGCCTTGTCCTGGTAGATGCGTTCACCAAATGGGTAGAAGCTTTCCCGTGCAGAACAGCTACGGCACTGGGTACTGCTAAGATCTTGATTCGGGACGTGTTCTCACGGTGGGGACTCCCCCGTTTTGTAGAGTCCGACCAAGGGAGTCAGTTCACCGGTCAAGTAATGCAGAACGCCCTCATGCTCTTGGGCATTGAGGGGAAGTGGCACGTAGCATACAATCCCCAGTCATCCGGGATTGTTGAACGCATGAATCGGACCCTCAAGGAAAAGCTGAGGAAAGAGACAATGGGCTCGCCCCAGAAATGGGCGGAGGTCCTGCCTTTAGTCCTCATGGGGATCCGAGCCAGCCAGTCCAAAAGTACGGGGTATTCCCCGCACGAATTAATGACTGGAAGGATCATGCGAACCCCCACCCATGTACTAGCCCCGGTGCTCACTGAGGGCCAGCTCCGAGAGGTGAAACGAGACAAATTCGTCCAAACCCTTTTGGAGCACCTGAAACAGATTTATGGGCAGGCGGCTGGGAACATGGGAAGACAGCACCAGGGAAATAGACTGTTACTGGAACCTCGTAAGCAACAAGAGTGGGTAGTCGGAGACCAGGTCATGGTCCGAAACTACGCCAGGGTAGGGAGTTCTGAACCACTGTACATGGGGCCTTACAGCATTGTGGACAAGGCCAGCCCCATGGTTTATGCAGTGAAGGTGCCCCGACGTACCAAATGGTTTCACATTAACCAGTGTAAACTGTTTAAATCGGGTGCACAAGGGCCATCAAAGGGGACCAGGTCTGAGAACAAAGATCCTCAGCCTGTAACAGAGTCACAGACCACACAGGCTGGAACAGTAGCCTGCGTGAAGGGAGAGGCCATCCCATTGGAGTGGGAGGTCTCCCCTCTAGAATGGGATTCGAACGAGGAAGAGCCCGAACAGCTCGACCCCGCCTTAGACCCAATCACGGAGGAGGAGGAGTCAGAGGACGACGATCCCGCCCTCGACTCAAGCTTGGGGGAGGTAGGGAATGGGGGCGGAGACTCACTACCTGTAGGGACAGGTGAGGTGGAGTCGGAAGCCACAGATCCCGACTCCGGGGGGGCGGAGCCTGAGGGAAGGGAGCTGGAGCCGGCAGCTGTGGAGGAACCACAGGCTGTGACGGTAACAGTCCCAACCCCTGGCCCATCAGCCCCGGGAGCCCAACCCAAAGCAGCCCCTCGTAGGTCGGCTCGAGCGCCCCAGCCCAGAAAGTTTTGGCCAGATTCTCCCCATTTTTACAAACCTCGGTTTAGAGCAGCCCCAGGAAGGCATGGTTCCCGTTCAACAGCGACAGGCTGCGGGGGATCAAAGCCGAGGGCCAGTGCAGCCCCACCGCAGGGTGTGGCGCGCGACAGCCCTCACAGGGATTAGGCAAGCCGCCCCGCGGAGGGCGGCGCTGTACATAAGTTAAGTTAGGTAATTATGGTGATAGTTTAAGGAATATAAAGTATATGGTGCTAAGATGTGTTAAGAGTACAATTTTGAAATCTGCCCGGTATGTGTGTTTGTTTGGGAGCGGGGTCCAGGAACCCGCGCGTCCATTTAATTAGGCCAGCACCTATTGGGAGCCCGGCTACATCATTTTATTGGTTACAGAAACCTGGGATATGATGGAAAAGATTCTCATCGCGTTCGTGGCGATCGGGTGCGGGTGGGCCTACCGAGGCCGCACCAAGGACGTCATCATCTTCTGGTGTTCTGGGGACACGGCCCCCATCGCAACGGATGGGACAGGGGAGCGAGAGGTTGAGGAAACCGCCACCTACTTCCACCAGGGGAGATGGCCAGGTTGGCTGGGGACGAATTCTACGGAATACTCCAGCAATTTTGGTTTTGCCTACCAAGAGACTTCGTTAACGAGCCCTCGGGTGAGGATCCTTGCACCCAGAGTCAGCGTTACCGTGGGAAAGAGGATCTGTCTGGTGTGTAATGGGAACGTACCACTAAGGCGATGGTGGTGGCTGCGAAAGCTGGGAAAGGACATGAGAAACTCTACGGTCGAGTGGGAACGACTGGGTAATAATACCCATCGGACTATTACGGGGACTCACGGACAATTACGTGTGTGTTGGGACAAATGGTGGGAACCAGATGAAGGAATATATGTCTGTATGTGGGGCTCGAGACACGTATGCCCCAAGGGCGTATCCATCTTCTTCCAGAGGCAGTGGCAGGATGAAGGAAAGGGGATGAGATGGGATGTCAGCACTCGAGTGTGCGGAGCCCCATACTCCCCTATTCCGGTAAACGCCACTGAACTCATCACCCGCCCATGCAAGCCCCTGCCCACGCTTCCGGTAGCACTAGCCCAGAAAGAAGGGTGCCCAACCACCACCAAGGGACCCGGGAACGGTTTAGTATTGGTACCCACCGGTCAGGTGCTGTACCAAGGGGTACACTACGCGGTGGCCTCAGTGATTTTGAATCTCACGGAGGTACGATTGCCGGAGTGGTGTCCCAAAGAAACGGAACAATTATACCAGGTCCTGTTAACCCGAATGTTCAGACAGTTTTACGAATTTGACTTTGCCGACATCGACAAAGACAAATTATACACCACACCGCCAGAAGTTTTGGATCGAGTCGGGAGGCAAAGAAGGGGTACAGTAAATGGCATATTCACTGCTTTTAATACCGGGACATCTGTCGTCAACGCTCTAGATAACGTGGAGCTGCAGACACAGATCAACGGTTTAAAAGCCCAGTTAAGGAACATACTGACAGACGAAAATAAGGTAGTGGGTTCTGAATTGCATGAGGACCAGGCCATGACACTACACTTTAAGGAAATAATAGCTGAGCTGGAGAAACACGCGAGAACGGTAAATGCACTCATTAAGGAGGATCGGAATGCGTCCGATCAAGCTGCGCAAAACGAGGCCTGTGTGCTATACGGGGCGTGGTTACTGGGTGAGGGCCGCAGTAATCTTGAGGATTTAAAACAGGGTTTGGTCCCGTCCTGGATCAGCAACAAGCACTTGCAAGCGCTCCACCCTTTTGAGAATGCATTAAGCCCGTGCCAGCTCAGACTAGCTGCAGAAGCGTACCCAGTCCCAGTGGACTGCGGACGTTCGAATCATACTATCATGGGGATAGTGGTAAGAATGCCGGTGTTGGGTCCCGCAGCAAAGCCCGCCCCGGTATACAGGGTAGAGAACATTGGAGTCATTCAGGGGGGTGCACACATTCGTTACGCAGTGGTCCCGCCTTACGTCATCAGATGGGAGCGTACGATGACAGGCACCGACCTCTCGGGATGTCGGAGCCGGGGAGCACACATCATCCTGTGTACCCAGCACTTGAATGCCTTTTTGAAACCACAGTGCGGGTTCAGAACCGCTAGCGCGAAGCCGATAAATTGCACCATGGAGGCAATGGCAGAGGACCATGTGCCCCCGCAGGTAGCATATATCGGGGGTGGGACATACTGCGTCACCACTGCAGCGCCTCATTACCGCTACAGACAACACGAGTGGTGTTCGGTCAGTGATAGCAGTTTCTGTTTCAAACCCAGGGCCGAAGTTCAAGTGGCACAACAACGAATTGTTCCCATTCCTGCACCCTCCACTGTTCACCTCACTGTCAAAGAGAATTTCACAGACTTGGAACGATTCATCGCGCATTTTGGTTATGTCATTCCCCCTCTTCCCGAACACCTCACCAAGATTTTAAAAGCCGTTATAGTTTCACAGAAACATTTTTACACACTGGAGCAGAAGACTCTAGAGATAGGAAAAGACATATTGGACATAACCATCCCACCATGGTGGGACTTGTTCACTAACATAGAGGTCCCAGCCTGGATTAGAATAGCATCCCACATCCTAGTAGTGTGTCAGGTTTTAATTGTGATATTTTTGCTTTTCGTGCATTGCAAAAGAGGCAAACGCCTCCGGAGGCACGAGAACACAGGAGAATGGAGAGAACGCTATGTGCGAATGGGGGAAGAAGACACCCCACTTTAAGCTGCTAGTATTGAAGGTTAAGCGTCCCTCCATTTTTAGATTTTGGCCATTTGCGTGTTTTGTTTTGGTTTTAAGGATATGAATATTGTTAATGCTATTAGTCGTTCTTAAGTTTTTGGATTAATAAAAGGTGTATGCAGGTGATGCAAGGGGGTATCATCCCCTGCACATCTGACAGATGAATGTGTTATAGTTTAAGATATGTTGCCTATGATTGTTCAAGTGTGCAAAAGGTAATTTTTGTTTTCTTCGGAAATGGGAACTGCATGTGTCATGAGGGTCATAGATAGTTAAGTGCCAGGAATGTTTGGGTGTGGGGAATCAGGGAAAATTTGCTCACCAAGGATTATTGATACTTTAAGCAAGCTATCAGTATCACAGGGGGGCCTGTAAGATTCAAAATTTTCAGCAAAAATCACGCAAGAAAACCGGATAAAATAAGACTGTTTATTGACCAAAGTAAGCTTGCACAGAAAAACCTTTGATAAAAGGGCATACAAAATGGCCGCCGGGCCTCGTGATCAGTTTTCTGGACCATTTTATTTCTGTTACTGCAAGCCAGGCAGGCTTGTGGATTGAAGACAGTAAGCCCGCGAAAGCCAGTATCTGGGAACCGAAACTCAGAGAAACAGCATACATATTCAATGGATTCTAAGTACAGGATGGGGCCCATCAAGATATGGGCGGACAATGCAAAAACACTTATACCCATTTATTGTACAAAGGAGAAACCGTTTAACAGCCATCAAGGAAAATCTCCGGACCGATCAATATGCGAACCGAGTCGCAATGACAATGTCAAAGACATTAAAATACATTATCGGCCAGGAAGGCCAGTTAAGTTATCACCGGCTCCCGTTACAAGACAAAGCGCCCCTGCAGAGATTTCTGCCTGCCAAAATTAATACAAAGACAGGACTATGATTTGGCGGGAGATAAGACTGTCCCAAAAGAGTATAACTATGGATTGAAAGTCCATCTAAGTTACTTCTTCTTCTTGGACGACTTCAGGCTTCTACTTCTTCAAGAAACAGCTTCTTCTACAAGGAACGAACGGACGAACGAAGGACGGACGGTGCCAGGATCGGCGCCTCTTCTACCTCGGTAGCTTCGGAATCGATGAAGACGCTTCGTCTTTTTAAAGACGTTTCGGACGGACAATTTCGGTGAAAAGACAACGTGGTCGGTGTTCAGCCAGACAAGGCTCGGCCACGACGAGAAGACGACGAGGGTGGCCCGGGTACTGGGGTCGGGAGATCATCGACGACCCAGGCCGAAGGAGAAGAAACCCTCTGGAAAACCGACGATCCAGGCCGGAGAGATTCTCCCATGTGCAGGCAGTTCTTCAACAGCCTGTAGCTGATGGTCTGCTCCATGAACCCAAATCCACAATAGTGGATCTCAACCTTGACGAGCGCTCATCGAGGCTGTGTCTACCCCGCCGCCGAGAGAGAGAGAGAGAGAATATCGACTGCGCCAGAAGTTTCCAAATCCACGTGACGACGGAAAGCGGTGCCAAAAGGCTGCAAACCCCCTTTTCGCGATTTTGAGAGTGGTGAGCATGATCCCAAGTTCCCCAGGTCGAAACTTAGTTTAGGTATAGGGGAGGGAGTTAAGGGTAATCGTAATGTGTTTTCCCTTTTACGATGTGCCGTGTGTTCCCCATTTCCATAGAGTCAAGTTCATAAATTTGTGCATGATTGTAGTTACTTTAATCTGTGCCTATGACATGTATTTTGTAATGCTTCAAACTGTTTAAAAATAAAAGCATCCATTTCGTGCTATTCAGCCTGGTCTATTGAGTCCTTTCTCTGCACTAAGTCCAAGGTCTAGAACCGTAGGGGGAGTGGGTCGAACCACTCAAGGGTAATTATTGCACAAAGCCTGGCAGGAGACCAGAACGAGCAAGAGAAACCCCCTACACCCTTGCTGTTTGTGGTCTACATTAATGATTTGGATGTGAATGTAAAAGGTATGATCAGTAAGATCGCAGATGATATGAAAATTGGTGGGGTGGTAAATAGCGAGGAGGGAAGCCTCAGGCTACAGGACGATATAGATGGGTTGGTCAGATGGGCGGAACAGTGGCAAATGGAATTTAACCCTGAAAAGTGTGAGGTGATGCATTTTGGACGGACTAACAAGGCAAGGGAATACACAATGAATGGTAAGACCCTAGGAAAGACAGAGGATCAGAGGGACCTTGGTGTGCATGTACATAGATCCCTGAAGGCAGCAGAACAGGTGGATAAGGTGGTTAAAAAGGCATATGGGATACTTGCCTTCATTAGCCGAGGCATAGAATATAAGAGCAGGGAGGTTATGATGGAGCTGTACAAAACGCTGGTAAGGCCACAGCTGGAGTACTGTGTGCAGTTCTGGTCGCCACACTATAGGAAGGATGTGATTGCTTTGGAGAGGGTGCAGAGGAGATTTACCAGGGTGTTACATGGGCTGGAGCGCTTCAGCTATGAGGGAAGACTGGACAGGCTGGGGTTGTTTTCCTTGGAGCAGGGAAGGCTGAGGGGGGACCTGATTGAAGTATACAAAATTATGAGGGGCATAGCTAGGGTAGATAGAAAGGAACTTTTCCCCTTTGTAGAGGGGTCAATAACAAGGGGGCATAGATTCAAGCTAAGGGGCAGAAGGTTTAGAGGGGATTTGAGGAAAAACTTTTTCACCCAGAGGGTGTTTGGAATCTGGAACTCACTGCCTGAAAGGTTGGTAGAGGCAGGAACCCTCACAAAATTCAAGAAGCATTTGGATGAGCACTTGAAATGCCATAGCATACAAGGCTATGGACCAAATGCTGGAAAATGGGATTAGATTAGACAGGGCTTGATGGCCGGCGCGGACGTGATGGGCCGAAGGGCCTCTTTCTGTGCTGTGTAACTCTATGGCCTAGAAATTCAGTATAGCCACTTTTGGGGCGGTAAAGTCGGGCGGCTGCTAAAGTTTGCGCCCGGCGCAAAGTCGCGCCCCATTCGGCGATATTCAGTCGCATCGCCCCAAGAGGTTGCTGCTGCGCTAAAACAGGCGATGCACGACTATCTTTAGGTGCTAAGCCGGCGGTGCTGAGCGACACCCCCGAGGCCGGGCGCAGCGCAGGTGCGGCGAGTTGTTGATTGACGGCAGACACTCTGGCACCGGTCAGCTCTTAAAGGGGGAGGGTGGATTTGTTTGCCTGCCACGCCCTGCACACTGCAGCCCTCAACCTAGGCCTGACCACTTCTGCTTCATCTGTGCAACGCCCAGGGCTATGGAGAAGGCCAGGGAGAGAGCGCAGCGCTTCAGCGACGGTGACCTGAGGGTGCTGGTTGGCGGAGTGGAGCGCAGGCGCCATGTTCTGTTCCCAGAAGGTGGCAAGAGGCCACTGCCCAGCGCCTACCGGAAAGCCTGGAGGGAGGTCTCAAACAGGGTGTCTTCCAACAGCATGGTTGCCAGGACTCCTGTGCAATGCCGGAAGAAGTTCAACGACCTCACTCGGGTTGTCAGGGTGAGTACCCTTTCCAGTGTCCTCCTCATCCCTGCATGTGCACCTCACTTTATGGGCAAAGGGACCTCAAAGCCCTAATGGCCAGGCCTCATCCAGCAGCTATGGGACTGTCATGAAAATCACTTGCACATTCAGCACTTTACACACTGTACAAGCTATTCGACCATGGGAGGCATTGCAGACAAGATCAGGGCTACACACTGTTCAAGCTACTCGACCATGGGAGGCATTGCAGACAAGCTCAGGGCTACACACTGTTCAAGCTATTCGACCATGGGAGGCATTGCAGACAAGATCAGAGCTTCACACTGTTCAAGCTATTCGACCATGGGAGGCATTGCAGACAAGATCAGGGCTACACACTGTTCAAGCTATTCGACCATGGGAGGCATTGCAGACAAGATCAGGGCTACACACTGTTCAAGCTATTCGACCATGGGAGGCATTGCAGACAAGATCAGGGCTTCACACTGTTCAAGCTATTCGACCATGGGAGGCAGTGCAGACAAGATCAGGGCTTCACACTGTTCAAGCTATTCGACCATGGGAGGCAGTGCAGACAAGATCAGGGCTTCACACTGTACTTAGAGGCCGTCGTTTCTCTTGCAGGCCAAGGTTGCGCACAACCGGCACAAACGAATTGACACAGGGGAGGCCGTCCTGACGTCAAAGAGCTCTCCGACCTCGACCAGCGTGTGGAGTGCATTATGGCAGGCCGGCTGATTGGACCCATCGCCAGTGGAGATGCCGACCCTGTTCTGGGCACCAATGGTAAGGGCATCACCTTTTTGACTTCGCTCGTTCCACTGGCGCCTCATATCAGCATCCTTTGCCACTGCCCGACCAATGCTGTGAATGGCACCACTCATGCCTCCCTCGCTGCCGCCCTGTCCTCACTCTAAAGCTACTCTTGTGCCTTCCTGCTTTCAGATGGTGAATCGCCAGGTGAGGAGGCGGGCCCTCAAGCTGCCACTGTCAGCGCTTCAGAATACGAGGAGGAGGAAGAGGAAGCCGGCCCATCAGTGCCACCCTCAGCCGCGCCAGCCCATGGCGATGTAGGGGACACGTCTTCCCTGGAGGGGAGCCGGGGGGGAAGGGTCGGAGGAGAGTGAAGCTCCGGGGCCCAGCGGCCTGCAGCAATGCGGGAGGGGTGGGGAAGCTCGGCGGACTTCTCCCCAGAGGGTGAGTGCGGCCTCCAGTCCTGCGACGGTCAGCGCAGAGGAGGTGCGGCTCCTGGAGGAAATGGCCGTCCAGGCTGAGCACAGGCACAATGAGCTCATGGCTGCAGTGGCAAGGATGCCTGACTCCATAGAGTCTCTGTCAAGGAGTGTGCAGGAATTCGGAGCAGCACAGGCCAGGAGTCTGCAACAATTCAGTGCAGCACAGGCCAGGAGTCTGGAACAATTCAGTGCAGCACAGGCCAGGAGTCTACAGGACTTCGCGGCAGCATAATCGGCTTCTAGCCAAGTGCTCAGTCGTGCCGTCCATTCACTGGCTGGTGTCATGCGGACACAGACCAGGGCCACACGGGCACTAACTGCTGCCACCCTCGCTGGATCAGCCAAGCATCGCCAGGGCACTCGCCGCGCAGCAGCAGCCCAGCAGTCTGTTCTTCAGCTGTTTGCTGCGCATGCTGCAGTGCTGGCCCGTGCGAGTGCCAATGTCTCAGGCGACCAGCGAGCACCTGCGATCTGCCAGGTTGGCACCATTACTGCAGCCAACACTGCCACTCCGCCATTGCAGCTGCCACGAGCCGCTGGACAGACTGCTGCCGCCCAGCCAGAGTTGGAGCAGTCAGCAGCCGGCCACTCCAAGGCCAGAGCTGGTGCAGGCCAACCCCCAAGGGCATCTGCCGTCTCGCCATCTGCCCCTCAGCAGCCTTCCCCCAGCCTTGCTGCAGCCACTGGGCTCCCATTGAGGAGGAGCTGCAGGGCAGGCAGGGGCCAGGCAAGGATGCGCAAGGCATCGCCCTCGCAGGGCAAAAAGTAGAGGTATGCACAAATGCCTGGTGCTTGTTGTAAGGCCGAGACTGGTGCAGTTGTGTTTGTGTAAGGCCGAGACTGGTGTCTTTCTTTCTTTTTGTAAGGCCGAGACTGGTAGTTTTGTGTTTTTGGAGGGGGCTTCTCCACATGAGGATGTAATGTGGGAAGGGCAGAGGTTTGCAATAAATTATTGTTGTTAAATTGCAGTGTGCATGTTTTTTTTGTTAAGTCCTGGTTGCCCTGCTCGGCTGAGGGCTTGTGGAGCGGCTACATTCATCTGCTGACATTGGCACAAGCCATTCCCTGAGAGGGGGCCTAGAACCGACGTTCAATAAGCCGGCGACGGGCGGCCCTTGCACTTTCTGCCTCCCTCCTGTGCTGGTCCTCCTCCTCCTCCTCCTCCTGCTCCTCCTGAGGTGGTCCTCCAATCTCTGGTGGCAGTGCCTGAGTCCTGCGGATAGCCAGGTTGTGCAGCATGCAGCAAACGACCACGAAATGGGAGACTCGCTTGGCGAATACTGTAGGGCTCCACCGGAACGATCCAGACAGCGGAACCGTTGCTTCAGGACGCCGATTGTTTGTTCGATGATGTTCCTTATCGCTTGATGGCTCTCATTGTATCCCTCTTCAGCAGGGGTGCTGGGCGCACGGAGCGGGGTCATCAGCCAGGTACACAAAGGATAGCCTTTGTCCCCGATAAGCCATCCTCGTGGGTGAGGCTGTGCCTGGAACATGTCTGCCACAGAAGTCTGTCGCAGGATGAAGGCATCGTGGCTGCTGCCTGGAAAGTGGGCATTGACAGCTAGGATGAGCTGCCTGTGGTCACAAACCAGCTGCACGTTGAGCGAATGGTAGCCCTTCCGGCAGCGGTAATCCTCGGCATTCTCCAGAGGTGCCCGCAAAGCCACATGCGTGCAGTCAATGGCGCCCTGCACCATGGGGAAGCCCGCGAATGCTGCAAAGCCCATTCCACGCTGTTGCTGCTTGGCAAGGGCCATGGAGAAGGAGATGAACTGACGTCTCCTTTTGAAAAGGGCATTGGTCACCTGGCGGACGCAGCAATGCACGGCGAACTGGGAGAGGTTGGCAATGTCCCCAGTAGCGGATTGGAAGGAGCCGGTGGCATAGAAGTTGAGAGCCACCGTCACCTTCACTGCCACCGACAGAGGCGTCCTGCTCCTCAGCTGTGGCTGCAGATCACCGCCAAGCAGGTGGCAGATCTCTGTGACCACCTCCCTTCTGAATCGCAGCCTCCGAACACACTGCTCGTCAGACATGTTGAGATAGGAGAACTGCTGGCGGTATACCCTGGGTGGGTAAGGCCTCCTTTCCCGACGCCTGTTGCCCCCTCTCCGTCTAGCCAGGGCTGCCACTCTCTCACGGCGTCTGTGAGCCCTTTGGATGTAATTGAGAAAGCCAGCGTTGACACCCATTGCAGCCCCCATAATATGCTGGCAAACAATGAGATGTCAATGAAGGCAAAGACTAGTGGAAAGCTGTGGCCTGAAGCCAAAAGTACCTGTCCGAGTGCTGGGCCAAAGCAGAAAGCTCTCTACCTTGGTCTCTCTGCAAAGATCCGTTTCTCAAGAAGGAGTGCTGCGAAATGGCAGCCTTTTATAGTGCAGGAGGAGTGCCCTTTAATTTGCGCCCCCCGCGCCCCGCATCGACTGAGCACCGTTCCACTCTAACAGTCGCTAGGGGCGCCAGGCGCACAATGGGGCGGCGCCACTGAAGTTCTGGTTGGGGGCGCACAAAGGGCGTTGCACGAGGAAATGACTTCATGATCTGCGCGCGCAGCTGAGCGCGCGCAAAGACTTTGCGCCGCCGCTAAATCTCTAGTGAAGTTGGGGCGAGGCGCAGATCGCGCTGCGCCCGGGCGCTAGCCGCCTAGCGCCCAACATCTACTCCTCCTAAGGCGCTAACGGCTGGCGCAACCAATTGAATTTCTAGGCCTATGACTCAATGGCCTAGAATTTCAGTATAGCCAGTTTTGGGGCGCTAACCTTAGCGCCCGCCCGAAGTCAGCGCCCGCCCCAAAGTAGCGCCCCGTTGCCGGAAATTCAGTGGCTTCGCCCTAAGAGGTTGTTGGAGCGCTAAAAGAGGCGTTCCACTACTATCTTTAGGCGCTAAGCCGGCGGTCCAGAGGGTTTAGCGCCCAGGCGGGGCGCAGCGCGGGTGCGGTCATTTTTTGACTGACAGCAGACCCCGTGGCGCCGACCAGCTCTTAAAGGGGGAAGGGACGAATTGGTCTGCTGCCACGCCCTGCACACTGCAGCCTTGCAAAGAGGCCTCAACACTGCTGCTCAGCCCCAGGGAGTCATGGCAACGCCAGAGAAGGCCCGTGAGCGTGCCCTGCGCTTCTCAGAGGGTGATCTGGACATAATGGTCACAGCTCTGGAGCAGAGGCGCAGGATCTTGTTCCCAGAGAGTGGGAGGAATCCGAACCACCACGACTACACCAGAGCCTGGAAGCAGATCGCCCAGAGGGTGACGTTCACCGGCGATGCCCCCAGGACCCACAAACAATGTCGTAAAAAATACAATGACCTGACCAGGATTGTCAGGGTGAGTACCCTTTCCAGTCTCCTCCTCATTCTTGCATGTGCACCTGACATGATGGGCAAAGGGAGCTGAAAGTCCTAATGGCCAGCCCTCAGCCAGCAGCATTGGGACAGTCATGAGCATCAATTGGCCATTCTGCACTCTACACTCTGGCCCAGCTATTCCACTATGGGAGGCAGTGCACACGACATCAGGGCTACACTCTGGCCAAGCTATTCCACCATGGGAGGCAGTGCACACTACATCAGGGCTACACTCTGGCCCAGCTATTCCACCATGGGAGGCAGTGCACACGACATCAGGGCTACACTCTGGCCAAGCTATTCCACCATGGGAGGCAGTGCACACTACATCAGGGCTACACTCTGGCCCAGCTATTCCACCATGGGAGGCAGTGCACACGCCATCAGGGCTACACTCTGGCCAAGCCATTCCAGCATGGGAGGCAGTGCACACTACATCAGGGCTACACACTGGCCCAGCTATTCCACCATGGGAGGCAGTGCACACTACATCAGGGCTACACTCTGGCCAAGCTATTCTACCATGGGAGGCAGTGCACACTACATCAGGGCTACACTGCGCACTTACAGCCCGTCCTTTCTCTTGCAGGCTAAAGTTGCGTATAATCGCCAGGCCCGTGCCAGGGCCAGGGGAGGCCGCGCAAAGCTGCAGAAGCTCACTCGGCTGGAGGAGCGCGTGTGTGTGCTCATGGGAGCCCGCCTGATCGTGCGCACAGCGTGCGGAGTAGCCGACCCTCCACTGCCCGGCAATGGTAAGGACCTCGCCTTTTGGCCCTCTCGCGTCGCACTTGCGCATCCGAGCTACCTCCTTTGCCACTGTCCCACCAATGCGCTGAATGCCACCAGTCCTAACTCCCTCGCTGACGCCGTCTCCTCACTCTGAAGCTACTCTTGTGCATTCCTGCTTTCAGCTGGTGACGACCAGGACCCTGAAGCTGCCAGTGACAGCCCCTCCGAGCAGGAGGAGGAGGAGGAGGAGGAGGAGGAGCAAGCCGGACCATCGGGGGAACACTTAGGTCCCGCCGGAGAGGACGAAAGGCTTGACTCGTCCTCACTGGACGAGTGTCTGGAGGAACTGTCGCAGGGGAATGCAGCTTCTGGGACCAGTGGCGTCCAGCCACCCAGGAGCCGTGCGCGTGGCCCGCGGCCTTCCCCCCAAAGGGGGGAAGGATCAGAGGGGAGTGCTGCTGATCGGCACACTCGCCGCCACCAACGTGGCAAGGTTCCCCTAGTTCGGCCTCCTCCTCCCCAGCGGGAGAGTCGCGACTCCAGTCCAGACACCTTCACCTCGGAGGAGGTGCGGAAGCTGGATAAGATGGCCGAGGATTCGGACCGGCGCCACATGGAGCTCATGAGCATGGTGGGGCGCATGCCTGAGGCCATCGAGTCGCTGGCGACCAGTGTGCGCGAGTTCGGGGCAGCAACTGCCGCGAGTGGCCGCATGCTGACTGATGCCGTCAAGACCCTGGCGGGCGTGATGCGGGCGCACACCAGGACAACAGGGGCACTCACTGCTGCCACACGCGCTGTCTCAGGCAGGCATCGCCAGGGCAGCCGCCGCGCTGGAGCATCCCAGCGAGCCGCCCCTCGGCTGATTGTTGCGGATCCTGCAGTGTGGGCCCGGCCGAGTGCCAGCGCGCCACAGCACCAGCCAGCCCATCCCAGACGCCAGCTGGCCCACATTGCGCCATCCGTCGCCGCCATTCCCCCACTGGGGCGTCAAGGGCAAGCGGCTGGAGCTGATGTTGGCCAGGCTCAGGTGCGTCACTCAGCAGACGGCCCCTCGAGGCCCAAAGGCCGTGTAGGCCGCCCCCCAGCGGCATCTGGCGGAAGGACATCTGAGCCTCAGGCACCTTCCCCCAGCCTTGCAGCAGCCACTGGGCAGAGCTTGCGAAGGAGCAGCAGGCCGGGCAGGGGAGGCAAAAGGCTGGGCAAGGTCTCGCCCTCGCGGGCCACTCAGTAGAGGGTGTGGCCAGCTTTCGTTTTATATGGCGGTGGCCATCTTTCTTTTGCCCATGGTTGTTTGGTTCGTGGGCTTTTTTTTTGCGTTAGGCCGAGGTTGAGGCCCGGGTTGTACAAATGTGGAGTGACTCCTCCCCAGTTTGTGGGAGTGAGTCGTTTGTTGGGCTTTTTGTTGGGCCCGTTGATTGTTTTTGGGGATTCATGTGGGAAGGGGTTTCCATTTTTGTGTAACAAAAATTTATCTTTATTCATGCAGTCTCCATGGTTGTTCTTCTTAGTGTTTGTTGGCTTCGCCGGCTGAGGGCTTGCGGAGCGGCTGCATTCATCTTCCCTCATGGCCCCAAGGCATTCCCTGACAGGGGGCTTAGAAGTACCGTGTAATAAGGTGGCGTCACGCGGCCCTTGGCCCTGGTCGCTCCCTCCTGGGAACGTACTCCTGCTCCTCCTCCTCCTCCTCATGCTCCTCCTGCTCCTCCTCCTGAGGTGCTGGACCAACGTCAGGTGGCAGTGCCTGAGTCCTGCGGATAGCCAGGTTGTGTAGCATGCAGCAAACTACCACAAATTGGGAGACCCGGTCCGGCGAATACTGGAGAGCTCCTCCGGAGCGATCAAGGCAGCGGAACCGCTGCTTGAGGACCCCAATAGTTTGCTCGATGATGTTGCGGGTGGTTTGATGGCTGTCGTTGTAGGCCTCTTCAGCAGCGGTCCTGGGCGCGCGGAGCGGGGTCATGAGCCAGGTACACAAAGGATAGCCTTTGTCCCCGAGTAGCCATCCTCTTGGGGGAGGCTGTGCCTCGAACATGTCATGCACAGTACTCTGCCGCAGGATAAAGGCATCGTGGCTGCTGCCTGGGAAGCTGGCATTGACTGCCATGATGTGCTGCTTGTGGTCACACACCAGCTGCACATTCAGAGAATGGTAGCCCTCCCTGTTGCGATACTGCTCGCCATGCTCCAGAGGGGCCCGCAAAGCCACATGCGTACAGTCAATGGCGCCCTGCACCAAGGGGAAGTCCCCGAGCCTGGCAAATCCCAATGCGCGCTGATGCTGGCTCTCCAGGGCCATGGGGAAGGAGATGAGTTGGCTTCTCCTTCTGAACAGTGCTTCGGTCACCTGGTGGATGCAGCGATGCGCGCCGTACTGGGAGATGTTTGCTATGTCCCCAGCAGCGTATTGGAAGGAGCCGGTGGCATAGAAGTTCAATGCCACCGTCACCTTCACTTCCACCGACAGAGACGTCCTGCACCTGAGCTTTGGCCGCAGATCTCTGCGAAGCAGGTGGCAGATCTCTGCAATCACCTCCTTTCGGAATCGGAGCCTTCTAACACATCGCGCGGCACTCATGTTTAGGTAGGAGCGCTGCTGGCGGTATAGCCTGACTGGGTAAGGCCTACGTGGCCGACGCCTGTAACCCCCTCTGCCTCTAGCCAGGGCTGCCCCTCTCACAATGCGTCTGCGAGCCCTACGGACATGGCGCTGCAGCTCCGCGTTGGCACCCCATGCAACCCCCATCAAATCCTGGCAAACACTCAAATTTCCAAAAGGCCACTTGCAGCGCTCTGGCCTGAGTTCAAAAATACCTGAGCTGTTGCTGCTTGAAACCAGTTAGCTATCCTCCTTGTTGTGTGTCCAGAAATGCGTTGCACTAGAGTGTTTGCTGAAAAATGGCTGGCCTTTATACTGGAGGGCATGTCCCCTTTAATTTGCGCCCCCCGGGGCCCGCGCTGGTTGTGTTGCGTTCCTTTTTTCAAACGCTCCGACCGCCAGCCGCACAATGGGGTGGTCCGACTGAAGTTTGGAATCGAGGCGGCCAAAGGGCGTTGCACGAGGATGTGGCGTCATTTTCTGCGCGCGCATCCGGGCGGGCGCTAAACTTTGCGCCGGCGCTAACGGCCAACTTAATGTGGGGCGAGGCGCAAACTGCACTGCACCCGGGCGCTACATGCATAGCGCCCGGAAATCACTTCTCTTAAGGCGCTAACTGCTGGCGCAAGCAACTGAAAATCTAGCCCTATGACTCTATGCTTTCTCCCCATATCCCTTGATCCCCTTAGCCTTAAGAAATATATCTAACTCCTTCTTGAATACATTTAATGATTTGGCCTCAACTGTCTTTTTTGGCAGAGAATTCCACAGGTTCACCACTCTATGGGTGAAGAAATTCCTCCTCATCTCAATCCTAAATGGCTTACCACTTATCTTTAGACTGTTACCCCTGGTTCTGGACTCCCCGACCATCGGGAACAGCCTTCCTGCATCTAGTCTGTCTAGTCCTGTTAGAATGTTATAAGTTTCAATGAGATCCCCTCTCATTCTTTTAAACTCTAGCGAATATAATCCTAATCGACCCAATCTCTCTACGTACATCATTCCTGCCATCCCAGGTATCAGTCTGGTGAATCTTCACTGGACTCCCTCCATGGCAAGAACATCCTTCCTCAGATAAGGTGACCAAAACTGCACACAATACGCAAGGTGTGGTCTCACCAAGGCCCTGTACAACTGCAGCAAGACATCCTTGCTCCTGTACTTGAATCCTCTCACTATGAAGGCCAGAATTTCATTTGCCTTCTTAACCGCCTGCTGCACCTGCATGCTTACCTTCAGCAACTGGTGCACAAGGACACCCAGGTCTCGTTGCACTTCCCCTTTTCCCAATCTATTGCCGTTCAGATAATAATCTGCCTTCCTGTTTTTGCCACCAAAGTGGATAACCTTGCATTTATCCACATTATACTGCATCTGCCATGCTTCTGCCCAATCGTCCAACCTGTCCAAATCGTACTGGAGTTCCTCTGAATCCTCCTCACAGCAGACATGCCCACCCAGCTTTGTGTCATCTGCAAACTTGGAGATATTACATCTAGTTCCCTCGTCTAGATCATTAATATATATTGTGAATAACTGGGGCCGCAGCACCGATCCCTGCGGTACCCCAATAGTCACTGCCTTCCACTCAGAAAAAGACCAGTTTATTCCAACTCTTTGCTTCCTGTCTGCCAACAAGTTTTCTATCCAAGTCAGTACCTTACCCCCAATCCCATGTGCTTTAACTTTGCACGCTAGCCTCTTATGCGGGACCTTATCAGAGGCCTTCTGAAAATCCAAATACACCACATCCACTGGTTCTCCCTTATCTATTCCACCAGTTACATCCTCAAAAAATTCCACTAGATTAGTCAAGCATGATTTACCTTTTGTAAATCCATGTTGACTTTGTCCGATCCTGTCACTGTTTTCCAAGTGCTCTGCTATTACATCTTTTATAATGGACTCTAGCATTTTCCCCACTACCAATATCAGGCTTGCCAGTCTATAATTCCCTGTTTTTTCTCTACCACCTTTTTTAAATAGTGGGCTTACATTGGCTACCCCCCAATCCATGGGAACTGTTCCAGAGCCTGTAGAATTTTGGAAGATGACCAGCAATGCATCTACTATTTCTAGGGCCACTTCCTTCAGTACCCTAGCATGTAGATTATCAGGCCCTGGGGATTTATCGGTCTTCAATCCCATCAATTTCCCAAACACCATTTCCCTACAAATACTGATTTCATTCAGTTCCTCCCACTCATTAGACCCTATGTTCCCCGACATCTCTGGGAGTTTATTTGTGTCCTCCTTTGTGAAGACAGAACCAAAATATGTATTGAATTGGTCAGCCATGTCTTTGTTCCCCATTATAAAATCCCCTGATTCTCACTGCAAGGGACCTACGCTTGACTTTACCAACCTTTTGCTCTTCCCATATCTATAGAAGTTTTTACAGTCAGTTTTTATGTTCCCTGCAAGCTTACTCCCATAATCTATTTTCCCCCTCTTAATTAATCCCTTTGTCCTCCTTTGCTGAATTCTAAACTGCTCCCAATCCTCAGGTTTGCTGCTTTTTCTGGCCAATTTATATGTCCTCTCCTTGGATCTTACGCTATCCCTAAATTCCCTTGTTAGCCAATGTTGAGTCACCTTTTTTGTTTTATTTTTATGCCAAACAGGGATGAACAAATTCTGTAGTTCATCCATGCGATCTTTAAATGTTTGCCATTGCCTATTCACCGTCAACTGTTTAAGTAACATTCCCCAATCCATCCTGGCCAACGTGCGCCTCATACCATTGTAGTTTCCTTTATTTAAATTCAGTACCCAAGTCTCTGAGTCAACTACTTTACTCTCCATCTTAATGAAGAATTCTATCATATTATGATCGCTCCTCCCCAAGGGGCCTCGCACAACAAGATTGCTAATTATTCCTTTCTCATTACATAATACCCAGTCTAAGATGACCTGATCTCTAGTTGGTTCCTCGACATATTGGTTCAGGAAACCATCCCGTATACACTCTAGGAATTCCTCTTCCACAGTATTGTTAATAATTTGGTTAGACCAATCTATATGTAGATTAAAGTCACCCATGATAACTGCAGTGCCCTTATTGCACACATCTCTAATTCTCATGTAATGCCATCCCCAACCTCAGCATTACTGTTTGGGGGTCTGTATACAAATCCCACTAACGTTTTTTGCCCCTTGGTATCTCTCAGCTTTACCCATACAGATTCCACATCTTCAGAGCTAATACCCTTCCTTACTATTGTGTTTATCTCCTCTTTAACCAGCAATTCTACCCCACCGCCTTTTCCTTTTTGCCTGTTCTGTGTGGACTCCTGTGTGATCCCAAAACCCCCAAACACCATCAATGCCACAGAGCTCATCTCATACACCAGGAAGCCACCGCCCAGAGCCCCGATGGTACAGACGACAGTAGATGGGTGTCACACCACCACCAGGGGTCCAGGGAATGGATTGGTGTTAATCCCTACTGAAAAAGTGTTTTTTCAGACCGTGCACTATGCCGTGGCAGCCGTGATCCTGAACCTGACTGAAGTCCATCTGCCAGTGTGGTGTCCAAGGAAGATGGAGAAGCTTTATGAAGCTCTGTTAAAAGCGATGTTTCAGGAATTTTATGAACTGGACTATAGAAATGTAGAGAAAGAACAGCTTTATAATCTGAATGTTGGGGATAGTGTGGGGTCCAGGAGGCAGAGAAGAGGGACCTGGAATGATGTATCCACAGTGTTCAGTACAGGAACGGGTATTGTTAATAGTATGGATGATGTACAACTCCCAATGCAGATCACTGGGTTAAAGAACCAACTGCGTAAGATTCTAGGGGAAGAGAATACAATGGTGGGTTCAGAGCTTCATGAGGACCAGGCAATGACCGTTCAGTTAAAGGATGTCATTGCGGAGCTGGAGAGACATGCAAAAACTGTTAATGATTTGATACGGGAGGACAGGAATGCCTCGGAGCAAGCTGCACTGAATGAGATGTGTGTGTTGTATGGAGCATGGTTGCTGGGAGAGGGCCGCAGTAACCTGGAGGACCTGAGGCAAGGTTTCGTCCCTTCATGGTTAAGCAACAAGCATCTCGCCGCGCTGCACCCGTATAGCAATTTGTTGAGCCCGTGCCAGCTTTGTTTAGCCTCTGAAGCCTACTCTGTCCCTGTAGATTGCGAGCGGTCCAACCATACAGTGATGGGAATTGTAGTGAGGATGCCGGTAATGGGCGAGTCATCCCAGATGGCTCCGGTATACAGGGTTGAGAATATCGGGGTCATTCGTGGAGGAGTACATGTTTGTTTTAAAGTGGTCCCGCCATATGTCATAAAGTGGGAGCATGCTATGACAGGCACTGAGCTCTCTGGATGCCAGAGTGGGGGTGCACACGTAATACTGTGTCCCCAGCACTTGAATGCTTTTGCGCGACCAGAATGTGGGTTTTCTCCTGCAGGCGCGGAACCTATTAATTGCACCATGGAAGTGATGGCACCAGATCACATACCTCCACAGGTAGCATACGTAGGGAGTGGGGCATACTGTGTCACCACAAGTGCGCTCTGCTACCGGTACAGCCAGGACATGTGGTGTCCAGTGAGCGAGAGCAGTTTTTGCTTCAAACCCAAGGCTGAGGTTCAAGTGGCACAAGAGCGAATTACTCCCATCCCTGAACCCTCTTCCATTCACCTCACTGTGAGCAACACCTTCATGCATCTCCAGGACTATGTGGAGCATTTCGGGTTCCCGATTCCTTTTCTGCCGGAACACCTCACTGAGTTAATAAAGACCGTTGAGCTCTCCCAGAAACATTTTTACACTTTAGAGCAAAAGAGAGTAGAAGTAGAAGTAGGGGAGGAGATCAAGGGGATTGTTTCGCCACCATGGTGGGACATCGGTCTGAGTGTAGAGCTTCCTCCCTGGATCCGCATCTGTTCCCATGCATTAATTATCATACAATTGTTGCTTGTAAGCTACTTGTTTTACACTAGCTGCAGGCGATGGAGCCAGATGCTTCGAGCGCGGTGGCAAGGGGTGTTAGATCGATCCGGAAAGGTGTCATTGATTTACGCTGATGATGGTTTCTCCCTGCCAAAACTTGTAATATACCAAAGTTCTGTAAGCAAGTGTATTGTATTCTGGTTATAGCTTTACACTCTGTATTGCACGATGTGCGCTGTTGCATTTTTGTAATGTGTTACCACCTGTCAATGCTGTACTGTGTGATGTGCGCGGTGACTTTTTGGTATTGTCCAGTGGATCTTATTAATGTTCTGCATTTTCACTTGAAGTTTGTCAGTGGGAATTGGAACCCCGCCGTTTGAATGTGTTAAGCAGCCGTTTCGCTGATGTTTTGACTCGGTAGAAGGTAACTATAACACGCAGTAAGGGGTACAGTTCTGGGGTTTAAAACATAAAATCAGGGAAACAGCTTCACTTGTGGGAGACTTTGGCTTTTGCTCTCTCGTCGAGTGATGCTTTGTGGAAAGAAAAGCATCAAATGTGGGACTGAAGAGATCGCAAAGTCTCTGTTTGAAGAATGGACACAGTCGAGAATATTTTGTGGACTTTATGGGATTTTTCTGAGGGTATGTTCCCTGTGATGGGATCGCCCTGTGCAGATACATGAAAAACTGGTTTGTTAAAACTCCAGAGAATGTATGGCAGTTGGCTGTGACAAAAGAATTGTCAGTCATCCAGAATGTATGGGTTCGCCCGACAGTCCTGGAAATAGGAAAGGGGGGGCATTGACGAAGGGGCTGAGGACCCTGAGGCACCTCTCAACTGGACCCTATTAGAAAGCCACTCTAATATGCAAAAGCACTTCTCACCTCCATCTCAGAAGAGAAGCAGCACAATGAACCCACTAGCCTAGCCAGCCGAAGAGGAGTCAGTTTTTCCCAACACAACGATCAAGATATGTCCCAGACTTAGGGCCTTTTGTCCAATCACGGAATACTCATGGGTCTGATGATGGCCCATCACTGACTAAGCACCGGAGTGCTTAGAAACAAAAGGATTTTAAAGATTGGCGGGAAAGATAGGGGTAGCAAGACTCCTATAAAGATAGATCCTTTTCCACCATTCTCTCTCTCTCGCTCTCGCTCCACCAAGATCAACCTAACAAGAAGAAGTACCAGAGGAAGAAGCCTCCGGGCAGTGACTTCCCACAGCTGAGCGGAGTGATCGAGATCGACTGTGGGTGGTGGTAAGCATGGTCTCGAGTGTCCCACGCCGGTAACCAGATATCCCAGGCGAGCTGGGTGAGGTGTAAGGGCTCAGGGTTTTTCTCAGAAGTGAAGTTTTTGGGCTATTCTGGGGTGGAAGCTTCACTTGGTTCAGCCAGGTGAAGGGGTTTATGCGACTGGGTAATTCGTTGGTAGGGGTAGAGTTAGAGTCCACCATAGCAACAAGAGAATTACTGCATGTTATAGTCCCCAGTTGTGTACTGTATATATGTTGTTTGTAACGTGGATCTTATTCTCCACAGAGACTGATTTTGTTTAATAATGCATGTTTTAGCCAGTGTATGTTAGACCAAATAAATATAAGTATGATTTTTCACCGAAGCATTCCTGTCCATGATTTATTCCATTTACACTCTGAATAATAATTCCCGCGTAAAGAACTTTTGTAAGGCGGGGGCGATTCGAACCGTCCGTCTAGCAATTGGGCTAGGATCAAAACCACTTCCATCTCGGAATCCTCGGTTCAAGAAAAAGGAAGACATATTGGAAGCACTGGTATGGAAGGTGGCATCATCAGAACAGATGTGACAGAGATGGAGAAACTGGGAGAATGAAATAGAGTTCTTACAGGAAGCGGAGTGGGAGGAAGTGTAGTCAAGGTAGTTGTAGGAGTCAGTGGGCTTATAGTGGACATTGGTTGGCAGCCTGCTCCCAGAAATGGAGACGGAGAAGTGGAGGAAGGGAAAGGAATAGTTGGTGGTGGACCATGTGAAGGTGAGGGAAGATTGGAAATTGGAATCAAAATTGATGAAATTTTCTAATTCAGGGTGAAAGCAGGAAACAGCACCGACACAGTCATCAACGTACCGGAAAAATGAGGTGAGGGAGGGGACCTGAGTAGGACTGGAACGAAGAATGTTCCACAAATCCCACGAAAAGGCAGGCATAGCTAGGACCCATATGGCTTCCCTTTTATTTGGAGGAAGTGTATGGAATCAAAGGAGAAGTTGTTCAATGTGAGAACAACTTCAGACAGGCGGAGGAGCATGGTGGTAGATGGGGGCGTAGCACCCTCAGGCCGTTCTGATGGGGGATGGAGGTGTAGAGGGATTGGCCATCCATGGTGAAAAGAAGACGGTTTGAGCCAGGAAACCAAAAAATATTAAAGTGGCGGAGGGCATCGGAAGAGTCATGGATGGAGGTGGGAAGAGACTGTACTGCAAACACATGTACTATATCAAAAGAATCCAAAGGAGCAAGTGGAATGTCCCCTATCCGAACATAAAATCTAAATGGTGGCTTTCTGGAGTTAAAAGTGTTGATCATTTTTGATCCCTACAGAGGTCCCTATAATAACAGAAACATACTGGAGGGGGCGGGGTATAAAAACCAGCTGCACACGGTAGCTGCTTCTGTTACACAACAGCATGGAGAATGTAGGCGAAAAAACAGACTTGACCTCAGAGGGAGGACCACTGGGATTGATTTTAGAATGGCTACTCTTCCTGACCCCTCAAAAATTACTTTTACACCTGCAACTTACCCCTTTTTGAGACAGCTCCATGCCTGGTACCACTGGGTGGAGCATGCAAGGCACACATTCAGCCCATTTGCACTGAAAATTGCAAATGCCGTCCTACAATCAGTGAAGATCCCAAATTTGCAAAGGCAATTAGGTCCACCTGAAAATTGCATGAGGCGGCCAATTGGCAGAAGATATTTTTTCCAATTTTCAACTGTGGCCACCCTATTTACGCTGGAAAAGGTGCCGGGCAGTTGAACATCTTGCCCAATGTGTTCTCTCTCCTGTGCGTGTCGTGAAACATTACACAAGCACAGAAGAGATAGTGCAATGCATTGTGGAGCCATTTAGAATGAGCGAGTATTTGACGGCGCACACGGACAGTGAGAATAAGGCCAGAAATGCTGACCATGCTCGCAACACAAGGACAGTTGGAAACTATAGTGGTCACCTAATACAAATGACAGGACTCTGTAAAACCAACAAGATTATTTCATGACATTGCGTCTGTGTACTGTGCCAGGAGTAGTTAGGAATGCTGGGTAACTCCCAGCTTCAGGAGTTGGCAGCTGTTCGCCAGCAACCAACTTAGCTGAAGGGATTGCCATGGAAACAAAGGTACTGTACAGAAATGCCCGAAGTAAATGATAATGACAGTAACATGGTGGACAAGAGGGGATTGCAAAATGAAATGTTCTTAGCAACTTGCATCTGGCATTTTTCAACCAGAGTCAAGGCCTGATTCCAAAGCAACTTAATTGAGATGGTTTCACCTAACTTTACAATATTAGTAGATGTGAAACTTCATGTGTCTGCGTAGAACATGTGACTGCGGAAAGAGTATTTATGAATGTTGTGTACTTGGCAGAGAAAATGATTTGTTATTAGTGGTAATGGCTTACTGCCTAAAAAGCAGAACAGGATTATCTGGAGCGGGTTGGCCCAGTTACAGACTCATCTTCAAAACTTTCATTTTTTAAACTTTGATAAAACCATTTTTAAAGACTATTTTTCTATCCTTCAAGAGACAGGATTGAATAGAATTCAGGGGAGAGGGGAATTGTTCAAGGAAAGTATTTCTTCCTTTTATTATTTCTGACTCCAGTTTATGTTGCTGGTGTAAATATTATAAGAACTCTTTCAGATATTTCATTATCGGCAGCAAGAAAGAGCTCAATGACCTTCACTGACCTTGAACAGCACCACAATTGTCAAGCTGTCCACTATTGGCCAGTAGCTTAACTGGGTCAGTTATATCAACACTGTGACTACAAGAGCAGGACAGAAGCCGAGTACTGTATGTTGAGTGGCTCACCTTTTGACTGCTCAGAACCTTGCCACCATCTACAAGGCGCAGTTCAGGAGTGTGATGGAATGCTCCCCATTCGCCTGAATGGTTGCAACTGCAACATCAGGACAGAGTAATCTGCTTGATTGGCACCCCTGATGTTGGGTTCAATATGCACACCCTCCACCAATGGCACACTGGTTGCCAGATATACTGTCTGCCCAGCCCACCAGCAGAAGAGCAGCAAAGCAGACCGCAACTGCATAGATGTCTATGGCTACCAACTCGCTCTCAAATTGTGGTGACAGGGCCACTTGCATAGTCGAGGTGGGTGGACCATGTTTGTAAAAGTGCATTGGCAGTGCCCACCACAATGCATTGGTGGAGAGCAGAGTGGCTCAAAGCAGCTCCACCAGGGTGAGCCTGAGGCCTATCCCAGTCTAAAGGCTTAAAGGTAAAAAAAAGATTCTTCAGCTCTTAATAAGGGAGCCTTTCGGTATGAAATTTAAAGTAATCAATTCCTTTTGCCTGTGCAAGGTCTGGGGCTTTTCCTGCTGCCTTCACTGAGCTCATGCTAGCTGTCAGCTGGAGGGATTTCCACTGAGGTGTAATGGGCCGAATTGCTGGTGTAGCCCAGGAATTTTTCCCAGACATGCCCCCTTGATGTAGGGGGAGCAGGCAAAAGATTTGGCCTCTCCTTCCTTCAGAACTTCTGAAGCTAGTGTAAATGTGATGGAATCCCAGTGGAAACAGATTCCGCTACAAATTCTGGTCACCGTTGGGTGATTCACAACAAAAAGTAGGGAGCATTACCAGATATTGTAATAAAAATGCTGCAGCAATTTTACAAAATGCCTACAAACTCTTAATACAAGCTGGGGGGGGGGGATGTACAGAGATGAGTTTTTATATGCTAATTTAAGATTCTGATCTGAAATCCAAATGAGATACTCACACAGCTAATGGCAAACTTTACTGTCCTACCAGCATCAGCTCTGACTACAATGACACGATCAAAAGAAAAATTAAATAGCAGCATTGCTGCCTGTAGCAGCGCAGAGAACCAAAGGGTGACTTTTCCTCTGTTTCATCAGAGGCTATAGAATGAAACAAGACTGGTCACCACGGCTAACATTATCTCTCTCATCAAGTTCTAGTCTGAGCTGTCTCTAAAATGGCCCTCAGATTCAAACAGCTACAGCTCATTAAACCCCCAAAGTTACTTGGGTTTCCTCCATTTAAATAATTAACTGCAAATAACTAGCTGTCAGACACGTAACTGAACAATTCACATGGTCTGCGCTAGTTGGAAAATAGCCTGGTTCCTCCCTCAAGTTCTGCAGACAACTGTCAAAATTGACAATTTGTATCGAGTTAAACACGGGACTAGATTCTATTTGTAGTTACCTTTTAAGATCTTTATAATGGGTTACTAAATTAAAGCAATCACAAGAACATGACATAAGAAATAGGAATAAGAAATAGGACCAGGAGACGGCCATACGGCCCCTCAAGTCTGCTCCGCCATTCAACAAGATCATGGCTGATCTTCTACAAAAATCACGTTGGCCCTGAAATTAGGATCGGGAGCTTGCCGCGCGTGCAAGCCCCCGATGTTCACTCACCCGGCGCGCCGACATCCGAAGACCGGGCCTGCTTGCATTTCCTGTCACTGGCCCGGTTCAGATGGCGGCGCGATGTGCTTACCTGATCCAGCGCCGTAGTTAGTGCGATGTGCCGGCTGGGATCAGGTGAGCACTGTGCAGCCAATCAGGGGAGGGGAAACTTCATTCATGAGTTTGAGAGTAAGAACTGTCAAACTCATGAAAAGTATGGGCTGCCAAAACACTACTTAAACTTTAAATAAAATTTAAAAAAACATTCCACTGATTATTATATCTATATATATAAATCGGTCGATCTGTCTGTCTGTCATTCTGTCATTCTGTCTGTCATCGCCTGTGCGTCTGTCGGGCTTTGCGCTCGAAAGTTACAGGGTGTACCTACGCGCACGTTACCTCCAAAGAAAGCTTACGCTTCCGAGATGGTTTTAAGCGTATTTACGTTTCGGCCGGGCTAAAATTGCGCCCGCGGTATCCCAAAAACCTTCAACATTCCGCTCATTAGCATCTCATTATCCGCTCATTAGCGACAGAGTGACCTCGAGGTCGACCAATCGTAAGGCGGCTTGCTGACGCGTGCGGCCAGGCCCTCCTACGGTCGAGTGACGGGACGATTGACCAATCCTACGCTTTGGTGACCTGACGGTCAACCAATCGGTGCGTGTGTGGGTGGGCCTTATCGTTCTGAACCGAGGTGAGTCGCCGCCATCTTGCTTCCATTCTTTTTCCTGCTTTTTGCGTCTTTCTTTTCAAATATACATTTCCAGCAAAATAAAATCCAATTTATTAAATTCTTTTAAAATAAATCACTCATTTGTAAATATTTTATCTAACCTGAACATTCTTTTTCCTACTTTTGCCCGTTTTATTCTTAGGCCTGAAAGCCTGGGCCTTTCTTGCCCAGCCAGGCCCGAGCTAGGTAACTGGGCTACTGCTAAGCTCCTCACCACCGCCCCCCCCCACCGCCCCCCCCTCCGGTGTCACGTTACCCGGGGCAACGGCGTCAGCCACGAGGGTCAGGGTGCGCGCGCAGCAGGAGCAGGTGAGACTCTGTTCCGCGCTCGGCTCGGGCGGGGGGGGCGGGGCTCTCGAGAGTGCGGATCGGGTTACCCCGGCAACGGGAGTGCGGGCCGGCTGGGGCTTGGAGAGCGCGGCTCTCGGCCGGGGGGGGCGGGGCTTGGAGAGCGCGGCTCTCGGCCGGGGGGGGGGCGGGGCTTGGAGAGCGCGGCTCTCGGCCGCGGGGGCGGGTCTTGGAGAGCGCGGCTCTCGGCCAGGGGGGGCGGGGCTTGGAGAGCGCGGCTCTCGGCCGGGGGGGCGGGGCTCGGCGAGCGCGGCTCTCGGCCGGGGGGGGCGGGGCTCGGAGAGCGCGGCTCTCGGCCGTGGGGGGGCGGGGCTCGGAGAGCTGGGCTCTCGGCAGTGCGGGGCGGCGCAGCAGGGTTACCACGGCAACCGGGCGTGGCTGTGCCTGTCTCTCAGCCTCAAGCCCTCCCTTCCTCCCTCCCCCCCGCCCTCCCTGCCCCCCTCCCTTCCCCCCGACCTTCCCCCCCGCCCCCCTTCCCCCTTCGCCCCCCGCCCTCCCTTCCACCCCACCCCCCCTTCCCCCCCGCCCTCCCTTCCCCCTTCCCCCCCTCCCTTCCCCCCCTTCCTTCCCCCCTTCCCCCCACCCGCGCTCTCTCTCTACCCCCCAGTCGCTCTCTCTCTACCCCCCAGTCACTCTCTCTCTTCCCCCCCAGTCGCGCTCTCTCTCTCTCTCTCTCTCTCCCCCCCCCCCCCAGTCGCTCTCTCTCTCTCTCTTCCAACAACAACATGCCCTCGAAAAAGCCTCGGCACCGCCGGGCACTTCAGCTAGTCTATATATGTAAAGGAATCGATCTGTCTGTCTGTCTGTCCTTCTGTCTGTCCTCGGGTATGCGTCTGTCCGACTATGCGCTCGAAAGTTATATGGCGTACCTACGCGCGCGTTACCTCTGAAGAAAGCTTACGTTTCCGGGACGCTCGTAAGCATATTTACTTTTCGGTCAGACGAAAATTGTTCGCGCCTTATGCAAAACTTCAAAATTAAACTCATTATCTGCTAGCATTGATTGACTGACGTCAAGGTTCGACCAATCCTGTGCCGTCATGATTGACCAATCCTACAGTACGGTCCCCTGATGGTTGGCCAATCGGTGTGTATGTGTGTGGGCGGGACTAATCGTTTTCATCTCAGGGATCTGGCAGCCATTGTTTCACTGCCATTACTTCAGCTTCCAGCTCAAACGACTTTGATCATCCAGCTTTGAAAAAGTTAGTATCTTTTTTAAAAATAACATAAGATTTACCAAAAACGTTTTATAAGTACTTTCACTTTCATCTTTCAAGGTATTAAAAGGTAGAAATGTTGCCCGGCAGCAGATTCACAGGGGGACAGACAGACAGGGCCTGAAAGCCTGGTACTCGATTTAAAATGTTGCCCGGCAGCAGATTCACAGAGGGACACAGAGAGACCCCAAAGCCTGGCAGCAGATTGACAGAGGGAAACAGACAGGGCCCAAAAGCCTGGGACTCAATTTAAAATGTTGCCCAGCACCAGATTCACAGAGGGACACAGAGAGGCCCCAAAGCCTGGCACTCGATTTAACCGCCCGGCCCAAAACAGCCCTGGCAAAGACGGGCTCCCCCAGCTCGTCTATATATATAAATGGATACTTCTTTCTGTCTGTCTATCTGTCTGTCTATCTGTCTGTCTATCTGTCTGTCCTCACATGTGCGTCTGTCCGGCTATGCGCACGAAAGTTATAGAGCGTACCTACGCGTGCGTTACGTCGAAAGAAAGCTTACCTTTCCAAAACGGTCGTAAGCGTATTTACGTTTCGGCCGGACAAAAATCGCGCCCGCGGTATCCGAAAAATGTTCAAAATTCCGCTCATTAGCATCTCATTATCCGCTCATTAGCGACAGAGTGACCTCGAGGTCGACCAATCGTACGCCGTGTTGCTGGCACGTGCGGCCGGGCCCTCCTACGGTCGCGTGACGGGACGATTGACCAATCCTACGCTTTGGTGACCTGGCGGTGGACCCGCGTGTGTGGGCGGGCCTTATCGTTCTGAACCGAGGTGAGTCGCCGCCATCTTGATTCCAAACTTTTCCTTTCTTTTTCCTGCTTTCTGCGTCTTTCAAAAAAACGTTGCTTTTAAAACACATGTTGTTTTAAAAAAGAGTTAATTACTTTCTAAATCTTTGATCTAATCTCATTAATTATCCTACCTTTCCCCGTTTTTCCAAGTAGGCCTCGAAGCCTCGGCCTCTCCTCCACACCCACGCCCGAGCTAGGCACCTCCCGGCCCCAGTCATCAAGCGGCCCCCGATCGCCGCCATCTTTGTGAAGGCTGGAGGGGCAGGCCTCAGCTGAGCGCCACTACCACCGCCATCTTAGTAAAGGCTGGTGCGGCGGTGGTGGCACGGAGCTCCGCGGAGCAGGAGTGCGGCGGCGTCTAACTATTCCCCCCCCCCAGTCTGTCTCTCTCTCTCTTCCCCACGCCTCCTGAATGCGCGGGGGAAGAGGCCCGGGGCACCGTGGCTGCTTTCGGAGACTTCAACTCCGTGACAGGTGAGGAGGGTCTTTGTTCACGCAATCGGCCACTCAGGCCCAGACCCGGAGATCGGGAGGCGGAGAGGGGAGGAAGGTTACCAAGGCAACCGGGGCTTGGGCAGGGAGCGGGGCTCCAGAGGTTGGGCCTCCGGAGATCGTGGGGGGGGGGGGCGAGCCTCGGGAGATCGTGGGGGGGCGAGCCTCGGGAGATCGCGGGGGGGGAGCCTCGGTAGATCGCGGGGGGGGAGGGGGGCGAGTCTCGGGAGATCGCGGGGGGGGAGGGGGGGTGTGAGCCTCGCGGGAGATCGCAGGGGGTGGGTGAGCCTCGGGAGATCGCGGGGGGGGAGGGGGGGCGAGCCTCAGGAGATCGCGGGGGGGGGAGGGGGGACCAGCCTCGGGAGATCACGGGGGGGAGGGGGGGCGAGCCTCGGGAGATCGCGGGGAGGGGAGGGGGGGCGAGCTTCAGGAGATCACGGGGGGGAGGAGGGTGCGAGCCTCGGGATATCGCAGGGGGGGGAGGGGGGCGAGACTCGGGAGATCGCGGGGGGGGGCGAGCCTTGGGAGATCACAGGGCAAGCCTCGGGGGGGGGACGGGGGGCGAGCCTTGGGGGGGCGAGCCTCGGGGGGTGGGGCCGAGCCTCGGGGGGGGCGAGCCTCGGGAGATCGGGGTGGGGGGGGAGGCGAGCCTCGGGAGATCGGGGGGGGCGAGCCTCGGGAAATCGGGGGTGGTGAGCCTCGGGGGGAGTGGGGGGCAAGGCTCGGGAGATCGGGGGTGTGGGGGGGCGAGCCTCAGGGGGGGGCGCGGGGCTCGATAGATCAGGGGGGCGGGGCTTGGGAGATCGGGGGGGCGGGGCTCTGGAGATCGGGGGGCGTGGCTCGGGAGATCGGGGCGGGGCTCAGGAGATCGGGGGGCGGGGCTCGGGAGATCGGGCGGGCGGGCCTCGGGAGACCGGGGGGGGGCGGGGCTCAGGGACTCCCCCCCCTCCCCCTCTCCTCCACCTTCCCCCACCCCTCCCCTCCCCCTACCCCCCTCCCCTCCCCCCCGCTCCCTCTCCCCTCCCCTCCCCTCCCCTCCCCCCTGCTCCCTCTCCCCTCCCCTCCCCTCCCCCTGCCTCCTCTCCCCCTCCCCCTCCTCCCCCTCCCGTCCCCCTCCCCTCCCCCTCCTCCCTCCCCTCCCCTTCCCCTCCCCTCCTCCTCCCCTCCCCTCCCCCTCCCCTCCCCTCCCCTCCTCCCCTCCCCTTCCCCCCTCCCCCTCCCCCCTCCCCTTCCCCCCCTCCCCTTCCCCCTCCACTCCCCTTCCCTCCTCCCCTCCCCTTCCCCCCTCTTCCCCCCTTCCCCCCTCTTCCCCCCTCTTCTTCCCCCCCTCTTCCCCCAGTCGCTCTCTCTCTTCCCCCACAGTCGCTCTCTCTCTTCCCCCCCAGTCGCTCTCTCTCTTCCCCCCCCAGTCGCTCTCTCTCTTCCCCCCCAGTCACTCTCTCTCTTCCCCCCCCAGTCGCTCTCCCTCTCCCCCCCCAGTCGCTCTCTCTCTTCCCCCCCAGTCGCTCTCTCTCTTCCCCCCCCCCCCAACCAGTCGCTCTCTCTCTCTCTCTTCCAACAACAACATGCCCTCGAAAAAGCCTCGGCACCGCCGGGCACTCCAGCTAGTCTATCTATATATATATATAATATATAAACGAGTCGATCTGTCTGTCTATCTGTCTGTCTGTCTTCGGGTGTGCGTCTGTCCGGCTATGCACTCGAAAGTTATAGGGCGTACCTATGCGCGCCTTAACTCCGAAGAAAGCTTACGCTTCCGGGACGGTCGTAAGCATATTTACTTTTCGGTCGGACGAAAATTGTTCGCGCCTTATGCAAATAACCTTCAAAATTAAACTCATTATCTGCTACTTAGCATTGATTGACTGACGTCAAGGTTCCACCAATCCTGTGCCGTCACGATTGACCAATCCTACAGTACAGTCCCCTGATGGTTGGCCAGGTGTGTGTGTGTGGGCGGGACTAATCGTTTTCATCTCAGGGATGTGGCTGCCATTGTTTCACTGCTTCCAGCTCAAACTACTCTATCCAGCTTTGAAAAAGTTAGTATCTCTTTTAAAAATAACATAACATTTAACAAAAACGTTTTATATGTACTTTCACTTTCATCTTTCAAGGTATTAAAAGGTAGAAATGTTGCCCGGCAGCAGATTGAGAGAGGGACACAGACAGGGCCCAAAAGCCTGGGACTCGATTTAAAATGTTGCCCGGCAGCAGATTCACAGAGGGACACAGAGAGGCCCCAAAGCCTCGCACTCGATTTAAACCGCCCGGCCCAAAACAGCCCTGGCAAAGCCGGGCTCCCCCTGCTAGTTAACTATAAATAAGTTTTAAAAAATATTTTAAACAATTAATCAAATTTTTGAAAAATATAAATTTTTAAAAAATAGGGTCTAAAACTAAACTTACCTTACTGTAAATTCTTTAAAAATAATAAACCTGTGGAAAAAAAATTCTAAATTATACTATAAGACCACTTACCTGTAAAACTAAATACTTATGTCTGGTTTTTCCACGCGTAAAAACCGGAGGCCTTTACACTCGGGCAACTCTGAAAAAAAAAAAGGAATTTCAGCGCGCACGCGCTGCATCACAAGTCGTACGCGTTCTGCCTCTTAACCATTTGGGTCAGAGGACAGGAAATGCCGGTTTTCAGCGCATGCGCTGTGCATGTTGAAAACCGGCAATTCCTCCGGGCACACGCGTGAGTACCCCGTCCGTACTCACGCGTTGTGACAGGAATTACTGGGCCATTAAAGCAAGACTCAGATAAGCAATTTTTGTCACAAATTCACACTATGTATAATTAGTGCCCATGGTTGTTAGGAGATCAGTCATACATGGAAGTTCAAAAGAAGGACATATTAAGAAGATTCAGTGAACAGTTTTAAGGCAATTCCCACATTTTTTTCTGAAGGCAGGGTGAGTTCTGCTGCCAAATTGGCTTTCATGAGACTTGCTGGGAATTATTCTTTGGTTTCATTTTTTTCCTGCAGCTTCATTAGTGCCACCAATGAGTTTACCAAATATAACCCTTCTATTCGTGAACTGTTTCGAAAAGCAAGATGAGATCCAGTCACCCAGTCCAGATGGAATGCATTCTAGGTTGCTGAGGGTAGTGAGGGTGGAAACTGCAGGGACTCTGTCCACAATCTTTCAAACCTCTTTAGATATGGGAGTTGTAAGATTCGCAAAATTCCCACATTCCCACAAGGTTATTAATAAAAGGGACCCTGCATGGACATTTTAAAAAAAGGGTACCCAAAAGATGGTGTCCGCACCTAGTGGCCAAAAGCCTGCAAGATTTTAAAAAGCTTGGACTCTGTAGCAGCACAAGCAGCTTTGGGGAAATCGAAACTTAAAATGCAGTTTCTGTGAAAAAGGACTTTGTGTTTTGAAAGCCAGACAGCAAACATTGAATATGCATTATGCCAGATCGTAGAGAGATCAAAACCAGTTAGGCCTAAACATGAGGCCATTGGGTTGTCCGCATAAATAATCGGGAACAGCTTATGGGAGCCATCAAGGCTGGACAGGCCGATTAAAATGCATTAATGACAATACAGCCCGGACATCAGGCCATGAGGTGCAATAAACGGCCATCTAAATCCAGTTAACTTAGATTGCTATAATCATTTAAAACAGCCTGCCAAAATTGAAACAATGAACTAACCTGATTTGCCGCGCAGATAAGGGGCTATCGAAAGGAGTATAACTGTAGGCCCCGGGTAGCAATCGCTCTCTCTTGCTCTTGCTCTTGGATCTTGACTCTTGCTCTGCCTTGGGCTGCCGCCGCCCGTACTCGTGCCCTGGCCTCGTGGCGGGTTCTCTCCTCGCTCCCCGCAGTAAATTTTCAACAATCAAGGACATCCATACCAACTGCAGGGGAGGTGAACGAGACCCGAACCCAAAGTCACCTAGGACACCCAGGCCACGAGAGAGGGCAGAGGAAATGAGGCGAACGAGATGAGATGAAAAGAGGCGAAGAAGAAGGTCACAACTTGATAAGAGCAGAGCAGAGCAGCAAAAAACGTATCGATAAAGGCCAAGCGCCTAGTTATAAGCTCGCGCTTGGGGAGGCAAAAATCTTGTTGAACACTGCGAATAAACGCAGGTGTCTACGCCTCAACGAATATACTGGTGTTTGACGCTTGGGTAGGAAAATCTAAGCAGTAAAGACTGCCAACTGCCCTATAGGCACAATGTAACCGCTGCCGACCGCCCAAGGGAGAAGAAGAGGAGAAACCTTCGCGACGAGACGATGACGGTAGCTGAGGAGAAGAAAGGTGTGTCGCAGCAGCAGCTCCAGCACCGCACCCCTGAGACCACGTGGCGACAGGGTACCTAAAAGGACAGAAGACCAAACCTCAAAACCCACATCCGTTAAAACAGCTGGCTTTGCTTTGGATTGGTGAGCATGAATTCTGGCCCCTCATAGCTTAATCTAGTTAGCTATAGGGGGTGGGATAAGGATAAGGGGATTGTTAATGTAGTTGTTTTTCCCTCGATGTGCTGTGTGTTCCCTATTCTCTGTATAAGTATAGTTATTTTGTGTTTGCCTGTATTTTATACCAATGGCTTCTCATAAGACTGTTTTATTTTCTGTTTTAATAAAATCTTGGTTTTCTTACAAAAAACCACTTGTCTACTTGAGTTTTCTGTATCGCCGCCTGTACCTAAGTCCGGTATCTAGAACCCAGGGGTGTGGGAGCGATTCGAAGTGCTCACAGACAGTCAGGGGCATAATTGACTGGGCGCACGCGCCAACCCTCCATCCCCTACAGAGTGGTGCCAGAGACTGGAGGATTGCAAATGTTACACCCTGTTCAAAAAGGGGGAAAGGGATAAACATGGCAACTACAGGCCAGTCAGCCCAATGCCAGTAGTGGGGAAAATTTGAGAGGCACTAATCCGGGACAAGATTAATTGGTACTTGGAAAAATATGGGCTAATAAATGAAAGTCAGCATGGACTTGTTAAAGGCAAATCGTGTTTGACAAACTTGATTGAGTTCCTTGATGAACTAAGAGAGGGTTGATGGGGATAGTCTGGTTGATGTGTACAAGGATTTTCAAAAGGCGTTTGATAAAGTACCACATAATAGACTAGTTAGGAAAATTGAAGCCCAATGGCACAAATCTGATACGTGAAGGCCTGACTAACCATAATGCTGATGGTTCTACAGGATCTACCTCAAGCACAGTATGTCACAATATAAGTGGGTCTGTATAAAAGAAGACATTCCAGGGTAATTAATAGCAGCAAAACCTGATTAGCTGCATGTGCCAAGGTGTCACCAACTACATCTGCAGAAATTGATACATCCACCTGGCAACAACTGTGGGAAACTGGCTTCACAGGCATAAGATCGACAGCGAGACAGATACAGAGTGGTGCTATCTGCTGCAAGGATACCTGCAGCTAACATGCACCATAGGGTTGGCACTGCAAGTGACAGTTATGGTAAATATGAAACACTTGCATTTATATAATGTCTTTAATGTAGAAAATTGTTCCAAGGTGATTCACATAGCCACAAGGAAAGAATAATCAGTGTTGAGACAAAGAAGGCGATATTAGGAGGGTTGGCCAAATGGTTGGTCAATGAAGGAAGTCTTTAAGGAATAAAGGGAGTAGACGAGGGGCAGGGTTTATGGATGGAATTCCAGAATTTGGGGCCTAGGCAGCTGCTAATGCTGGAGCAAAGGGTAGAGGATGTACAGGAGGTAGGAGTCAGAAGAATGGAAAGTTCTGGGGATGTAGTAGTGGTGGACAATAGAGAGTGAGGGAAGGCCAAAGCCAGAGTGATTTAAGCACAAAGATGAGAATTTAAATTTGCGGTATTGGGGGACCAGGAGTCAGTGTAGGTCAGCGAGGATGGGGTGATCACCGAGCAGGACTTGATGTGGGATAAGATACGGTCAGCAGAGTTCTGGATCAGCTGAAGTTTACGGATGGTGGAGGATAGGAGGTTAGACAGGAGAATATTGGGATAATTGAGTCTGAAGGTAATAATGGCATGGATGAGGGTTTCAGCAATAGATCAACTGAGGGAAGAGTAGAGGTGGGCAATGTTAGTGGTCGGAAGCTCATCTCAGGGTCAACTAGGACACCAACATTGTGAACATTGTGAACAGCCTCAGAGAGTGACCAGGGAGAGGGATGGAGTCGGTGGCTAGCGAATGTAATTTGTAGCGGGGACCGAAGACAATGTCTCCGGTCTTCCCAATAGTTAGTTGGAGGAAATTTCTGCTCATCCAGCAAACAGTCTGATTCAGCCTGAGACAGCAGTCAGGGAAGTGGACAGGAACAGTGGCAAGGGTACAAAGTATGTCTGCAGATGTGTCGCCAAGGGGAAGCATGTAGATGAGAAAGAGAAGGATGCCAAGGATTTATCCTTCGGGGACTCTGGAAGTCACGGCACCAGGGTGAGACGAGAAGTCATTGCTAGAGATGTTCTGATTATGATTGAATAGGTAAGAGTGGAAGCAAGTGGAGGCAGTTCAACTGAGCTGGATAATTCAGCAGAGGCATTGAAGGAGGATGGTGTGGTCAATCATGTCATAGGCTGCAGAGAGGTCAAGGAGGACAAGAAGAAATGATGCACCAGGGTCATAGTCAGAGAATGTCAAAAACAAAATACTGTGGATGCTGGAAATCTGAAATAAGGGAGAATGCTGGAAACACTCAGCAGGTCAGGCAGCATCTGTGGGGAGAGAAACAGAGCTAACGGGGCGGGGGCGTATTTTAACCCTCAAAAATGGGTGGGTTTGGGTCAGTGATATATAAAATATTTTCCCTATTTACCATCAGCCTTGCCCCTTATTTGGCACTTTTACTTTTAAATGTCTGCCTCTCTAAATTGCACCTATACCTGAATGTTTAACCTCCGCTGGAACAGTGAACAAGTATGCAAATGAACTTGAAAACTTAGCACATTGCATTTTTGGCTACACTTGCACCAGTTCTTAACCATTCAGGTCTAAATTATGTCAGTGCATGAAAATCGTCCTGAGTCATTTCAGATAATAGCTGGTGCTCTGGAGCCAAGACAAGCAGAACCCCTTCTACTTGAAGATAGTGTAATATAATAAAAACACTAAGATTGATTCGGATTAGGTAGATTGACATGCAAACATCTTTTGACCACAAGAGCATACGGCATAGGAAAGATTTGATGCATAATCACTACAACTCCCAGGGTCACATGAACATACATACCTTCCGCTAGACCATCAGAAATCAAATTAACACAAGGGGAATTGCTTCCACAGTCGTTCTACTGAAAGCAAAAGAAAAATAGTGGGGTAAAATTCATTAGCCACCACTTTGGGTCGCTAACATCACCTGGGCGATAAATTTAGCGCCTGGCGAAAAATAGCGCCGGCGATCGGTTAATTCAATTTTAGTGCCCCAAGAGGGAGGTGGAGCGCTAATTTAAGCACTTCACTTCCTTCTTAGAGTGCTAACCCTGAATATCGGGGCGGTGCGTTCTGCAGCGCTACGCACTGGGCCACATAGCACTGCTGCATGGAAGGGCTCTTCCCCTCATTAAAGGGGAGGGCCCAAGCCCACAATTCTGCGGGGCCCTACCTGGACCACCGGGGAGTGGGGTGCCGTGCCAGCAGCCCGGCACACAAGAGGAGTGCCGGGCTGCCAGATCGTGGCACAGACCCCGTGTTCAAAGAGGCAATGGGCCGTGACAAGTAAGTGGTCTGATTTTTTTTCCTCGCACGCCACCTTCCCTCTACTTATTGCCCCGCGAACCTCCTGCCGCTCCATTCCTGCCCTCTGAATCATGTCGCTGTCCTTGCCTGGCGCAGATTCAGGGGGCATGGACCAATTTTGCAGGCGGGACAAAAATGGGATGCTGCGCATGGTGATGATGTCGTCATCGCCTGCGCGGCGGAACGGGGAGCTACCAGTTACCGCTGCCGCTAAACTCCCACTGAATTTAGCAGGAGTCGATAGCGGTGCTGCCCTCAGGTGAAAAGTAATTTGTTAGTGCCCCCCCCCTCCCTGAGGCATTAATGTGAGGTGCAAATGCACCAAATTTCTAGCCCAATGTTTCAAATGAGCTGGCAGTGTACTATGAAAATAGAAAGGTGGCATGTAATATATTTTTTAACCAATGTAATTTGAAAACAGGCTGAGCCAAATCTCACAGAAATTGCGATTTTAGAATGACGTGCTTGAAACAGCTGTTCCATTAAAATCAATGGACTCCCAGTGGCAATACTGTCCCTGTGATGTGCTTTCAACATGGCTCTCCAGTGACATGCTGAGCTTAAAATGCGTTTGTTTCTGAACACATTTAATCATTAAAACAAAAATTACCAACTAATTGTGCTGCTTTCAAGTGAAATTGTGCATAGAGTAATAATAATGCATGTGTAATAATATTATATCAAATAAAACACATCTGGATTAGGAATTCTATGAAATGGAAATGATTGGGAAGGGATTTGAGAGTCTATCCTAGACAATTTCCATTCTAACAATAAAAAGAGAATACCTATTTGCTTCAATAATTAATGACCCGCTAATTGCACAAAGCCAATGCTTCTCAAAGTGTTATTAATGAGGCATTAATTATGGAGAAAACAGGCATTTTCACCTTTTTCCAGAAAAAAGTAACTACACTCTTATAACTCCACAAGATGTGCACATTATTCAAAGTCAGTCTGCAATCATCAGTACTCAATATTTCATCGCTTCTTCTGCATGATACATGTTCAACACAAGAAACAATCAAAAAATATGAATCATCAGTGGAAAGTAAAACAGGGACAAACTGGCATCAAAATGTACTGTTAATAAACATTTTTTTTCCACTCAAATCTATTTAGCAGATACTTTGGTTGGAATTACTGACTATACCTGTAGAAATACCAAACTTAATACATTTGGGAGGAGGGCAATTTTTATTCACCAGTCTCCTATTGTTTGCTTGAAGATGGGCAGGCAGCAGTTAAAAATCAGGGTGAGGCACCTCAGCCACCCCTTGAATGTAATTTTCAGGTGGGCTTGTAAATGAGAGCAGCACACAAAGCCTGAAACAGGCAGCAATATGTTCAAATATGCATAGGGGTCCTATGCCATTGTAGGACCCTGATTGTAATGTGGAAGTACATATGGGCAGAGTATGCATCCCTCACCCACTTGTACCAGCCAGCGAGCATTCTAACCAGCAGTCCTTAAAGGACCCCAAACTTTATTTTGGGGGGGTAACTAGGGAAGAAGGGATGCTGCTCCTGGCTCCACAGAAATAATGTGGCCCGATTCTGCCCCATGATTGCCCCACTCCGGGACTGAGACCCCTCCCTCAGGACTGAACGGCCGGCTGGCTCAGCTTAGGACCTGGCCGGATTCCCACTCTTCCACAACCGATGGATTCAGCAGAGCACCCATTTTGCGCCTGCAGCTCGACGGCTATGCTCCGATGAAAATGGTGCAGGTGTGCCATACACTTTGCCCCAATTTTGGGTAGAAGCTGAAGATTCCCCCTCCTGCACAATGACCTTTAAAGTAAAGATGCTATTTTCAAGGAAATCTGACTGGTTTCATCCAGAAACAAATTTTATAACCAGCATTTAAATTTAACTTGAATAAAAGGAGATGCTGAATTAGTATTCATAGAGAACAGTAAAATTGCAGTACGCTAGCATTTGAAGATCACATAGACCATTTTCTAATCTCTTCGGTGTCCTTTCCCAAATATACGTATCCAGAAATAATCATTAATGACTCCATTGAAAGCTCATCATTTGGCTGAAACAGAAGTAGATGCAAGAGGTGATTACAGCTGGCTAAAATGAAGCCACTGTATCTATCGAGGTCCAATTTCATTTAAGGTTCAAAGAAGTCTAACCATCGCATCTCAACTTGTTGTTGCTATTTCCCTGTAAATGAAGGTTGTCTGCATTATATCTTTCCAAACTGTAATTTGGCTCTTTCTAATTCAGTCTTTTTATTGATTTACATAATCATTTTCACTTGGCATTTGATTAAATATTTTCCAAGACTGTATATCTGCATTAGAATTTTTCAGCATTGAAATTTGACAGACATTTTTACAGCTTGAAACAAGTGGAGTCAGATAAAAGCAATTCCTCACTTCATTGAGGCTTTGCATATTAAATGTATCCTGCAATTTTTTAAAACATTTTAATCGTAATATTATATACTAAATTAATTTAAGTCATACAAAATTGTTTGGGGAGGCAGATCTTTGGTTTTGGCAGACATTGTGTAGGTGGTGGGCTGAGCGTGGCCATCACCTGCCTGATACTATTGACAAGAGGCCCAACCAATTTTCATAGTTGGGCCTCATTACCATTACTTCAGCAAGCTGCCCGTGCCTTTGGTGCACAGACCTGCAGCTTTCCGATTTGGGCGAGCAATTGGCAGCTCCTCTGCGGAGCCCAGCCAGCAGAATTTAGCTTGGGAGTGGGGACAGGTGATTGTGGGACTGGGGATTGAAATTAGCAGCGGGTGGGACAACTTTTGTGGGGCCAGGAGGATTCATCGTTCTCCTCGTGACCCCAGAAATATTGTTACAGTAACTTACCTGCAGCATTTTGAGTGGTTTTCAGCAGTCACTTTAAGGATCACTGGTTAGGCTGCTAAACACCAAATACCAATGGGCATAGTGTGTCCTTCCTTCCTCTAGATCTTAGGGGGCAAAGCCAATGTAGTTCTGGCATAGGGGATTGGAATTTGGGGCTAAGTTATATACGCGCTGAAGTTATCAGTTCTGAAATACACACCAAATGTTGGTAGGAGTGGCTGCTGGCAGAATGTGCATCTGTCCCTCAAGCGGTGCATGTTTGATAATGACCAGCTAATGAGGGCAAAAGCTGCTGTCCCACAAACTTACACCAGAATTGCAGCTCTCTTAACTTCAGCTTCCAGAAAAGAGGGGCAAATTGTCAAACCAGTCAGTATCTGATCTCTCAGGCTTTGATTGGCCAAAAACTGGGTGCCGGTGGGGTAGAGGTACGGGGGGAATTTCCTTGTTGTTTTCAGTGTTATTTCCGATGCATAATCAGGGCAAGTAAATCCTTGCGGCCCAGCACCAACAACATTCAAAGCAATCCCAATTGGTAAAGGATGCATCAAACAAGCATTAAGTCCAATATTAGCATATGCAACGTGGCTGACACCTGTTTCAGGTGTGGGCCTTGGACGCCGTAAGCGGTTTTGATCCTAGCCCAATTGCTAGATGGACGGTTCGAATCTCCCCCACCTTACGAAAGTTCTATACCCGAGAATTATTATTCAGAGTGTAAATGGAATAAGTCATGGACAGGAATGCTTTGGTGAAGAATCACACTTATATTTATTTGGTCTAACATACACTGGCTAACACATGCACTACTAAACAAAATCACTGTCTCTGTGGAAAATAAGATCCAGGTCACCAACAACATACATACAGTACACAACTGGGGACTATAACATGCAGTAATTCCTGTTGTGTCTGTGTGTTGATAGAGACACTGAAGACAGGAGTTGGTTTCATAGGTGTTTACTAAACAATGTCTGGAGGGGAACTAACTGATGCAACACAATATACAGGCTTATATAGCTCGAGTGGCCATTACCGGCATTACAGTACACATGGGGCTCTTAAAGGCACATACACTACAATTCCTCCCCTTTTAGCCAACCAGTGCATAATATTTTAAGTAATTATTAATTACATGTTACAAGAAAAATAATCTACACATTGCTGCAGTTAATTAATTATAAGTCAGTCTCTCTGGAGGCTTCCGGACTCGGTCCGGATAACGCCTTGGTGGTGTAGTAGTTTCTGGTGGTGTAGTAGGTTCTTTTGGCAAGGCTGATTCGGCTTGAATGCCAGTGTTGGGTTCATCGGGTTCCAGTATCACCGGATCGGAGGTAGATATGGGTATCTCTACTTCATCGTTAGGCGTATAGAGTTGTGGTGTAGGTTGTCCCTTTTCGGATGACTCTATGATTTGGTCAGCATGGCACCTTATTATGCTTTCTCCGATGTCCACGGTATACATCAGCGGTCCTAGTCGTGTACAGATAGTTCCAGGCTGCCATTTCTCGGTACGGTAGTCCCGGGCCAAAACTTGTTGACCTATCTGGAAGGTTCTAGTTGGCCTTTCATTCATGCCTTGAAATTGCCGGTTCTCCACGTCCCTTCTGATGTTGGGCTTGATCAAATCCAGCCGGCATCTTAGGCTTCTATTGAAGAACATCATGGCGGGAGTTTGGTTTGTAACCATATGTGTTGCATTCCTGTATGCGAACAAGAAGTTATCCACTTTGTGCTGAAGTTTTATGTCTTCATTACCCATGGCCTTTATGGCCTTCTTGAAGGTCTGGACAAACCTTTCAGCCAATCCATTGGTGGCGGGATGGTATGGGGCGGACGTGTAGTGCTTAACCCCATTGTTTTTTAAGAACTTCCTGAATTCTTCGGACACAAATTGCGGTCCATTATCAGAACAGATCTGTTCAGGCAGCCCATTCCTGGCAAATATGGTCCTTAATACTGTGATGGTTTTTCCGTGGTGGTGGAGGACATCTTTATTACCTCCGGCCACTTGGAGTGTGCATCAACCGCGATTAAGAACATTGAGTCCATAAATGGACCAGCAAAGTCGATGTGTACCCTTTGCCAGGGAGATGAGGGCCACTCCCATGGATATAGAGGGGCTTGGGGTGGAGCGTTTTGGACCTTCTGGCATCCTAGGCAGCTCTTGCTCATTTCTTCGATGTCTCCATCGATACCTGGCCACCATACAAACGCCCTGGCTAGGTTCTTCATTTTCACTCCACCCAGATGCCCTTCGTGAAGCTCCTTTAGAACTTTATCCTGGAGTTTGGGTGGAATCACCACTCTGGATCCACACATCAAGTTTCCTCGGCACACTGACAGCTGTTCTCTTCTTTGCGAGAATGCTGGCAACAGTGGTTCGCCATGTGCTGGCCATCCCTTCACTGTTAAATCGTAGACTCGTGAGAGAGTCGGGTCATTTCTAGTTTCCCTTTCAATGGCAGAATTTGTTACTGGTAGACATTCGACTATGGTAGAGTGGAAAATCTCCACTGGGTCTACGGTAGGTGCTTCTTCTACCGTTGGCAACGGTAGGCGCGTTAACCCGTCAGCATTCCCATGCTGTTTTGATCCATTGTATTATATGTTATATTGGTGTGCCCCTGGAAAAAGGGACCACCTCTGTAGTCTTTGCGCTGTCATAATGGGAACACCCTTTTTAGGGTTGAATATGGAGATGAGGGGTTGATGGTCAGTCAACAAGGTAAATTTTTGTCCATGTAGGTAATGGTTGAATTCCTTCACTCCCCATACCAGGCTGAGTGCTTCCCTGTCGATTTGGGCATAGTTACGCTCAGCTGAGTTCAATGAGCGTGATGCAAAAGCTATCGGCCATTCCAAGCCAGCAGGGAATTTATGCGATAATACTGCCCCTACGCCGTAAGGGGATGCATCGCACGCCAGTCTGATTGGCAGTGATGGGTTGTAATGAGCCAAAATTTCTTTGGACGTGATTAAGTCTTTGCATTTATGGAAGGCACGTTTACAGTCTTCGCTCCATTTCCAAATTACTCCTGTTTTTGGCAGTTCATTAAGAGGGTGTAGAAGAGTTGATAAGTTCGGTAAAAATTTATGATAGTAATTTATTAATCCCAGGAATGACCTTAATTGTGAAACATTTTCAGGTGCTGGGGCTTTTATGACCATTTAAATTTTTTCAGGTGACTTTTGCAACCCTTCCTTATTAATTATGTGGCCACAATATGATAGTTGATTTTGGAAAAATTCGCACTTGGGGCGATTTGCTCGTAGGCCCCGTTCTCTCAGCCTAGTGAGCACCTGCTCCAAATTGGCAAGGTGCTCGTTGTCATTTTCTCCTGTTACAAGGATGTCGTCTAGGTAGCATTGAGTCCCCGGAATCCCTTGGAGGACTTGCTCCATAGCTCTTTGCCAGATAGCTGGAACGGATGCTACTCCGAAAACCAGTCGATTGTACTGGTACAGACCTTTGTGTGTATTTGTCGTGAGATATTTTTTAGAGGCCTCTTCAACCTCCATCTGTAGATATGCCTGTGCCAAGTCAATTTTGGTGAAACGTTTCCCTCCGGATAGTGAGGCGAAAATATCTTCTATCCTCGGAAGAGGATACTGTACCATGTGAAGGACCGGGTTTACAGTCACCTTGAAGTCTCCACAGATGCGAATTTTCCTCTGTTCTTCAGATTTATCATTAGTCAATGCTTTCTTCATGACTGGAACGATGGGTGTTGCCCACTCGCTCCAATCTATTTTGGATAATACGCCTGCCTTTTCCAAATTCTCCAGCTCTGCCTCGGCTGCTGGACGAATTGCATATGGCACCGGTCTTGCCTTAAAAAACTTGTGAATTGCTGTATCTTCCACTTTTATTGAGGCGGTGATGCCTTTCAAGGTTCCTAGTTTCTCTTGAAACACTTCTTTGGCGTTGGCCAAGATGTCTTTTAATCGTTCAGGTATGACATCATCATTGTTTTTTTCTTACTGGTCACCGTCAGGGCCTGAATGGAGTGCCAGTCTAAACGTATTTTCCTGATCCATTCACGTCCCAACAGCGGTGGACCACCATCTTGTAGAATGTATAAATACAACTTTTGTATATCCTTGCCGTTGTATACAACAGGCACCCTTATTTTTCCTTTGGGGTATACTTTCTGCCCCGTATATGTTTTCAAGATAATGGATGTGACTTTTAAAGATATATGCGGAAATAGCCGCTCGTAATCCCGTCGATTTATGACGGTCAGAGCTGATCCTGTATCTAGCTCCATTTTAACTGGGGACCCTGCTATCGTGAGGGTAACCCAAATGGTCTGGTAATCATCTTTGGCAATTACATTATGTAATTTGAGACAGCTTAGTCTCTTGTTTTCGGAGTCACTATCGCTCTTCTGGTCTTCGGAGCTACTGTCCGTCATCATTTGTACCTTTCTGTACTTTTCTTTATTGATTTTTTTTTTCCTGCCTGTGGATTTTTTTTGTCCAGATCGGCATCCCCGTGCAATGTGTCCAATCTTTCCGCATTGCCTGCATGCTTTGTCCTTGAACCAGCAGTCCCTCTGGTCATGGGTGGATCTGCCGCAGCGATAACATCTCTCGAAACCCTGTGTCATTTCATGGGTGCCGAAGTCCTGTGTCTTTTGCTGTATCTCTGCAGCTCCTCTTGTGGCTGCTTCTTATGATACAGCCATACTGAAAGCCTTGTCCAGTGTTAAATCTTTTTCAGAAAGCAGCCTTTTCTGTGTTCCTTCACTTAAGAGACCGCAGACGAATTTGTCTCGAAGATAATCTGCTAGTCCTGCCCCGAATTGGCAGTGTTTTGATAGCTTTCTTAATTCGGTGAGGTAATCAGCATTACTTTCATTCTTGTGTTGATTTCTCTTGAAGAATTTGAATTGTTCTGCTATCAGCAGCAGTGTTGGGTTTAAGTGCTCCTGTAGGGTATCAACAATTTCTTTAAAATTCTTGTCCTTTGGTTTGGCTGCAGTGATTAAATTTCATAACAGCCCGTATGTCTTTGCGCCCATTAGATTTAGCAGTACTGAAGCTTTTTTTTCATCTTCTATTCCATTTGCGGTGCAATATACCTCCACTCTTTCCACATATGTGGTCCAATCCTCTATCTTGTTATCAAAAGCATCAATATTGCCAGACTTAGGCATCCTAGAAAAAAAATGGCGCTTCCCGCGCTTTCCTTTCTTTTCTGCAGAAAAGATATGGCGCTTCCCGCGCTTCCCCGCCGCTGCTGCCGATGACAACGCTGTTTCCCGCGGTTTCCGTTCTTTTTATTTATTTATTTACAGTTGGAGACTCGTTCCTGCCGGTCTCTCTCTCTAGGTCTGAACGCCGACCTGCTTGCAGCGCCGGCCGTCTCCCGAGTGCTCCCTCCCCTTCTGTTACTGCTTGCCTCCACTTTCACTGCTTGGCCTAGCTGTGGAGCCAGCCGCTGGAGCCCCAGCCCGATGCCCAGGAAGGATTATTGCTGTACCTGCCACCAGCTTGGCTAGCTGGTGAAACCACAGCTTTTTCTCTTTCTTGATTTTTCTTCAAGTTTGGACGCCAGAGGAATCGATGTCCTTGAGGTGCTGCCGAATTGCAGGTAAGTCCGTTTCCAATTCGTCACCACTGTTGTGCCTGTGTGTTCATAGAGACACTGAAGACAGGAGTTGGTTTCATAGGTGTTTACTAAACAAGGTCTGGAAGGGAACGAACTGATACAACACAATATACAGGCTTATATAGCCCGAGTGGCCATTACCGGCATTACAGTACACATGGGGCTCTTAAAGGCACATACACTACAATTCCCTTATTGTTATGTTGGACTCTAACACCACCCCTACCAATGAATTACCCAGTCGCATAAGCTCCTTTGCCTGGCTGAATCTAATGAAGCTTCCACCCCGGAATAGCCCAAAAACCTCACTTCTGAGAAAAACCCTGAGTCCTTACACCTCACCCAGCTTGCCTGGGATATCTGGTTGCCGGCTTGGGACACTCGAGACCATGCTTACCACCACACACAACGGTCTCAATCACTCCGCTCAGCTGTGGGAAGTCACTGCCCGGAGGCCGTTCCCTGTGAGGGTTATGCGGTTCTCAATCTCAGTGGCTTCTTCCTCAGTTACTTATTCGTGTTAGGTTGAGCTTGGTGGAGCGAGAGCGAGAGAGAAAGAGAATGGTGGAAAAGGATCTATCTTTATAGGAGTCTTGCTACCCCTATCTTTCCCGCCGATCTTTAAAATCCTTTTGTTTCAAAGCACTCCGGTGCTTAATCAGTGATGGGTCATCATGAGACCCATGAGTATTCCGTGATTGGACTAATGGCCCTAAATCTGGGACATATTTCGGTCTTTGTGTTGGGAAAAACTGGCTCCTCTTCGGCTGGCTAGGCTATTGGGTTCATTGTTCTGCTTCTCTTCTGAGATGGAGGTGAGAAGTGCTTTTGCATATTAGAGTGGCTTTCTACTAGGTTCAAGTTAACGGGTGCCTCAAGGTCCTCAGCCCCCTCAACAATGGCCCCCCCTTCCCTTTTCCAGGACTGCCAGGCGAACCCATACATTCTGGATGACTGACAGTTCTTTAATCACAGCCAACTGGCATGCGTTCTCAGGAGTTTTAACAAGCCAGTTTTTCATGTTTCTGCACAGGGCGATCCCATCACAGGGAAAATACGCTCAGAAAAATTCCATAAATTCCACAAAATATTTTCGACTGAGTCCATTCTTCAAACAGAGACTTTGCGATTTATTCAGTCCCCCGTTTGATGCTTTTCCTTCCACAAAGCATCACTCAACGAGAGAGCAAAAGTGTAGAAATGGTGGGGGGGATGCTGGGGTTATTGTCTCTGGCCAGTCAGAAGTATCTGAGCTGCTCCAGAGCCCCGTGCAGTTTCGAATCGCTCCCCTTTTCTGGTTCTGACCGCCGGACTTACTTCAGTAGCGATGAAGACAAAATGAGTCTTGTGGTTAGGTGCGAAGAAGGCCAGTATTTATTGAAATAAAGAATAAATTAAAAATAATGATGAATACAGCACACTTTACTTAATACAGCACACCTTTGCTTAATACAGCACACCTTTACTTAATAAAGCACACCTTTGTTTAACACAGCACTTTTACTTAACAGCACTTTTACTTAATAGGGGAGGAGAAACGGACACATCGAGGGAAAATTGACTAAAATTACAATTTAATAAATTTCCCCTTTAATTCCCACCCCTAATACCTATCTAGGTTGCCTTGTAATGGGCCAGAAAATCTATGCTCACCAGTGAATGCCTGCTCCATGCCCCTGCGGTCTGTCTTGCATTCTTCACCACCCTGAAGTCGAGACACCCCAGTAATTCAAAGTAACTGCTGGTATTCCACTTCTTTGGGCGGGCTGCTGAGCTGTTCCTCTGGCAAGCAGGGCACGGAGGCAAGGTGGCAGAGAGAGAGAATGTGTCTTCCTGAGGGGCTATCTTTATACCCCATTGGGAGCCGTTGTCTTCGCGCCCAAATCTGGATGTATCTGGGCTATACAAAAGGGACTGAACTGTAATGGGTTTGAATGTGTTACCCATTCATTTAAACTGGTTTTCGACCAGTTTGAAATGTCCCACTGAATCCTTCAGTCAACAGCACTCAACTGCTTTGTAAACAAACCATTGTCCTGCGGTCACCGCCGAACTGCAACTGATTGACAGCTTTAAGTACTTAAGCCTTTGAGTCAACATTGTAGAGAGTTCTGTAAACAAACATCCTTTGTCCTGTGGGTGAAACTTCCTAAACTGCAGTTGATTGACAGTTTCAAGTACTTCAACATTCGCGCAGGCTGGTGTTTTTTAAATCCTTTTGTCAGCCTGTGATGGGAGAGGCTGTCTTTTTCTTCTGCCACGAGGCCTCACAGCCATTTTAATACCCTGGGTTTTTAAGGTATATTCCACCCAGGTTTTCTTTAATCAAAAATGATCTTCGGGGGCTGTAGTAATTTTCCAAAATTCTTGCGAACCTTACAGTCCCCCATCGGATACTAAAACTTGCTTGTAGTATCCTGTTCAACGCTGAGCAATAATTTCTGACCCCCCACAAACAACCTTCCCTTATACTTATCTATATCTATCTTTGATCCCCCGACACCTCCATCCCCCTTACCCAGAGAGAATCGGAGTACACGGTAGGCATCTATTGATAGAAAAACATGATTAGTTAATAATTCAAACGTGGAGGGGGTCCAATTCCCCTGCACCACTGAGTATTTACAATAATTCAAGCATGGAGGAGGACCGATGCCCCTGCACCACTTGTGACATAGTTTTAACATGTTACAACATCTTTAATGGGATTACCACCAAGCCAAAACATATCTGTTAAAAATACAAGCGGAAGAAAACGAGCTTCCTGTTCTTTTTTTTTATAATGCAATTGCCTGACACTTTAATAAATGGCACCATTCTTCAGCCATAAATGTATTTCAAACTTTCACAATCTATGGACACAACAATTCATAGGCATATGCAATTTGTTCAATTAACTCTAAACAAGTAGTACAATCTCACAGTTAGGAACTAAATTCACACATTATTTCCTTTGGAGTTGGGCTCGGTACATAATACAAAATATAAAATAATTAACAAGCTTTTTGTAAACTCTTAATCTTAATCTGGATTTCCAATAACAGCTCAATAGCTGTGGGCATCTGCCTCCTGCAGACCCCTCCCTTCATGAGCTAGGGGTGCTCCTCTCCTCGAGCATCCAAAGACACGATGGTCCTCTGCACCTCCTGAAACTCTGAAAAAGACTTTAAAAAAACATCTAGCCAGGTTCCCTGGCTCGAGGGAATGTGATCGGGTCCCGCGACCTCGGCTCACATAGACAACACTCTGGAATGTAACATACTTAAAACTTATACTCTAATAATTAACAGTACCAAATTGCAATGTAAAATTTAAATTAACACGTTCTAACTTAATCCTTTATACACATTATTTGAACAAAGCTATATACAAGCACTGCCCATCTCTGGGCAGCCAGCCTAATCCCTGTTTGGGCTGCCACAGGCTGCTCCCTGCGGTATGGCTGGATGATCCTAACTTCTAGTCCCTCGCAGCTTATGGCTGCTGGTTGGGGACCTCTGTCTTTTGGCTTCTCCCTGACTCGGGAGTGCGCCCTCTTCCACTGGAAAGCTGGTGATCATACCTTTTTAGGCAGAATCTTGGGCTTGGACCTGCTTTTGGTCCGGGGCCAAAACTATCCCCTATGTACCTCCCTTGTCCCGGATTGCTGCTACCGGGCCTGCTCTACAGGGGTCCCAGAACTCTCCTTCCCTGTCCTCCTGCTTAAACAACTTACACTGGTCATGAATGGCTCCTCCTCTAACACAAGCCACAGCGCCTGCCTGTGCAGCCTGTGAGCTTGTACCCGCTGCGGGCTGAGGATTTCTGACCTCAGGTTCACTCCCAGCTGCCTGTTTCCCTGTGGGTCCCATTAAGTTAAATGAGACCTTGTTAGACAGGGGTGAATTGGTCAGGTCTTCCGAGTGGACCACCATGCTGGAAGCTCCAGTGTCCACCGAATATCTCCCCTGCACCGTCTTCACCCCCATCTTATCATAGGGCCTGCTCCCCTCAGCATTTTCACGGGGACACGGGTCAACAGGCTGTGCTGGCTCTAGTCATTGCTGGGAGTGGGATGGGGCAGATGGGGTCAAAGCACTGGTGGTGGCTGCTACTCTCCCCTGATCAGTCAGAAGAGACCGTAGGGACTGTAAAAATGACTCGATTGCTGCGGGAGGGATATCTGGCCCTGCCTTTTGAGCTGGGACTGTGGGATCCATTCCCTTGTTACCCTTCCAGGGATTCTTACAGTCTTTTCTCCAGTGACCATCTTTCCCGTACCCATAACAATTTAACCTAGCCTGGGAGGGACGGTTCGCCTCCTGGTGCCACTCTTTCTTACTCTGGCTCCCAGGTTTAACCTCATGGACATTTTGCTTGGGTTGGGGCACCTCGATACACCTCATGTTTCTAAAGGCTACTGTGAGCCGGCGGATCACCGCTTCTTCAGTGGTCTGGGGGTTTCGGGGGTCAAACCAAGCCCCGACCTGGGCTTGGATTTGGGGTAGGCTGTTTGTCGTAAGACAACAGAGCCAATGAATCAATTGGACTGGGTTCAGTGCTGCCCGCCCAGGCATTCCCGGGCATGCGCTCCGGTAGACTGGCCACAGCCTGTCTGTGAACGCCTGCGGGGACTCCCCTGGGAGCTGCACCATTCTTTCTACCCGGGCGAACAGACTACCATCATTGAGTCCCATGGCCTCCAATATCTCATTCTTCAGATCCTCATAATCCTTCTGCCCCCTTTTGCACTCGCCAGATCGGGCCTGGAGGAGATCACCTCCCAGGGAAAACAGTAGCATTTTTGCTTGCTCTGCGTCATCGCAGTCATTAACACAAGCTGCCTGTTCTATCTCCCTGAAGTGCAGTGAGGGTCTCTCTTTTTAGTGAGCTTGGGGATGTGGCTAACCATGTCCCTGAGTTGGTGGGTGCCATACGGCACCACAAACTGATTCTAGATGGCCCCTGTGTCATCTTCATCAATGGGCGGACCGTACCTCCATTGTCAGAGGGGGTACACTGGTCCTGGTCCTGGCCTATCTAGCGGGGCCTGCTGTGCTTCCTCTACCACCTCATCCTTCACCCCCCTTTGCTGCCAGAGCTCCTGAAAGCTCGGAGCTGTGGGTGGCGGTCGTGGGACCTCTGATTCCCTGACCAACCTTGTTCTGGGTGTTGACTGTGGGACGGTTCTATTTCGGTTGCCGGTAAAGTCCGACTGACCTGTCTTCGGGCTGATAAGACATATCATCTCCTTTGCCCTCTTTAAAGCGATATTCAAGTTTTCTATCTCTTCCCTACAGGGGCCATGATCTGCTTCCTCAAACCCTTACTCGCAGGCCAGCTTACACGCTGCCTTTACTTCCCTAACCTTTTCCTCCTGCTCTTTTACTTCTTGTATGAGGCGGGCTTTCTCCTCCTGCACCCTCATCTCATTGCTCTTGGCCTCTGCAACTAGGCACTTCAGGTACTCTAATTCGTATCTCGTGTGGCTTTTGCCCTCACTTAACTGGACCACCAGGCGCTCTATCTTGGCCTGGTATTCTTCAATCTCCCTTTCCTTATCCCAACACTCTGCTGTAACTTCCCTAAGCCTGCGGGAGCCTAACCACAAACAGATCAGTGGGATAAAAAGAAAACCAATAACTGCTGCTCTCTCCAGACCCAGACCACCACCTGCGACATCGCATACTGTTGACGATGCTCCTGCCGCAGTCGCCATTTTGTAGAAAAAAAGTGGGGGGGGGCGCTGGGGTTATTGTCTCTGGCCAGTCAGAAGTATCTGAGCTGCTCCAGAGCCCCATGCAGTTTTGAATCGCTCCCCTTTTCTGGTTCTGACCGCCGGACTTATTTCAGTAGCAATGTAAACAAAACGAGACTCGTGGTTAGGTGCAAAGAAGACCAGTATTTATTGAAATAAAGAATAAATTAAAAATAATGATGAATACAGCACACTTTACTTAATACAGCACACCTTTGCTTAATACAGCACACCTTTACTTAATAAAGCACACCTTTGTTTAACACAGCACTTTTACTTAATAGGGGAGGAGAAACGGACACATCGAGGGAAAATTGACTAAAATTACAATTTAACAAAATTCCCCTTTAATTCCCACCCCTAATACCTGTAAGGGTTTGGGGGCTTCTTTAAACTGGTTTAAAGTAATTTTCCTGGTCTTGCAGGACCAACTCCAATAAAACCAATTTTATTTCAGATGTTACGAATCGCTACCCCTCCTTTAGTTCTGAGTGGAGGAACTTATAATTAATGATATTAAAACGGAACAAGTGGTTTGGATGAGAGAAAAAAATCAAGTTTATTACCTAAATAAACTACAATCAAAATGTCAAACTATCCCACACGCACACAGTAATTACAGTAAAACTATATAACAGGGGGTTGCAGACAGCGAAAATGAGGGATACAATGGCTACAATGTTATTTAAACAATCTTAACAATACCCTTAAATCACCACCCCTTAACTCCTGCTAAGTTGCCTTGTTGAGGAGTCAGAACACCCTGCTCACCTTTGGTCCAGCGAAGTAAGAGAGAGAGCTAGCTTCTCAGCCGCTATTTTTATACCTGGTGAGGTCCTGCCATTCTGCCTTGCAAGGGCTGTGTGCAAAATTCCCCACCCAAAAGGGTCCAATACACAAGAGAAAGCTGTGATTGGCTAACTCAAAGTGGTTAGACTGGGTTAATGTGTCTTCCGGAGCTTCCTGGGCTGAAACAAAAGTGAGATACAACTGCTCTATTGTCCAGTGCTGGGTGATTTAAAACCCATTCAAATCTTGAACGATTCCCATTCAAGGTGCAAAAGTCTCTTCTGCAGTTTTAATGTATCCACTCGATATACAAACAAATGCTAATAGCATTCAATTGCTTTGTAAACAGAGCATTGTCCTTTGTCTTCGGCCATGTGGTGACAGCCATTTTTATCCCTGGAAATTTAAAAGCACATCGCCCAGGGATTCTTTAATCAAAAAAAATGAATCTTCAGAACTGTAAATTATTGCGAATTCTTACAACCTATCTAGGTTGCCTTGTAATGGGCCAGAAAATCTATGCTCACCAGTGAACGCCTGCTCTATCCCCCAGCGGTCTGTCTTGGATTCTTCACCACCCCAAAGTAGAGATACCCCAGTAATTCAAAGAAACTGCTGGTATTCCACTTCTTTGGGTGGGCTGTTGAGCTGTTCCTCTGGCAAGCAGCGCATGGAGGCAAGGCGGCAGAGAGAGAGAATGTGGCTTCCTGAGGGGCTATCTTTATACCCCATTGGGAACCGTTGTCTTCGTGCCCAAATCTGGATATATCTGGGCTATACAAAAGTGACCGAACTGTCCCCATTGACTGTAATGGGTTTGAATGTGTTACCCATTCATTTAAACTGGTTTTCGACCAGTTTGAAATGTCCCACTGAATCCTTCAGTCAACAGCACTCAACTGCTTTGTAAGCAAGCCATTGTCCTGCGGTCACCGCCCAACCACAATTGATTGACAGCTTTAAGTACTTAAGCATTTGAGTCAACGTTGTAGAGAGTTCTGTAAACAAACATCCTTTTTCCTGTGGGTGAAACTTCCTAAACTGCAGTTGATTGACAGTTTCAAGTACTTCAACATTCGCGCAGGCTGGTGTTTTTAAAATCCTTTTGTCAGCCTGCGATGGGAGAGGCTGTCTTTGTCTTCTGCCACGAGGCCTGACAGCCATTTTGAAACCCTGGGTTTTTAAGGTATATTCCACCCAGGTTGTCTTTAATCAGAAGTAATCTTCGGGGGCTGTAGTAATTTTCCGAAATTCTTGCGAACCTTACAGCCAAAGTCTCCCACAAGTGAAGCGGTTTCCCTGATTTTACGTTTTAAACCCCAGAACTGTACCCCTTACTGCTTGTTATAGTTCCCTTCTAGTGAGTCAAAACATCAGCGAAACGGCTTCTTAACACATTCAGACGGCTGGGTTCCAATTCCCACCGACGAACGTCAAGTCAAAATACAGAATATTAATAAGATCCACTGGACGTTACCAAAAAGTCAGCGTGTACATCACACAGTACAGCATTGACAGGTGGAGGTGACACATTACAAAAATGCAACAGTGCACATCGCACAAAACAGAGTGTAAAACTATAACCAGAATACAATACACTTGCTTACAGAACTTTGGTACATTACAAGTTTTGGCAGAGAGAAACCATCTTCAACATAAATCAATGACACCTTTCCGGATCGATCTAACACCCCTTGCCCCCGTGCTCGGAGCATCTGGCTCCGTCGCCTGCAGCTGGTGTAAAACAAGTAGCTTACAAGCAACAATTGTATGATAACTAATGCATGGGAACAGATGCGGATCCAAGGAGGAAGCTCTATACTCAGACCAATGTCCCACCATGGTGGCGAGACAATCCCCTTGATCTCGTCCCCCACTTCTACTGTCTTTTGCTCTAAAGTGTAAAAATGTTTCTGGGAGAGCTCAACGGTCTTTATTAACTCAGTGAGGTGTTCCGGCAGAAAAGGAATCAGGTACCCGAAATGCTCCACATAGTCCTGGAGACCTGTGAGGGTGTTGTTCACAGTGAGGTGAATGGTCGAGGGTTGGGGCATGGGATTAATTCGCTTTTGTGCCACTTGTACCTCAGCCTTGGGTTTAAAGCAAAAACTGATCTCGCTCCCCAGACACCACATGTCCTGGCTGTACCGGTAGCAGAGCACACTTGTGGTGACACAGTATGTCCTACTCCCTACGTATGCTATCTGTGGAGGTACGTGATCTGGTGCCATCACTTCCATGGTGCAATTGATAGGTTCAGCACCTGCAGAAGCAAACCTACATTCTGGTTGTGCAAAAGCATTCAAGTGCTGGGGACACAATATTACATATGCACCCCGGCTCTGGCATCCGGAGAGGTCAGTGCCTGCCATAGCATGCTCCCACTTTATGACATACGGTGGGACCACTTTAAAACTAACATGTACTCCTCCATGAATGACCCCGATATTCTCAACCCTGTATACCGGTGCCGTCCGGGATGACTCGCCCATTACCGGCATCCTCACTACAATTCCCATCACTGTATGGTTGGACCGCCCACAATCTACAGGGACAGGGTAGGCTTCAGAGGCTAAATGAAGCTGGCACAGGCTCAACAAATTGCTATACGGGTGCAGCGCGGCGAGATGATTGTTGCTTAACCATGAAGGCACACAACCTTGCCACAGGTCCTCCAGGTTACTGCGGCCCTCGCCCAGCAACCATGCTCCATACAACACACACATCTCATTCAGTGCAGCCTGCTCCGAGGATTTCCTGTCCTCCCCTTTCAAATCATTAACAGTTTTTGCATGTCTCTCCAGCTCCGCGATGACCTCCTTTAAATGAACGATCATTGCCTGGTCCTCATGAAGCTCTGAACCCACCACTGTATTCTCTTCCCCTAGAATCTTACGCAGTTGGTTCTTTAACCCAGTGATCTGCATCTGGAGTTGTGCATCATCCATACTATTAACAATACCCGTTCCTGTACTGAATGCTATGGCTACATCATTCCAGATCCCTCTTCTCTTCCTCTCGGACCCCACACTATCCCCAACATTCAGATTATAAAGCTGTTCTTTCTCTACATTCCCATAGTCCAGTTCATAAAATTCCTGAAACATCGTTTTTAACAGAGCTTCATAAAGTTCTCCGTCTTCCTTGGACACCACCCAGGCCGATGGACTTCAGTCAGGTTCAGGATCATGGATGCCACGGCATAGTGCACGTTCTGAAACAACACTTTGTCTGTAGGGATTAACACCAACCCATTCCCTGGACCCCTGGTGGTGGTGGGGCACCCATCTACAGTCATCTGTACCATCTGGGCTCTGGGCGGGGGCTTCCTGGTGTATGAGATGAGCTCTGTGGCATTGATGGTGTTCGGGGGTTTTGGGATCACACAGGAGTCCACACTCCGATCCCAACCGATCCCACCCCCGGCATCCTGCCATCGCCTGCTAAACGCGATCGACACACCGGTTGGGCAGATCTTTTCCTACCCCCACATACACACATAAATCCCTTCCTCGGATTCCCACCACTTATCCCAACACACATTCACTCCTCCCTGAGAACCTGTGATCATCCAGTACGTGTCATTACTTAGTCTTTCCCAATCAGCTATCTGGTCCCCTGTACCTGCGCTCAGTTTCCTGAGCCACCACCACCTTCCCAGTGGAATGTGTCCCCTACAGCTAAGGCACCCCCGTTTACCCTCTGTTACCCTAATCCGGGAGGTGGTAACCCCTATTCTTGGGCATGGGATGGACACTTCACCATAGGTGAACTTTTCATGGCCGGAATACCGGGTGGAATTGATATAATTGGGATTACGGAGACATGGCTCCAGGGTGACCAAGGCTGGGAATTCAACATCCAGGGGTATTCAATATTCAGGAAGGACAGGCAAAAAGGCAAAGGCGGTGGGGTAGCATTGTTGGTTAAAGAAGAGATTAACACAATAGTAAGGAAGGATATTAGCTCTGATGATGTGGAATCTGTATGGGTAGAGCTGAGAATTACAAAGGATCAGAAAACATTAGTGGGAGTTGTATACAGAACCCCCAAACAGTAATGCTGAGGTTGGGGATGGCATTAAATGGGAAATTAGTGATGCGTGCAATAAGGGAGCAGCAGTTATCATGGGTGACTTTAATCTACATATAGATTGGTCTAACCAAATTAGTAACAGTACTGTGGAAGAGGAATTCCTAGAGTGTATACGGGATGGTTTCCTGGATCAATATGTCGAGAAACCAACTAGAGATCAGGCCATCTTAGACTGGGTGTTATAAATCTCATCATCATGAAGAAACAACTCATGAAATAACATTGGACGGCCAGCTGGTGGGGCCGTCCAAGGAGTATAAATACTCGGATATGCCAGCTTGCCCAGGGACATTTTGTAAGACAGGAACTAATGAAGTACAACTATACCTCCATGTTTTGAAACAAGTTGATTAAAGCCTTGCTTTATACTCAAACCAAGTGTGTAGTGAGTTTTATTACGTCAATTTAATCAACTTGATATTGACTCCACTCTCTGAGTGATTTCGGGAACAGCCAGCTATGACTTCAACTGCAGAAGGGAACTCTGGCGTAGTAATCAATCCATCATGGGCAAACTACTCAGACCCGCCCGTCTTGACCTGGACCTGAATTCACCTGCAACTGCTAAGGTATGGAAACACTGGTATCATATCTTCAGCAACTTCCACAGGGTGTATGGTGAGAATGTTCCTGATAAATTAGGGATGCTTGCCAATAATGTATCTCCTCATGTGTTTGACTATATCGAAGACTGTGTAGACTATGACTCCGCTATCCTAATATTACAGCGACTATATGTTAAGGTCTCAAACAAAATTTTTGCTCAGCGTCTACTGGCCACAACTTGACAACAACCCGGGGAATCACTTGACGAATTCCTTCAGAAACTTTGCAGGCTCAGTAAGGATAGTAATCTTAAAGCTGTCACAGCTGAGCAGTACCAGGAGGAGTTAATTCGTGATTCCTTTATTAATTGGATTGTGTCTCCCTTCATATGCCAGCGTCTGTTGGAGAATAAAACCCTCGAGTTACAGGCTGCCTATGACCACAGGCATGTTCCCAGGACTGCTGCTATCACTTTTAATGACTCCTTCGATAGGTCTCGGGCGGAAGCCCTCACTGATGATGACTCTAACCTAGCGGGTGACAACCCTACCCTAGAAGCCTTCACTGATGATGACCCCGCCCTAGCGGCATCTTGGCAATCTGGACGGAAGTGTTTCTGTTGTGGAGGTGCGTTCCATTATAGGAAATATTGTCCTGCTCATAATGCAACCTGCAATCATTGCAGCAAGAAAGGCCACTTTTCTAAGGTATGCCAGTAAAGAGCCTCTGTTAGTAAGAAAGGCCACTTTTCTAAGGTATACTGGTCAAGAGCTCCTGTCAGTTTTGCAGCTACTATCTATAAAACTGCTCCTCCCCCAAGAGCCACTACTAAGGTTACAGCTGCTATCTATGAAACTGCTCCTCACCTAAAAACCACTACTAAGGTTACAGCTGTCAAGGGTAAAACTGCTCCTCCGCCCATCACAGCTGTTTTTCCCCAAAGTCTGTCCCATGCAGCCACAAAGGTTTCGGTAAATGGACACATTTTGAGCGCACAAATCGAATCGTGCAGATCTGACAGCTTCATTAGTGAGCGGGCTGTCAGTAAGTTATTTACCCCTCAGACAGGGAGATTGCAATGGCTCTGACAACACTGACCACCAACTCTTCCGGCTTTTGTCTTGTCGACCTTATTCTCAATGGCCGCACTTATTTCTCCACCCGGCTCAGGGTGCTCAAAAACCTATGCAGTGATGTGCTCCTCGGACAGGATTTCCAGAAACAACACAAAAGACTCACTTTTGAGTTTGGAGGGTCAAAGTCAGAGCTTACTATTTCCAAAGTACCGTTTTGTGCGCTTTCGGCAGCTTCGCTCGATGAGCCCTCCTTGTTTGCCAATCTTTCCCCCCGATGTAAGCCCATGGTCACTAACTCATGACGTTTCAGCCAAGATGATCGATCCTTTATCGAGGCAGAAATCTCTCGCCTTCTAGCTGATGGTATCATTGAGCCATGTTCATCTTCCTGGTGGGCTCAAGTCATCGTTGTTAAAAATCCTCTGAAGCAACACAAGAAACGTCTTTGCATCAATTACTCGCAAACTATTAACCAGTATACTGACCTGGATGCCTACCCACTACCACGCATTGATGACATGGTCAATAATCAAGCAAGTGATCAAGAAGGCCAATGGAATGTTGGCTTTTATTGCTAGGGGGATGGACTATAAAAACAGGGAGGTATTGCTGCAGTTGTACAAGGTATTGGTGAGACCGCACCTGGAATACTGCATACAGTTTTAGTGTCCATACTTAAGAAAAGACATACTTGCTCTCGAGTCAGTACAAAGAAGGTTCACTCGGTTAATCCCAGGGATGAGGGGGTGGTCATATGAGGAGAGGTTGAGTAGATTGGGACTCTACTCATTGGAGTTCAGAAGAATGAGAGGTGATCTTATTGAAACATATAAGATTGTGAAGGGGCTTGATCGGGTGGATGCGGTGAGGATGTTTCCAATGATGGGTGAAACTAGAACTAGGGGGCATAATCTTAGAATAAGGGGCTGCTCTTTCAAAACTGAGATGAGGAGAAACTTCTTCACTCAGAGGGTGGTAGGTTTGTGGAATTTGCTGCCCCAGAAAGCTGTGGAAGCTACATCATTAAATAAATTTAAAACAGAAATAGATAGTTTCCTAGAAGTAAAGGGAATTAAGGGTTACGGGGAGCGGGCAGGAAATTGGACATGAGTCTAGGTTCGGAATGGTCATGGCCCTGTGGGTAGTGGAGTGGGCCCAGGGGCCGTGTAGCCTGGTTCTGCTCCTACTGTGTTCTAATTCTGTGTTAGATTTCAGGAGATGGTTTTATTCCTGTTCCTGGTTGGGGTGGAGATCGCCTTTACAGAAGGTAAGTACTGTAGAAAATATAGGGACAGAGTGATCTCCTGGAAGAATTTCGATCACCTAGATGGGCCGGAGAGGAATTTCCCAGATTTTTTTCTCCCAAATTGGCCATTGGGTCTTTTATCTGGTTTTTCGCCTCTCCCGGGAGATCACATGGGTTCGGGTGGATGGAGAGTGATAGAAGATTTGAGGTTAGGATCAGATCAGCCATGATCTTATTGAATGGTGGAGCAGGCTCGAGGGGCCGATTGGCCTACTCCTGCTCCTATTTCTTATGTTCTTATGTTCTTATGTTCTTAATAACCTTGCCAACTACAGGGTATTTTCAACTTTTGATTTAAAGAGCGCATATCATCAAGTAACTTTAAAGTACTCTGACAAAAAGTATATGGCCTTTGAGGCCAATGGCCGGCTTTATCAGTTTTGTCACCTTCCATTTGGGGTCACCAATGGGGTGGCCGTCTTTCAATGGGCAATGGATAGCCTAGTCAAACAGGAGAACTTAACGGACACGTTTCCATAGCTGGATATCACCATTGCTGGTCATGACCAGAAGGAGCATGATGCCAATCACCAGAAATTTTTTGACATTCTCCGTCATCGCAACTTAACGTTTAATGAGTCCAAATCTGTGAAATCAGTACCATCAGTCAACATCCTTGGCTATTGGGTGGGCAACAGTGTCATCAAACCAGATCCGGAGCGACTTCGTCCACTTCAGGAGCTCCCTCCCCCTACGAATCTCGGCTCTCTTCGTCGGGCACTCGGCATGTTTGCCTATTATGCGAAGTGGATAACCCACTTCTCTGACAAGATCCAGCCCCTGCTTCACGCGAAGTAATTTCCATTAGAGGCAATGGCTTTTTCAGCTTTCAACCTCCTCAAGCGACAACTGGAAAAAGCCACGCTTCATTCCATTGATGAAAACCTTCCTTTCGTGGTCGAGTGCGATGCATCGGAGGTGGCGATCTCTGCTACCTTGAAGCAAGGTGGTCGACCAGTTGCATTTCTGTCCAGAACTTTGCAGGGTAATGAGCTCCATTATCCTCCTTTCGAGAAGGAGGCTACGGCTAACATCGAAGCTGTACGTAAATGGAGTCATTTTCTCGCGCGTCACCATTTCACAGTTAAAACAGATCAGAACTCTGTGGCCTTTATGATGGATAACCAGAAACGCACTGAGATCAAGAATAACAAAATACAACTCTGGAGGATGGAATTGACCGCCTTTGGATACACCATGTATTATCGACCCGGCAAAGAGAATGTGGCCCTGGGTACCCTCACGCGGGCATTCTGCTCTTCTATGTCAACTTCGACTCTTGCGGATCTTCATACTGACTTATGCCATCCTGGCGTTACCCGTATGTTGCACTTTGTGCGATCTAAAAATCTCCCATTTTCTACGGAAAATGTGAAAATAACATGCTCCTCCTGTACAATTTGTGTGGAATCAAAACCGCAATTCTTCCCTCCATCAGATGGCTCGCTCATACACGCTATGCAGCCAATGCAGTGACTCAGCATTGAATTTAAAGGGCCATTGCCTTCCTCAATGTGAAACACCTACTTACTTACTATGGTGGATGAATATTCACGCTTTCCCTTTGCTTTCCCCTGTCCCAATATGCTTACTTCCACAGTGATCAAATGCCTTGATCAAGTCTTTTCCCTTTGTGGTACGGCCAATTTCATCCTCTCTGATCGGGGTCCCTCCTTCATGTCAAGCGAACTCAAAAGTTATCTTTCCCAACGGGGAATCGCCACAAGTAAAACGACACCGTACGATCCCATCGGTAATGGACAGGTTGAGAGCTACAACGCTATCACTTGGAACGCTGTTCGTCTTGCACTGAGGTCACACAACCTACAAGACCAGCAGTGGGAAACTATGCTCCCTGACATGTTGCATTCCATCAGGTCTCTCCTTTCTACGTCCACCAATGTCACGCCTCATGAGCGATTCTTCAGGTTCCAGCGTCGCTACACTCATGGGACGTCCCTACTGTCATGGTTGGCAGCTCCCGGCCCCGTGCTGCTCCGAAGATTCGTCCATTCTTCCAAAAACGATCCCCTCGTCAATGAGGTGGAACTCACGGACGTTAATCCCACATACGCGCATGTGCAGTACCCTGATGGCCGGGAGTCCACAGTGTTGCTCTGAGATCTGGCTCCCTATCCAACCGGTCCCACAGACCCAACTGATAGAGGGACCCACGGTAATGATGCCGACACTCTGCGCTCCTTTGAAGATGACGCCCTACCTGGGACATCAAGAGATCTGCCGGCAACCCCATCGATCCACTCAGGGAGCTCAGCGCTCCCCGTGGGATGGCCACCTGAAGCCAGGATGCCGGTCAATCCCTGGCTATCAAACAAGATGAAGCCAGCTCTGCACCTGTGGGGACCCGCACCCGGAGAGACAATCTCCCCAGTCTCCCTCAGGTCGATCAAGGTGACACGGGCCCTGTCGATCTACCAGTACGGATCAAGCGGCCCAGTGACCAAGACACGGTCTGGAAGACGTGCCTTCCAGCCATAAACAAAGATCTAAAAGACTGCGGCTATTCATGGTCCGCCTAATCCGTTAGGAGGAAGTCGTCGGACTTCCAAATATTTTAGGCAAGAAGAATGTTATAAATCTCATCATCATGAAGAAATGACTCATGAAATAACACTGGACAGCCAGCTGGTGGCGCAGTCCAAGGAGTATAAATACTCAGGTGCACCCCAGCTTGCCCGGGGACATTTTGTAAGACAGGAACTAGCGAAGTACAACTAGAACTCCATGTTTTGAAACAAGTTGAATAAAGCCTTGCTTTATACTCAAACTAAGTGCGTAGTGAGTTTTATTACGTCACTGGTATTACGTAATGAGAAAGGATTAATTAGCAATCTTGTTGTGCGAGGCCCCTTGGGGAGGAGCGATCATAATATGATAGAATTCTTCATTAAGATGGAGAGTGAAGTAGTTGATTCAGAGAATTGGGTACTGAATTTAAATAAAGGAAACTACAATGGTATGAGGCGCAAGTTAGCTAGCATGGATTGGGGAATGTTACTTAAAGGGTTGATGGTGAATAGACAATGGCAAACATTTAAAGATCACATGGATGAACTACAGAATGTGTTCCTTCCTTTTTGGCATAAAAATAAAACAAAAAAGGTGACTCAACATTGGCTAACATGGAAAATTAGGGATAGCAAAAGATCCAAGGAGAGGATATATAAATTGGCCAGAAAAAGCAGCAAACCTGAGGATTGGGAGCAGTTTAGGATTCAGCAAAGGAGGACAAAGGGGTTAATTAAGAGGGGGAAAATAGAGTATGAGAGTAAGCTTCCAGGGAACATAAAAACTGACTGTAAAAGCTTCTATACATATGTGAAGAGCAAAAGATTGGTAAAATCAAGCGTAGGTCCCTTGCAGTCAGGATCAGGGAAATTTATAATGGGGAACAAAGACATGGCAGACCAATTAAATATATACTTTGGTTCTGTATTCACAAAGGAGGACACAAATAAACTCCCAGAGATGTCGGGGAAAATAGGGTCTAATGAGTGGGAGGAACTGAATGAAATCAGTATTTGTAGAGAAATGGTGTTAGGGAAATTGACGGGATTGAAGGCTGATAAATCCCCAGGGCCTGATAATCTACATCCTAGGGTACTTAAGGAAGTGGCCCTAGAAATAGTAGATGCATTGCTGGTCACCTTCCAAAATTCGACAGGCTCTGGAACAGTTCCCATGGATTGGGGGGTAGCCAATGTAAGCCCACTATTTAAAAAAGGTGGTAGAGAAAAAACAGGGAATTATAGACTGGTAAGCCTGACATCGGTAGTGGGGAAAATGCTAGAGCCCATTATAAAAGATGTAATAGCAGAGCACTTGCAAAACAGTGACAGGATCGGACAAAGTCAACATGGATTTACGAAAGGTAAAGCATGCTTGACTAATCTACTGGAATATTTTGAGGATGTAACTGTTAGAATAGATAAGGGAGAACCAGTGGATGTGGTGTATTTAGACTTTCAGAAAGCTTTCGATAAGGTCCCGCATAAGAGATTAGCATGTAAAGTTAACGTACATGGGATTGGGGGCAAGGTACTTACTTGGATAGAAAACTAGTTGGCAGACAGGAAGCAAGGAGTTGGAATAAACGGGTCTTTTTCCAAGTGGAAGGCAGTGACTAGTGGGGTACCACAGGGATCGGTGCTAGGGCCCCAGTTATTCACAATATATATTAATGATCTAGACGAGGGAACTAGATGTAATATCTCCAAGTTTCCAGATGACACAAAGCTGGGTGGGCGTGTGTGCTGTGAGGAGGATGCAGAGAAACTCCAGTATGATTTGGATAGGTTGGGCGATTGGGCAGATGCATGGCAAATGCAGTATTATGTGGATAAATGCAAGGTTATCCACTTTGGTGGCAAAAACAGGAAGGCAGATTATTATCTGAATGGCAATCGATTGGGAAAAGGGGAAGTGCAACGAGACCTGGGTGTCCTTGTGCACCAGTCGCTGAAGGTAAGCATGCAGGTTCAGCAGACGGTTAAGGAGGCAAATGCTATGCTGGCCTTGTAAGATTCGCAATTTTCAGCAAAAATCACGCAAGAAAACTGGATAAAATTAAGACTGTTTATTGACCAAAGTAAGCTTGCACAGAAAAACCTTTGATAAAAGGGCATACAAAATGGCCGCCAGGCCCCGTGATCAGTTTATGAACCATTTTATTTCTGTTACTGCAAGCCAGACAGGCTTGTGGATTGAAGACAGTGAGCCCACGAAAGCCAATCTCTGGGAACCGAAACTCAGAGCAACAGCATACATATTCAATGGATTATAAGTACAGGATGGGGCCCATCAAGATATGGGCGGACAATGTAAAAACACTTATACCCATTTATCGTACAAAGGAAAAACCGTTTAGCAGCCATCAAGGAAAATGTCCGGACCGATCAATATGCGAACCGAGCCACGGTGACAATGCAAAAGACATTGAAAGACATTATCGGCCAGGAAGGCCAGTTTAAGTTATCACCGGCTCCGTTACAAGACAAAGCGCCCCTGCAGAGATTTCTGCCCGCCAAAATTAATACAAAGACAGGACTATGATTTGGCGGGAGATAAGACTGTCCCAAAAGAGTATAACTATGGATTGAAAGTCCATCTAAAAAACTTCGGACTCCGGGTTACTTGAACAACTTCTTCTTCACTGCCACGGCTTTCTTGTTGGGCGACTTCAGGCTTCCATTTTCTTCAAGAACTTTCTTCTACGAGGAACGAACGAAGGGCGGACGGTGCCCGGATCGGCGCCTCTTCCACTTCGGCAGATCGATGAAAACGTTTTCGTCTTTTTAAAGACGGACGGTTTCGGTAAAAGGACAACGTGGTCGGTGTTCAGCCAAACAAGGCTCGGCCACGACGAGAAGACAACGAGGGTGGCCCGGGTACTGGGGTCGGGAGATCATCGACGACCCAGGCCGACGGAGAAGAAACCCTCTGGAGAACCGGCGATCGATGCCACAAGATTCTCCCAAGTGCATAGCCTGCATCTGGGTCTGCTCCATGAACCCAAATTGACTTGGTGGATCTCAACCTTAACGAGCGCTCATCGAGGCTGGGTCTACCCCACCGCCTCGAGGGAGGAGAGAATATCGACTGCGCCAGAAGTTTCCAAATCCACGTGACGACGGAAAGCGGTGCCAAAAAGGCTGCGAACCCCCCCTTTCTCGCGATTTCGAGAGTGGTGAGCATGATCCCAAGTTCCCCAGGTCGAAACTTAGTTTAGTTATAGGGGAGGGAGTTAAGGGAAATCGTAATGTGTTTCCCCTTTTTCGATGTGCCGTGTGTTCCCCATTTCCATAGAGTCAAGTTCATAAATTTGTGCATGATTGTAGTAACTTTAATCTGTGCCTATGATATGTATTTTGTAATGCTTCAAACTGTTTAAAAATAAAAGCATCCATTTCGTGCTATTCAACCTGGTCTATTGAGTTCTTTCTCTGCACTACTGTTCTCTGCACCTAAGTCCAAGGTCTAGAACCGTAGGGGGGAGTGGGTCGAACCACTCAAGGGTAATTATTGCACGAAGCCTGGCAGGAGACCAGAAAGAGCAAGAGAAACCCCCCACAGAAATGGCGACCGCGGCAGGACCTTGGCAGCAGGAAAGTAGTGTGTTAGATCAAGATCTGAATAGACGAAATGTGATGGATGAAAGAATAGCAGATTATGTTTTCGGAAAAGTCAACCTCACAAAACAATGGATATCTGATCTACTAAGGGATAGGCGCCCGCTAGACGCAGCCATCAAGTGGACAGCGGGTAGAGAGCATAAGAAATCTGTAGAAAAGGCGGTCTGGCTGATGTGCTACAAGAAGCAAGTCCAGCTTTTGGACCAGGTAGTTGCAGCACAGACAGTCCAGATCAACGGCTTGCTTAAAGGCGTGGAGGAAAAGGTTGCGGGAGGTCAAAAACTGATTGAATCGCTTGACGCACTGAACCAGGAACGCCGCTCTGTAATTCGCTGCCACGAAACCCGGGTAGAATATTTAAAATGTCAGGTCGTGGAGGCCAAGGCCAGTGAAGGTAGAATGAGAGAGAGGTGTTCCCGTCTAGCCAAACAAGTAGATGCCCAAGAGGAAAAGCTCCTGGGAGCCAGGGCAGCATATAAAATGGCCATGGAGGATAGATCTGAGAACACCGACCACAGCACTTGCCGCCGGGAGCTAGAGGACCTGAGAAAGGCCCTAGCGAAGGCAAACGGGTTGGTGTGTCTCATAAATCCACCAGCGAGTCAGCTGTTGCTAGCCAAGGAATCCAAAAGACCGATTCCACAAGAGGCAGTTGGGGTACCAACCCCCGAACCTTCTGCGCCTCCTGCCTATGAGGAGTCTTGGACTCCGGGACAGGAGACGGAGACGGTAGAGGAAAAGAGCCCTGAGGTAGAGCAACCCCAGACAGTAGAGTCGGGGTCGGCGCCAATGTGTCCAACGAGACACCGGAGGATCGGTCCAAATGAAGAAAATGGCGATGACGGACCCCTTGAGAGTCAGATCATAATGCCTCATAGCGCACGACAGCTAAGAGAGATGATAAGTCACATCCCAAAACTCTCCGAGTCAGGAGATCCCTCCGTGCATTTCAGGGACGTGGAGCAGACCGCAGCAGTCAATGACTGCGACGGGGTTGAACAGTCTAAAATGCTGCTGTTCTCCCTGGACAGTTCGCTCCTCCAGTGTCTCCCTGACGAGAGCAAGAGAGGGCACAGGGACTATGAGTTGCTACGGGATGAGATTCTGGAGATCATGGGAGAGGGGGACGGAACTCCGTTCCTCCGTTTAGAAAAGACAGTGCAGCTAGAGGGAGAACCCCCACGGGTTTTCGCCGACAGGTTGTGGCCAGTGTATCGGCGCAGCTGCCCGGGCGGGCCGGCCCGGGCCGGGCTGGATGGCGAACAAAGGGCTCACTGGCTTCGGTGCCTGGTAGCAGGTTGCCTGCCAGTAGTGAAGGAACAGGCCAAAGCATGGTTTGACCCCACTAACGCCCGCTCCACGGAGGAAGTAGTACTAGATCAGCTCACGATCAGTTATAGAAACAACAAGGGCAAGAAAACGCCTGTTGTGAAAGGAAAGGTGCATGAGGTGAGACCCGCAGCCTCTGCTAAAAAGGAATGGCGTCAGGAGGGAAATCGCCATCCCCAAGCAAATAGCAGTTGTTACGGGTGTGGGAAGGAGGGTCATTGGCGCAAGGACTGTAGGAATCCTTGGAAGGATAAGAGGGAGAGAGAGTTCGCCGCAGCCCAAGATCGAGCCCAAGCCCGAGTCGCCAATGGCCCGAGAGTTTCCCCAACACCAGCACAACCACAAGTGCAGGCCGCTGCCCCAACACCAGTCCAGAACCCAACCGTAGCTTTTGCCCCGAATGAAGGGGGTGGTGCGGTTGTGGACCCCGCTGCGATCGAGTCAGTCTTGGAGACTATGCGGTCTCTGATGACCTGGCAGGGGAAGGTAGCGGTTGCTAACAGCCCTATCGCCCCCGAGACCCCAGCCGAAACACCTAAATGACTGACGCCCGCGCAGCCCATCTACTTGTGTCCGCTCCGCTATGACGCTTGGAGAAGACCTGTGGTGGAGATGGAGGTGGAGAAACAAAGGGGTAGTTACCTGTTGGATACGGGAGCTTCGTGTACCTTGATCCACACGGACAAACCTTTTGCCTCACCTCTGTCCGCCCAGGCTCCATATTTAGTAGCGGGTTTCACGGGTAGAGCACAGGCTGGCGCGCACTCCCTCCCGCTCTCCATTCAGTTGGGAGCGCTCCACACCACATGGACGTGCATCCTATTGAAGTGGAAAGAGGGGGGGGGGGAAGGCATCCTCGGGGCTGATTTCTTGGTGGAACACGGGATCCTCGTGGACCTGAGAAATCACTGTCTCTGGGGAGCCGAGGGCGGTTTAGGTAAGGTAGTCGTAATCCCGGGGAAGGAAGAAAAGGGGGCCCTGTGCACTATGAAGCCATCAGGAGGTTACGATCTCGAGCTCATGATAACAAACGTCCCAACGGACTTGCAGGCGCGTGTGTCAGAAAATCTGACCGCGTTCGCCACCCACAAGCACGACTGCGGGAGAGTCACTGGGTTCGAAGTCAGCGTAGACGGGGACCCCATGATCCGACCCCAAAAGCAGTATAATTTCCCCAAGGAGGCAGAACCCGACATGGAGACAGCAATATCTTCATTGGTACAGCAGGGCGTATTGAGGACGATAGCCACCCACGTGAACTCCCCATTATGGCCGGTAAAGAAACCGGACAATTCGTGGAGAGCCACGGTGGACTATAGAGTCCTCAATAGTAATATCCCAGCCTGCGCGCCCACGGTAGCAGCAGTTGCAGACTTAATAGGGAGTATTCCAGCATCGGCGACCACATTCACGGTGCTGGACATCTCGAACGGTTTTTGGTCCATTCCGCTGCGGCGGGAGGACCAGTACAAGTTTGCCTTTACTTTCAAAGGGCAACAGTACACCTGGAACTGCTTACCACAGGGTTTTCACAACAGCCCCAGCATTTTCCATCAGTGTATGGCGGGGAGTTTGAAAGAGTTCAGCCAGCCCAACCAGATAGTGCAGTATGTGGACGACTTACTCCTGTTCACAGATACAAGGGAGCAGCACGGCCCACTGTTAGCCGAATTGTTGGAACTGTTAGAAAGGAAGGGTTTCAAAGTAAACCCAAAGAAAGCGCAGATCGGCCAGCAGGAAGTTAAATTCCTGGGTCTGGCCATCCGCGCTGGGGAAAGAGCCATAGATAAGGCCAGACGGGAATCTATACAAGATCTGCCGATTCCCAACACAGTAACGGGTGTAAGGTCCTTTTTGGGATTGACCGGGTACTGCAGAGATTTCATCGAGGACTATGCTGCCACAGCGGCCCCGCTACTTCGACTCTTACACAAGGGAGTCGAGTGCTCTTGGGACGAGGGGTGCCAGGCAGCATTCGAGAAGTTGAAAAGAGATCTGCAGACCGCGCCAGCCCTAGGGGCCATAGATGGGGGAGAGGAGTTCTTTCTGGAGGTAGCCGCTAGTGGGGACAGCCTGAGCGCAGTACTGCTCCAAGAGCGGCACGGCAAGCTAAGACCAGTAGTTTATTCCTCCAGGGTGCTCACGGATGTGGAGAGGAGTTTCTCCAATTGCGAACGGCATCTCCTGGCCACGCATTGGGCTGTGAACAGATCAGTGATCTTCACAGGGACCTCTCCCATTACGCTCCTCACCCATCACACCCCCACGAAGATGCTTCTGGACGGGAGGATTAAGGATGGGACCGTAAGCAGCGCTCGGATTGCGCGCTGGACCCTCCTCCTTTCCCAGATGGATCTCAAAGTTAAAGGCCTCTGCGCGCCAAGGCTCGCAGCCAATATGGCATATCCCGGGACAGCCCATCAATGTTCCGTAGAAGGGGTATGGGAAGTTAACATAGGTTTACGGGCCGGGATACATCCCACGGGCCGCGAGATCTACGTAGACGGTTCTAGCACTGTAGCTGACGGCAAGCGACTCACAGGGTGTGGAGTTTATGACCCTGCGGCAAACATTGCCCTGGCAATTAAGCTCCCCAGCACTATGAGCGCGCAGCGGGCTGAACTGTCCGCGGTGGCGTACGTGGTTACCCACCCCGAGATTTTCCCAACCCCATACACGATTTGCTCAGACAGCATGTTCACGTGCAATTCGTGTACGGAGTACCTCGCCATCTGGTCCCGACGCGGGTACACCTCCGCGGACGGGCGGCCTTTAACAGTTAAGCCCTTGCTGGAGAAGATCCTAGCAGCTGTGGGGGAGAAAGGAGAGGTGTTCATCCATAAGGTGAAGGCTCACTCCATTACAGAACCCCGCAGTCAGGGCAACCAGCAGGCGGATGCGCTAGCCAGGGAGGGTGCCCGCAGCGGCATTCTCTGGGACCCATACGAACCCGGACCCGTGGCGGCGATCCAAGGCAGGGAGGGAATTCCCGGGAACACAGCGGTGACACCGCCCCCAGACCTAAAGACCGTCCAAACCCTGGATCCCGCCCTAAAAGCAGTCCTAAAAGCCATCACAGAGGGCAAACAGGTAGAAGGTCCGTACAGTACGGCAGCCCTCACAGTCAAGGAAGGTATGCTGTTCCGAAAGGAGCAGTGGGTTGTGCCGCAGCAGCACCGAAGGGAATTCCTGCAATTGGCCCACGAGGGTCCAGGAGCGGGACACCCCGGACCTGAGGTCACCTGGCAACGGGTGGAACAGGCGGGATGGTGGCCGGGACTTCGGGACGATGTCCGCAAGTTCTGCGCAAGCTGTCTTGTGTGTGCTGCTAACAACCCAGACCCCCACAAAAGGAAGGTGCCCATGGGGCACATCAGGAGGGTAGAGGGACCATGGCAGTCAATTCAGGTCGACTACATAGGGCCCCTGCCCGCCGCCCAGGGAGGCTATAAGTACTGCCTTGTCCTGGTAGATGTGTTCACCAAATGGGTAGAAGCCTTCCCGTGCAGAACAGCTACGGCACTGGGTACTGCTAAGATCTTGATTCGGGAAGTGTTCTCACGGTGGGGACTCCCCCGTTTTGTAGAGTCCGACCAAGGGAGTCAGTTCACCGGTCAAGTAATGCAGAACGCCCTCAGGCTCTTGGGCATTGAGGGAAAGTGGCACGTAACATACAATCCCCAGTCATCCGGGATTGTTGAGCGTATGAATCGGACCCTCAAGGAAAAGCTGAGGAAAGAGACAATGGGCTCGCCCCAGAAATGGGCGGAGGTCCTGCCTTTAGTCCTCATGGGGATCCGAGCCAGCCAGTCCAAAAGCACGGGGTATTCCCCGCACGAGTTAATGACTGGAAGGATCATGCGAACACCCACCCATGTGCTAGCCCCGGTGCTCACTGAGGGCCAGCTCCGAGAGGTGAAACGGGACAAATTCGCCCAAACCCTCTTGGAGCGCCTGAGACAGATTTATGGGCAGGCGGCTGGGAACATGGGAAGACAGCACCAGGGAAATAAACTGTTGTTGGAACCTCGGAAACAACAAGAGTGGGTAGTCGGGGACCAGGTCATGGTCCGAAACTACGCCAGGGTAGGGAGTTTTGAACCACTGTACATGGGGCCATACAGCATTGTAGACAAAGCCAGCCCCATGGTTTATGCAGTGAAGACGCCCCGACGTACCAAATGGTTTCACATCAACCAGTGTAAACTGTTTAAACCGGGTACACCAGGGCCACCAAAGGGGACCAGGTCTGAGAACAAAGATCCTCAGCCTGTAACAGAGTCACAGACCACACAGGCTGGAGCAGTAGCCTGCGTGAAGGGAGAGGCCATCCCATTGGAGTGGGAGGTCTCATCTTTTGAATGGGATTTAGGCAGGGGAGAGCCCGAACAGCTCAACCTCGCTTTAGACCCAATCACGGAGGAGGAAGAGTCAGAGGACGGCAGTCCCGCCCTCGACTCAAGCTTGGGGGAGGTAGGGAGTGGGGGTGAAGACTCGTTACCTGTAGGGACAGGTGAGGTGGAGTCGGAAGCCACAGATCCCGACCCCGGGGGGGCGGAGCCTGAGGAAGGGGAGCTGGAGCCGGCAGCTGTGGAGGAACCACAGGCTGTGACGGTAACAGTCACGACCCCAGGTCCATCGGCCCCGGGAGCCCAACCCAAAGCAGCCCCTCGTAGGTCAGCTCGAGCGCCCCAGCCCAGAAAATTTTGGCCAGATTCTCCCCATCCTCCCCAACCACGGTTTAAAGCAGCCCCAGGAAGACATGATCCCCGTTCAGCAGCGACAGGCTGCGGGGGATCAAGGCCAAAGATCAATGCAGCCCCACCGCAGGGTGTGGCACACGACAGACCTCACAGGGATTCGGAAAGCCGCCCCACGGAGGGCGGCGCTGTACATAAGTTAAGATAGGTAATTATGGTCATAGTTTAAGGAATGTAAAGTATATGGTGTTAAGAGTACAATTTTGAAGTCTGCCCGGTATGTGTGTTTGTTAGGGAGCGGGGTCCAGGAACCCGCGCGTCCAATTAATTTAGGCCAGCACCTATCGGGAGCCCGGCTACATCATTTTGTTGGTTACAGAAACCTGGGATACGATGGAAAGGATTGTCGTCGCGTTCATGGCAATCGGGTGCGGGTGGGCCTACCGAGGCCGCACCAAGGACGTCATCATTTTCGGGTGCTCCGGGGACACGGCCCCCATCGCAACGGATGGGACGGGGGAGCGAGAGGTAGAGGAAACCACCACCTACTTCCACCAAGGGAGATGGCCAGGTTGGCTGGGAACGAATTCTACGGAATATTCCAGCAATTTCGGTTTTGCCTACCAAGAGACTTCATTAACGTGCCCTCGAGTGAGGATCCTAGCGCCCAGAGTCAGCGTCACCGTGGGAAAGAGGATTTGTCTGGTGTGCAATGGGAACGTACCACCAAGGCGATGGTGGTGGCTACGAAAGCTGGGAAAGGACATGAGAAACTCTACGGTCGAGTGGGAGCGACTGGGTAATAATACCCATCGGACTATTACGGGAACTCACGGACAATTACGTGTGTGTTGGGACAAATGGTGGGAACCGGATGAGGGAATATATGTCTGTATGTGGGGTTCGAGACGCGTCTGCCCCAAGGGCGTGTCCATCTTCTTCCAGAGGCAGTGGCAGGATGAAGGGAAGGGGATGAGATGGGATGTTAGCACTCGAGCGTGCGGAGCCCCATACTCCCCTATTCCGGTGAACGCCACTGAACTCATCACCCGCCCACGCAAGCCCCTGCCCACGCTTCCGGTAGCACTAGCCCAGAAAGGCGGGTGCCCAACCACCACCAGGGGACCCGGGAACGGTTTAGTATTGGTACCCACCGGTCAGGTGCTGTACCAAGGGGTACACTACGCGGTGGCCTCAGTGATTTTAAATCTCACTGAGGTAAGATTGCCGGAGTGGTGTCCCAAAGAAACGGAACAATTATACCAGGTCCTGTTAACCAGTATGTTTAGACAATTTTACGAATTTGATTTTGCCGACATCGACAGAGACAAATTATACACCACACCGCCAGAAGTTTTGGATCGAGTTGGGAGGCAAAGAAGGGGTACTGTAAATGACATATTCACTGCTTTTAATACCGGGACATCTGTTGTCAACGCTCTAGATAACGTGGAACTGCAGACACAGATCAACGGTTTAAAAGCCCAGTTAAGGAACATATTGACAGACGAAAACAAGGTCGTGGGTTCTGAGTTGCATGAGGACCAGGCCATGACACTACACTTTAAGGACATAATTGCTGAGCTGGAGAAACACGCGAGAACGGTAAATGCACTCATTAAGGAGGATCGGAATGCGTCCGATCAAGCTGCGCAAAACGAGGCCTGTGTGCTGTACGGGGCGTGGTTATTGGGCGAGGGCCGCAGTAATCTTGAGGATTTAAAACAGGGTTTGGTCCCGTCCTGGATCAGCAACAAGCACTTGCAAGCGCTCCACCCTTTTGAGAATGCATTAAGCCCGTGCCAGCTCAGACTAGCCGCAGAAGCATACCCAGTTCCAGTGGACTGCGGACATTCGAATCACACTATTGTGGGAATAGTAGTAAGAATGCCGGTGTTGGGTCCCGCAGCAAGGCCCGCCCCGGTATACAGAGTAGAGAACATTGGAGTCATTCAGGGGGGCGCACACATTCGTTACGCAGTGGTCCCGCCTTACGTCATCAGATGGGAGCGTACGATGACAGGCACCGACCTCTCGGGATGTCGGAGCCGGGGAGCACACATCATCCTGTGTCCCCAGCACTTGAATGCCTTTTTGAAACCACAGTGCGGGTTCAGAACCGCTAGCGCGAAGCCGGTGAATTGCACCATGGAGGCAATGGCAGAGGACCATGTGCCCCCACAGGTAGCATATATCGGGGGTGGGACATACTGCGTCACCACTGCAGCGCCTCAGTACCGATATGGACAACACGAGTGGTGTTCGGTCGGTGATAGCAGTTTCTGTTTCAAACCCAGGGCCGAGGTTCAAGTGGCACAACAACGAATTGTTCCCATTCCTGCGCCCTCCACTGTACACATCACTATCAAAGAGAATTTCACAGACTTACAACGATTTGTCGCGCATTTTGGTTATGTCATTCCCCCTCTTCCCGAACACCTCACCAAGGTTTTAAAAGCCGTTATAGTTTCGCAGAAACATTTCTATACACTGGAGCAGAAGACTTTAGAGATAGGAAAAGACATATTGGATATAACCATCCCACCATGGTGGGACTTGTTCACCAACATAGAGGTCCCCGCCTGGATTAGAATAGCATCCCATATCCTAGTAGTATGTCAGGTTTTGATTGTGATATTTTTGCTCTTCGTGCATTGCAAAAGAGGCAAACGCCTCCAGAGGCACGAGAACACAGGAGAATGGAGAGAACGCTATGTGCAGATGGGGGAAGCAGATACCCCACTCTAAGCTGCTAGTATAAGATTAAGCGTCCCTCCATTTAAAAAAAATTTTTTTTTTTTTGATTGTTTTGGGTTATAAGGAAATAAGTATTGTCATGTTATTAGTTGTTCTTAAGTTTTTTTGGATTAATAAAAGATGCATGCAGATGGCGCAAAAGGGTATCAACCTCTGCCCATCTGACAGGTGAAGGTGTTATAGTTTAAGATTTGCTGTCTATGATTCCAAATGTGCATGAGGTAATTTTCATTTTTCTCCGGAAATGGGAACTGCATGTGTCGTGAGGGGCATAGATAGTTAAGTGCCAGGAATGTTTGGATGTGGGGAATCAGGGAAAATTTGCTCATCAAGGATTATTGATACTTTAAGCAAGCTATCAGTATCACAGGGGGGCCTGTAAGATTCGCAATTTTCAGCAAAAATCACGCAAGAAAACTGGATAAAATTAAGACTGTTTATTGACCAAAGTAAGCTTGCACAGAAAAACCTTTGATAAAAGGGCATACAAAATGGCCGCCAGGCCCCGTGATCAGTTTATGAACCATTTTATTTCTGTTACTGCAAGCCAGACAGGCTTGTGGATTGAAGACAGTGAGCCCACGAAAGCCAATCTCTGGGAACCGAAACTCAGAGCAACAGCATACATATTCAATGGATTATAAGTACAGGATGGGGCCCATCAAGATATGGGCAGACAATGTAAAAACACTTATACCCATTTATCGTACAAAGGAAAAACCGTTTAGCAGCCATCAAGGAAAATGTCCGGACCGATCAATATGCGAACCGAGCCACGGTGACAATGCAAAAGACATTGAAAGACATTATCGGCCAGGAAGGCCAGTTTAAGTTATCACCGGCTCCGTTACAAGACAAAGCGCCCCTGCAGAGATTTCTGCCCGCCAAAATTAATACAAAGACAGGACTATGATTTGGCGGGAGATAAGACTGTCCCAAAAGAGTATAACTATGGATTGAAAGTCCATCTAAAAAACTTCGGACTCCGGGTTACTTGAACAACTTCTTCTTCACTGCCACGGCTTTCTTGTTGGGCGACTTCAGGCTTCCATTTTCTTCAAGAACTTTCTTCTACGAGGAACGAACGAAGGGCGGACGGTGCCTGGATCGGCGCCTCTTCCACTTCGGCAGATCGATGAAAACGTTTTCGTCTTTTTAAAGACGGACGGTTTCGGTAAAAGGACAACGTGGTCGGTGTTCAGCCAAACAAGGCTCGGCCACGACGAGAAGACGACGAGGGTGGCCCGGGTACTGGGGTCGGGAGATCATCGACGACCCAGGCCGACGGAGAAGAAACCCTCTGGAGAACCGGCGATCGATGCCACAAGATTCTCCCAAGTGCATAGCCTGCATCTGGGTCTGCTCCATGAACCCAAATTGACTTGGTGGATCTCAACCTTAACGAGCGCTCATCGAGGCTGGGTCTACCCCACCGCCTCGAGGGAGGAGAGAATATCGACTGCGCCAGAAGTTTCCAAATCCACGTGACGACGGAAAGCGGTGCCAAAAAGGCTGCGAACCCCCCCTTTCTCGCGATTTCGAGAGTGGTGAGCATGATCCCAAGTTCCCCAGGTCGAAACTTAGTTTAGGTATAGGGGAGGGAGTTAAGGGAAATCGTAATGTGTTTCCCCTTTTTCGATGTGCCGTGTGTTCCCCATTTCCATAGAGTCAAGTTCATAAATTTGTGCATGATTGTAGTAACTTTAATCTGTGCCTATGATATGTATTTTGTAATGCTTCAAACTGTTTAAAAATAAAAGCATCCATTTCGTGCTATTCAACCTGGTCTATTGAGTTCTTTCTCTGCACTACTGTTCTCTGCACCTAAGTCCAAGGTCTAGAACCGTAGGGGGGAGTGGGTCGAACCACTCAAGGGTAATTATTGCACGAAGCCTGGCAGGAGACCAGAAAGAGCAAGAGAAACCCCCCACAGCCTTCATAGCGAGAGGATTTGAGTACAGGAGCAAGGATGTCTTGCTGCAGTTGTACAGGGCCTTGGTGAGACCACACCTTGAGTATTGTGTGCAGTTTTGGTCGCCTTATCTGAGGAAGGATGTTCTTGCCATGGAGGGAGTGCAGCGAAAATTCACCAGACTGATACCTGGGCTGGCAGGAATGACGTATGAAGAGAGATTGGGTCGATTCGGCTTATATTCGCTAGAGTTTAGAAGAATGAGATGGGATCTCATTGAAACATATAAAATTCTAACAGGACTAGACAAACTAGATGCAGGAAGGCTGTCCCGATGGCAGGGGAGTTCCAAACCAGGGAACACTGTTTAAGGATAAGGGGTAAGCCATTTAGGACTGAGATGAGGAAGATTTTCTTCACCCAGAGAGTGGTGAACCTATGGAATTCTCTACCACAGAAGGCAGTTGAGGCCAATTCATTAAATATATTCAAGAAGGAGTTGGATATATTTCTTAAGGCTAAGGAGATGAAGGGGTATGGGATGAAACCAGAGACAGGGTACTGAATTTGGATGATCAGCCATGATCGCATTGAATGGCGTATCAGGCTCGAGGGGCCAAATGGCCGACTCCTGCTCCGATCTTCTATATTTCTATTTTTCTATGAATTCGACCCCAGCTATCCAGGCCATCTTCCCTCGTGGAGATAGACGCTCACCCCATCCTTCGAGCCACCTCCAGTGGTCACAGTAGGTCCGTCTCCACCGGCGCAGCCGAAGACAACCGATTCCTCGGTGTCGCCCCTGTGACTCGTGCTGGCTTCAATCATGATGATCAGGACTACCATGGCTGACTTCATCTTGTTCTTAGGCATTCCCTGAAAACACGCAGAATGCAACGTTGTCCTTGGGTGATGCCTCACTTTTCCAGACGCAGCTTCACAGGATTACATTTGGTATCCACAACATACATGTAAATCCAAACTATACAGACAAGCTAAGGCAACAGACAGGAGAGATAGAAGTTATGTACAGTGCCACCCGTCTCTGGGTGGCCACACTAGGTCTCCTCAACCCTGGGCCTCTTATGATTCCGGCATCCTTCGTTCACTGGTGTGTAAGGAGGCATCCACAGCACCCTTGGCCGTGGGATCCTGGCACTCCTTCTCACTCCTGCCCCCACAGGCAGAACGACTGGTCCCTCTGTGGGCTCCTCACAGTCCCAGATTATGGGCTGGAGATCCACACCTGTAGCGCAGCTCACCACTCCCTGCTGTTTCCTCCTCTTATCAGCTCTTTCCCAAGGGTTGAAAAGCTTGCACTGATTGATATGGAACCACTTAGTGCATTGGGGCATTTTGACTGCATATACCATCGGACTTGCCCTATCCATGATCCTGTACGGTCCCATGTATAGCGGTTCAAAATTCCCTACACTGGCGAAGTTTCTAACCATTACTTGATCTCCGACCTTCCCCTCGTGGTGCCTCTGAGGTTCAAGCAATAAACAATTTCTACGATGTTGCTTCTCCATGTTACTGGCAGCGTGCCAATGGATCTGTCTGAGATGCTCAAGCAAATTCTTAACAAAGCTGTCCCGGTTCACCTCTCTCAACTGACCTTCCGTGAGAACCGGGGCCATTACATGGCTGGGCGCTCTTATGACCCTGCCAGTCATGAGCTCATGTGGGAATACCCTGTGCTTCTAGATGGGCTGGCTCAGACCCCCATCAGAACTAATGGCAAGACCTCCACCCATTTTCTAGGCGAGTCTCCCGTCTCCTTCCGTAACCTTTCCTTGATGGTCCTAAACATTCGCTCCACAATTCCCAATGACTGCGGGTTGTGTGTGACGTGCCATTTACTCTCTACACCTAGGATCTTCAGAGTCGCCTGCCTGACTGCCCCTGTGAAGTGACTCCCCTGATCGGGCACCACATTCTGTGGTAGCCCCCACCTAGAGGACACTTCTCTCACTAGAATCATTGCGGTCCCCAAAGCTGTGGCTGTTCGGCATGGGAAGGCTTCTACCCATTTAGAGAACACATCCACCGGGACCAGGCAGTATTTTAAACCCCTATGCGGTGGTCAGCGGTCCGATATAATCGACCTGTATGGACTGCCATGGTCCCTTCACTCTCCTGGTGTGTCCCATGGATACCTTCCTTTTCTGTAGGGTCAGGATTGTTTGCAGCACACACTAAGCAATCCGTGCAGAAGCCGCGGACATCCTCCCTCAGTTGCAGCCACCACCCTGCCTGTTCCACTGGTTGCCAGGTGGTCTCCGGCCTGGGGTGCCCCGCTCCTGCACCCTCGTGGGCCAACTGAAGGAATTCTCTCCGGTGCTGCTGTGGAACTACCCACTGTTCCCCTCTGAAAACCATCCCTTTCTTTACCGTAATACCTGCCACTCCGTATGGACCCTCTACGTTTTCTTCCTTAGCCAATGTCTCCAGAACAGTATTTAGGGCGGGATCCCATGCCTGGACCATCTTTAGGTCTGGGGCCAATGCTACCCCTGCACTCCCTTGGTCCCACCTCTGTCTCTGATCGCTGCTACCAGACTCGACCCATATGAATCCCAAAACATGCCCATTCGAGCACCCTCTTTGGCCAGCACGTCGGACTGCTGATTGCCCTCCGCACGGGGTTCTCCCTTAGAATGGGCCTTGACTTTGTGAATATAGAAATCCCCCTGGGTTCCTATCGATGTTAGGATCTGTCGCAACAATGGCTTGGTTGCTAGTGGTTTCCCGTCTGCAGATGTGAACCCGCGACGAGACCAAATGGCTAAATATTCTGTACACGGATTACAAGTGAACATGCTGTCTGAGCAAATCGTGTAGGGTGTAGGGAACTCTTTGGGATGGGTAACCACATACACCACCGTCAACAGTTCAGCATGCTGGCTGCTCATGGTGCTCGGAAGTTTAATGGCCTTGGCAATGCCTGCATTTGGGTCAAAAATCCCGCATCCAGTGAGTCGCTCCCCGGCCACCACTGTAATGGACCTGTTTACATAGATCTCGCGGCCCGTGGGATGGATCCCAGCCCGAAACCCTATGTCTACGTCCCACACCCCTTCAACAGAACATTTGTGGGCCACCTCTGGGTAGATCAAATTTGCGGCGAGCTTGGGCTCACAGAGGCCTTTCACACTCAAATTCATCTGAGAGAGCAATAAAGTCCAGCGAGCAATGCGTGCACTGCTCACTGTGCCGTCCATTATCCTCCCATCCAGAAGCATCTGAGTGGGCGTATGATGGGTTAAGAGAGTTATCGGGGATGCCCCCATGAAGATTTGTGATCTCCTCACGGCCCAATGTGTGGCAAGCAGGTGCCTCTCACAATTGGAGTAACCCCTCTCTACATCTGTGAGGATTCTTGAGGAGTATACCACAGGCCTCAGCTTGCCATGCCGCTCCTGGAGCAGAACTGCGCTCAAACTGTCCCCTGTGGCAGCTACCTCAAAAAAGAACTCCTTTCCCCCATCAATCGCTCCTAAAGCTGGTGCAGTCTGCCGATCTCTCTTCGGACGACTAAAAGCTGCCATGCAGTCCTCATCCCACTCCCAGCCCACTCCCTTGTGAAGGAGCCGGAGTAGAGGGGCTGCCGTAGCGGCATAGTCCTCTATGAAATCCCTGCAGTACCCTGTGAGTCCCAGGAAGGATCTTACCCCCGTTACCGTGGTTGGGGCAGGTAGCTCCTGTACCGCCTTCCTCCTCGCCTCATCGATGGCCTTCTCCTGAGCACGCACGGTCAGCCCAAGGAATTTTAATTCCTGCTGGCCGCTCTGTGCTTTCTTGGGATTAACCTTGAACCCAGCTTCCTTTAACAGACTCAGCAGCTCAGCCAGCTGTGGGCCATGCTCCTCCCGCTATTTGGAGAACAAAAGCAGGTCGTCCATGTACTGCACAAGCCGCTGCGGCCTACTGAACTCTTTTAAACAGTTGGCCATACATTAGTGGAAAATAGAAGGACTATTATGAAACCCTTGGGGAAGGCAGGTCCACGTGTACTGCTGACCCTTGAAAGTGAATGCGAACTTATACTGGACCTCCCTTTTGAGAGGGATAGACCAGAATCCGTTCGAAATGTCCAGCGCCGTGAATGTTTTCGCGGATGCTGGGATACTCCTGATCAGGTCGGCTACGGCTGCGACGGTGGGGGTCACAGGCTGGGATGTTCTTGTAAAGAACCCAACTGTCCACAGTGGCTCTCCACGAATTGTCCGGTTTCCTAACCGGCCAAATCAGAGAGTTCACATGGGTCGCTATGGGTCTCAACACACCCTGCTCAACCAGGGATCCCAGTGCCATCTCTAAATCCGCCTCTGCCTCTCTGGGGAAGTTGTACTGTTTCTGTGGTCGGGCAATGGGGTCTCCTTCTACTCTGACCTCCACCCCTACCACCCTCCCACAGTCGTGCTTGTGTGTAGTGAATGCCACGAGTTTGGCTCGCATATCTGCTATGTACTCCGCCGGGGTAGAAGTGACCAAAAGTTCAAGTTCATAACTACCCTTGGGCTTCATCTTACACACAGTTCCCTTGCCTTGCTTCCCTGGTATAACTACCACCTCCTTCTCCTTTCCCATGCATACTGACCCCGAAAGACAGTGATTCCAGAAATCCACCAATATCTTGTGGGCCAGTATGAAGCCTGCCCCCAAAATGTCTATTCCCTCCTGCTCCCATCGCATCAGGACACATTTCCGCTCCATATGGAGTATACCCAGATCGATGGCTAGTGGGATGGAGAAAGACCCAGCCTGTTCGTTCCCGGTGAACCCTACTAAGTTATGTGGGACCCCGCTCGATAGAGGTGATGTGGTCGGGTTATCCGCATAGACAATGGTGCTAGTAGCTCCAGTGTCCAGCAGTTAGGTCCCTTGCACCTTCTCCACCCCCATCTTCACGCACGGTCTCTTCCAAGCATCATAACTTAGTGGGCACAGGTAAACGGGCTGAGAAGCCCCTAGTCATGGGTCGGGATTGTTCGGGGTGGATGGGAGTACGCTGCCCGCTGCCGCGTCCACCCTACCCTGCCCTGCTGGAAAGAATGCACGGAGAGCAGCCACTAATATCGCGAATGGATCAGTATTGCTTTCTGCCACAGCTGCGGCTTTCTGCACTGGCGCTGGAGAATCCCCTTTCCCGCTCCTTTTGTCAGAGACTGGGCAGTCTTTCCTCCAGTGCCCTTTACTCCCGCAGCCATAGCAACCCTGCTTCTTCTCTGAGCTACCCCATTACTTGCGCCACTCTCTTCTAACGTTGCTTCCCCTAGGCTTTAACTCGTGTACTCTCCATTTTTGGTTTGTCATCCTCACCCCTACCATTCTTAAAAGAATGAGTTAATTGCTGGATCACACTCGCTTCTGTGGTCTGGGGTTCCCTGGAATCGAAGCACCCCTCTGCTTTGGCCTTGATCCTGGGCAGGTTGTTCACCACCAGGGTCCTCAGCCAATGAGCCCTAGGCTCCCCTTGCAGATGCGCCCGGTCTGGCACCCCCACACAGGCTCGCCAAAGCCTGTCTGTGAAAGCCTGCGGTGTCTCCCCAGCTGACTGCAGTGTCCTTTCCACGCAGGAGAAGGGACTGCCATTAGTGAGGCCCATAGCTTCTAGGATGTCATCCTTTATCCCCTCTAATGTACCCTGCCCCCTCTTGCTACCCGCTGAGAGCAACTGGTACAACCTACTATCCAGGGAAAATACAAGTAATTTGGCTGTCTTGTGAAGGAATAAGCCAGATTTCAGAAAAATACACCATCATATGAACAGAATTCTGATTTTATTAATACATGATATACTGGGTTTAAAAGTCTGGAAAGCCTCGGCGACACAAGCTGTGTCAAAACAGTCTTCTGAGATGGGATGATTTGATAACACAAAAGTTGTAAATCACCATACAAGCTTTGAAATGGGAATTGGTTAAAAATACTAAAACAATGACCCTATTGAAGTAGCAGTTTGGCGCTTCCAGAAGGTCTGGAGTTTGGGAGAAACACAATGGAATGACCCAAGTAAAGTGTTATAAAGTAACACGTTGAACAGGAACACAGAAATATTAAAAGAGGCATGTGCCTTTGAAAAAATGACATCAAGTAAAAGAAACACCTGCTGGTCAAATAGTTTTTATGTTAAGCTTGAAATATGGAGTCCTGAATTCTGTTATACAACCAATTGAAGTATATAGGAAAACAATCAAGTACCCTGGTTGAAGTGGTTTTGATTTACATGTTGTAAAAGGTACCTACAGAACACTGAAAATATGACTTCAATAGATGACACCAAACAATCACATGGTTTTGTATTGAACTTGGAACAGTTAGGAGTCATAATGTCTGTTAATAACCAGTTAAGCCAATATTAAGAATTGAATGGAAGCCCTTTGATAAAAATGGGATCAAAGAGATACATAAGTTATAACCATTTTTTATAACTATTGAACACCTAAAGGTAAAGACAGAAGTCTGAGAGTTGGCAGCTGAACTGACAGTAAGAATAGAAAGAAGTCAACAGAAAAAATGACTATAGATAATTAGCTTACATCAGCAGAAAACTTCAAAGGATAAACCACTATAGAAGGTATAAAAATAAGAGCTTTTCAGATAGACAGTCAGAAGTCACTGGGAAGGGGCAAGCGATTCTCAGCTTCAGAACCAATCTGTAAGCCTACAACTCTGAGTCTCAGGTAATCAAGCTATTTGATTTTGGTGGATATCCTGGATTAGAATTAAGAATAAGAAATGTAAAAATGTACAAAGTTAAGATTTGAGAATAAGGATCTCTGAGGATAAGAAATGTAAGCTATTTGTTTTTGAACTGTTAATGTTGCGATTGACTCAAAAGCTGTTAACTGTATGTTGGCTCTTAAATCTATATATTTTTAGAATTGTCTCAAGTAGTATTTCTGTATTAATCTCGCGAACTCAATTTCTGTACCCTCTTTTGTAAGGAGTTGCAGAATTCTGGGGGGTATTCCGGACCCTCATAATATCCGGAAGGTTACAGTCTAGTTAAACTTATTAAAAGTGCTATCCAGAGGACGGTAACATCCTCATGTCATTCCTTTCCTTTAGGGAGAGATAGTCTGAACCTTTAGACCAAATTAAGCATCTTATAGAATTCGGCTATCTTTAACTTTAGTTGAAGGTGAACATATGGGGAATACGCCTGATCTGGGGTAGCCCAAAAAGGGCTAGGACTAGTAATTATCCCTTCAGTTGGCACCCAATGTGTGTGTTAATGAGTTGATACAGAACCTATACTTATATTTATATCTATATTCATCTTGTAGATTGTTAAGTATAGAAGGAGTGTTTTACTGACAGTGGTTCTAAGACACAGATTTAAGTCTCTAGAGATGACAAGACCCTGATCAGGCCTTGTAGGACTTAAATCAGAACTCCCTCAATATACCATTGAGGTCTAGAAATTTCTTACAAAGTTCATATTAAACCTTAACCGAGGTTGGTCCTGTCGAAATATTAAACCCTAACTGAGGTTAGGTCCTGAAGAAATGGCAAACTATATTGGAATTGGCCAAGTCTTTTTATTAGAAAATTCAAACGATTGCTTTATTAGGGGAAATAATCCTATCCTTGTACCTCCACAAAACCAAGTGATAATTTTTGAAATAGAAGGCTTTGATGCCGAAGGAGCTGTTAGAACTCATGGCATGATTAAGTTGATCACCAGAACCAGGGGCTACAGAATATCCTGTGGGATAATCAAACAAATACTCCAAACCCACAAAATTGCTTAATGATAAAGTGCACACCTGCACAATCGGGAGGCCTAATTAATGGTGCCCAACAAGGTGGTGGCAACCATGGCCGAATAGCAGGACCTGGAGCAGCCTATGTTCCTGGGGCCATGGATTCCGGTTAAGGTGGCAAACTCATGATGAAATAAATGATAACAATCTTTTAGAAAACTATAGACAACTTAGAATCCATTATAATCAATGCCGACAGGCACTAGCTCACTCTTATCTAAGTGCTGGAGGTGCAATGATTAATGGTCCAGTAAACTAACCCCAGCAACCACAAATTGCGCCCCTAGGTCAAGTAAACCTGAGCTCAATCTACACAATGTGTGGTAGACCAGGATAACACCAGCCAGGAAAAAACCTGCTGGATTCTAACTAACCTTGATAAATTGGAAACCTGTTGCCAAGATTGGAATACTCAACACCTGAGACAACTAATGACGATTAAAAAAGGGACATCCCAACAATCCTCAGCTGGGATGGGGATAGTAGTAGGGACTTCTCGATATTCCTATTTTTTAAAATCCAGAACATTTACTGTCTATACGTCTTGGCCATAAGACAGCGCAATATGCTGAAGCCGCAGCATTATGGTATGCTTTAGAGAAAGCAGACCTTATTAAACCCACACTGTGGGAAGATATTCTCCGTTCGAGAATGGAGAAAAAGAATTGTCAGATGATTCATGTAAACGGGCATATCACTGGAACAGTACACTCAAAAGAAAACAGCCTTGCAGACAAACAAGCAAAATGTTCGGTCTGCATGACACCCCCTCGAGAGGGGCCTGCCAATGTTAGTGTAAACACTAGGGCAGAATGGGCAGCTAATCAGGATGAGGAACTGATTCAGCTATTAGACCCGACAAAAGATCAACCTACCAGGATATCCACCAAAGTACTTTTACTTGGAAACTCCGACGGGTATTGTGCTGGTTAAGTTGCCCAAAGGAAACCGACAGATACCCCCGAGACACAACCGAGAACAGCTTGTAAAAAAAAAAGCTCATGAGGGCATAAGTCAAGCACATTGTGGTGCCGGAACAACATTCTGCAAATTGACCCCATTATATTGGTGGCCAGGCATGCTTAAAGCCTGTAAAACATACGTGGCAAATTGTGAGCCATGCTATTTAACCAATAAGTCATCACTAATTAAGCCACCACCATTGGCTCCTGTGAAAGCTGATGAGCCAATGGGAAAATTCTTTATTGACTTTATTTGTCCACTTCCCTCATCTTTGGGATATAGACATGTTCTCGTTTGTGTAGATGGATGCACTTCCTTCTTCTGCTGGCTGGTCCCCACAAAAACGTTTTCGGAAAACGCACTCGCCAGGGCTATTTCTGATATAATTACGGTAGCTGGTGCACCCAAAATCTTGCTCTTGACCGCCTACGGGCGCACCATATTTCCGCACATGTGTCCTGGTCCCAGCACTTCGGGCTGTGGTCGAGTGTGATCCTCTGCATCACAGTACTCCTTATCTCCCTCCTGCTCTTCCTCATCTACCCGGGCCATTCCCGGAGCTACCAAGCAGACCATCCCTTTGGCCTTAGATAGAGCATCGGTCAAATTCCGAATCTGCTCCTGGCAAGGACCATGACTACCCGTATCAAACTCTCCAGTGCTGGCGACTCTGTATACCACCTGAATATCCTCCAACTGCTCTACCAGCACCTTTACCTCACTCGGCAAGTGAGCATTCTCCTCCTAACCACCCTCTTGTTCCCCTTTGCCTCAGTTACTGGGCATTGCAGGAACTCCTTATGGTTACGGAAGGTTTCCTCCTGGATTATTCTTCCCTGCTTCTCATCCCTTAGCTCCATGCATAACCTACTCCCTACTAGAGCCCTTGCGTCTGACTGTGTCTTGGACACCCTGAGCTCTGCCTCTAACTTAGCGACCTGCTTATCTAGCAGTTGGACTTGTTTTTGTAGACAGATGAGCCATATCGCCTTTTCAATGCTGCACCTATGCTCCTTGCACTCCGTCCATTCTACCGCTGCATCCAACAGAAGCTCATCACGCAGCAAGCCTAGCACCCACTTCTTAGTGACGTTAACCTTCTTAAACACATATGAAGAAATCCTTTCCTCCATTTGGGATCTTTTGCCAGAAGTGCTGTCCATGACTGATTTATACTCCTTTAACACAGGTCCTGCCGCGGTCGCCAAGAGATGTAAGTGGTTTTGATCCTAGCCCAATTGCTAGACGGATGTTTCGAATCGCCCCCGCCTTACAAAAGTTCTATACCCAGGAATTATTATTCAGAGCGTAAATGGAATAAGTCATGGACAGGAATGCTTCGTTGAAAAATCACACATATTTATTTGGTCTAACATATACTGGCTAAAACATGCACTACTAAACAAAATCAATTCACTGTGGAGAATAAGATCCAGGTTACAAACAACATACATACAGTACACAACTGGGGACTTTAACATGCAGTAATTCCCTAGTTGCTATGGTGGACTCTAAAACCACCCCTACCAATGAATTACCCAGTCGCATAAGCCCCTTCGCCTGGCTGAACCAAACGTAGCTTCCACCCCGGAATAGCCCAAAAACTTCACTTCTGAGAAAAACCCTGAGCCCGTACAGCTCACCCAGCTCGCCTGGGATATCTGGTTATCGGCTTGGGACGCTCGAGACCATACTTACCACCACACACAGTTGGTCTCGATCGCTCCGCCCAGCTGTGGGAAGTCACTGCCCAGAGGCCGTTCCCTGTGAGGGGTATGCAGTTCTCAGTCTCAGCGGCTTCTTCCTCTGGTACTTCTTCTCGTTAGGTTGATCTTGGTGGAGCGAGAGCGAGAGAGAGAGAGAATGGTGGAAAAGGACCTATCTTTATAGGAGTCTTGCTATCCCTATCTTTCCCGCCAATCTTTAAAATCCTTTTGTTTCTAAGCACTCCGGTGCTTAATCAGTGATGGGTCATCATGACACCCATGAGTATTCCATGATTGGACTAATGGCCCTAAGTTTGGGACATATTTTGGTCTTTGCGTTGGGAAAAACTGGCTCCTCTTTGGCTGGCTAGGCTAGTGTGTTCATTGTTCTGCTTCTCTTCTGAGATGGAGGTGAGAAGTGCTTTTGCATATTAGAGTGGCTTTCTACTAGGTTCAAGTTAACGGGTGCCTCAGGGTCCTCAGTCCCCTCGTCAATGGCCCCCTTCCTTTTTCCAGGACAGTCGGGCGAACCCATACATTCTGGATGACTAACAGTTCTTTTGTCACAGCCAACCGCCATGTTTTCTCTGGAGTTTTAACAGGCCAGTTTTTCACGTATCTGCACAGGGCAATCCCATCACAGGGAAAATACCCTCAGAAAAATACCATAAAGTCCACAAAATATTCTCGACTGAGTCCATTCTTCAAACAGAGACTTTGCGATCTCTTCAGACGTGGACCCGAATATTCCAGTTATACTTGGGATCGTGTCCACTGATGCCTTTCGGTATTGACCAGGCGAGTGTTAGAGGGGTCAGTGGGAGGACACCTAAGTAGCTTGCGGTCAGTGGGTGCCCATGGCATTATGGAACCATCTCTGTCGCCTGCCTGCCCCATGTAGCTGGTAAATTTGGTATCAGCCTACCGTTGGGGGGGCAGGAGGAGCTGCCCACGCCTATTTATGTGCCCCGTGTGCGGTGACTGATCCAGACGTGATTTTGTTTTAAAAATCGTGCTATCTTCAAGGGTCCAGGTTGTTTCAAAAGCCTAGACACCCCCCTCCCCACCCCCGAGGGACCCACTTGCGCCCATCTGGTGGTTGACATGCCTCGGCTCTCAGCTCACTGGCCTCCAATCCTATGCCGGGTCCTGACTGAGCCGGAGAAGGGGGAGGTCCCAGCATAGGGAATCCCTGGAGTTACTGTGGGGGTCCAACGGAACTCCTGAGGTAATTGGGGGCCATGGTATGAAGTCAAAGATTAAATCAAGAAACACATTTTTTTGTAATCTATGAAGTCATGCTAGTAATCAGTCATATCATTAAAAATGTGAAATTTAGTAACGGGGTAGATTTTGCTGCAAATTATCACTGGCTGTTACTGGATAAATACAGTGTTTAATCTGTATCTATCTAAATCTTATGGCTTCACTCACCCCAGAAACCTCACACCTAATTAAACATAAAAGGCATATTCATAAATTAACATATCCAGTAACCAATAAGCTGAAGCTCTATACCAGGCATATGTCACTCTTCAAAAGGACAGCTGTTCTAATCCTTACAGCACCTTACTAATAAACTGAGCTTTAGGATATTAGCTCATGATTCTGGAATATACTATGATTTCCCATCCTGACCATGCTACTATGATAGGATATTTACAATATTTACTTGTGAAAGCCAGAACAAATTTATCCTTTGGCAGTACAATGAAATAACTTTGTCTACTCATACCTTTTACTCATCATCAGTATGTCAGCACATTTTAACTTCCATTAATTGAAACATTTAAAGTACCATTTATTCTTTCATTTCTATGGGGAAAATATGAAAGAACTGAGCCATAAATTGATTATTTTTGTGATAAAGCTTTTTTCAAAGCATAAATAGAACATATCAAAAATGAGTGAATTATTTAAAAATCCTGGACCGTGGAGCAGATTATTTAAATGAAACAGATGTGGTTTGCTAATAATTGGACACTACATACTCCATTGATACTTTGACAAAAACATTGGCTGACAAAATAGTGTAATGTTTGGTGTATGTAATGTGACAATCTGATGTATCACTCAGATGATATTGTTTTAAGTCCCATTCTCTGAGGGACTTTGTCAGATTACTCGAGCGCTAAACACCAAAAAAAAATGCAGTCACTTTTGAAACAGTATCAAGATTGTGACTGGCTTGATTGGCTGGGGAGTTTAAAGCGAATTAGAACACAAGAAATCATGATCTTTTGATACCTTTGCATAATACTTCTTGCCTCCATCGATCATTTGCTTGCTTTCTTTCACTGAAGAGTCCAGAGAATAAACCAAAAAATAGCAAACCATCCAAAAGTCAAGCTTAGCAGATGTCACCAAATACACAATAGTCTTGTATCATTTTTGAAAGTTTATTTTGTTTTATACACTTATTCCTCAGTTTTTTGTCATCTAAACATGTTGGGGATGCTCATGTGGAAATAAAACAGTCGCATATTGATTGCAAAATCTTCAGGGACCTGGCTATAATTGAAACATTTACTACAGATCAGGTAAATGGTAAAAGAAGAGAGGGCAATTTAAGGGGCTATTAGCAATACAAACTTTAACTGCAGCTCAGGGAGTGGCAAGCTAGCAAACAGCATGCTCCAAAGTCCTCTGTCACTTGGATCATTTAAAATGAACAATGTGAATTTCTTTAAAAGCACCCCAGTCACAATATCTCATGGCTGATCCGGTACACAATGAAAGAAGGAACACCAGGAATATCAGCAGGCACTAGAGCTGCAATGGTCACTCCTGCCATTATGACACCAGCCATATCTGCAAGTCCTAGCACACCTGTTTGGTAATGACCAAAGGCAACTGCTCCAAAAAGTTTCAGGTCAGCATGGAAGCAACTGCACAACTGTGCCATTTACTGCAAGGACACCTGCAGCCAAACTGAAACATAGGGACAGCACTTCCTGAGGCAACCAAATCCATCACTGCCCACAATCATTCAGCCAGCACTTCCCCTGGCTCAATGGTCTCGATAGTGACGGGGCTGGTTTCCCCCGAGCTGTGGGGGGGGCGGGGGGGCGAAGTTTCAGTCCAGGTTTCCCCACATGGTGTGGCATATCTGTTCAGACAGGGTCCCTGCCCAGAAGTCAGACTAATTGACAGGCTTGGCTTCCAGTCTGGTGGGGAGCACGCCGGAGTAGGCTGCAGCCACAGTTAAGGAGCCTGCAGCTGCTAGTGGGGGCGTTGGGGGTGGGGCGGAGGTCCAGTCCCTGTGGGGTGGGGGTGGGGTCCGATCTCAGAGAAGCAGGGAAGCTTGCTGGGCTGGGAGGAAGCGCTCCCGCTCCTCCTGGCCCACAAGCAGGTGCAGCAGGCACTTAAGTAGGCAAATGGTATGTTGGCCTTCGTAGCGAGAGGGTTTGAGTACAGGAACAAGGATGTCTTGCTGCAGTTGTACAGGGCTTTGGTAAGAACACATCTTGAGTATTGTGTGCAGTTTTGGTCACCTTATCTGAGGAAGGATGTTCTTGCCATGGAGGGAGTTCAGTGAAGATTCACCAGGCTGATACCTGGGATGGCAGGAATGCCGTGTGAGGGGAGATTGGGTCGATTGAGCTTATACTCGCTGGAGTTTAGAAGAATGAGAGGGGATGTCATTGAAACTTATAAAAGTCTGACAGGACTGGACAGACTAGATGCAGGAAGGATGTTCCCGATGGTCGGGGAGTCCAGAACCAGGGGTCACAGTCTAAGGATAAGGGGTAAGCCATTAGGATAGAAATGAGGAGGAATTTCTTCACCCAGAGAGTGGTGAACCTGTGGAATTCTCTACCACAGAAGGCAGTAGAGGCCAATTCATTAAATATATTCCGTTGGATATATTTCTTAAGGCTAAAGGGATCAAGGGATATGGGGAGAAAGCAGGGACAGGTTACTGAATTTGGATGATCAGCCATGATCGCATTGAATGGCGGAGCAGGCTCGAGGAGCTGAATGGCCTACTCCTGCTCCTATCTTCTATGTTGTAAAGGCACTTACTTTTCCTCGAAGCTGTCCCATCCTCCCTTGAGCTTTCAGGTTTCCCAAGGCCTGGGAAACCTAGCCGGCCAGGGTTAAACCTGCAAGGGGACTTAAATGTGAGGCTCCCAGCATCATTATAATATTTAAATAGCCAACCTGCTTCCTGGTGGCCCGCCCCTGTCCCGCCTCCGTTAAACCCGGAAGTGGGCGGGTTTGAGATTTTTATAATTTTTACACCTCACCTGGCTCCATCCCACCTGTTTTTGGGGTTAAAATTCACCCCAATATTTCTACCTGCACCTCCTTTCAGTCTAGTACAAGAACCAGCTACAGTATCAAAAATAAGAACATAAGAAATAGGAGCAGGAATAGGCCACTTGGCCCCTCGAGCCTGCTCTGCCATTCAGTAAGATCATGGCTGATCTTGGGCTCAAAGCCACTTTCCTGCCCGCTCCCCACAACCCTTCACTCCCTTATCTTGCAAAAATCTGTCTATCTCCACCTTAAATATAGTTGATGACCCAGCCTCCACTGCTCTCTGGGGCAGAGAATTCCACAGATTTACGACCCTCTGAGAGAATAAATTCCTCCTCATCTCAGTTCTAAAAGGGTGACCATTTATTCTGAAACTATGCCCCCAAGTTCTAGATTTCCCCACAAGTGGAAACATCCTCTCTGCATCTACCTTGTCGAGCCCCCTCAGTATCTTATATGTTTCAATAAGATCACCTCTCATTCTTCTAAATTCCAATGAGTATAGGCCCAACCTGCTCAACCTTTCTTCATAAGTCAATCCCCTCATCTCTGGAATTAACCTAGTGAATCGTCTCTGAACTGCTTCCAATGCAAGCATATCCTTCCTTAAATAAGGAGAACAAAACTGTCGCAGTACTCAAGGTATGGTCTCACCAATACCCTGTACAGTTGTAGCAGGACTTCCCTGCTTTTATATCACAGAAATCACAGAAATCACAGAAACCTCACAGTACAGATAGAGGCCATTTCGGCCCATCGAGCCTGCACCGACACATATCCCACCCGATCTCTGTAACCCCTACACCAACACATATCCCACCCTATCCCCATAACCCCACGTATTTAATCCCCCTAACACTAAGGGTCAATTTTTATCATAGTCAATCAACCTAACCTGCACATCTTTGGAATGTGGGAGGAAACTGGAGCACCCGGAGAAAACCCACGCAAACACGGGGAGAATGTGCAAACTCCACACAGACAGTCACCCGAGGCTGGATTCGAACTCGGGTCCCTGGCGCTGTGAGGCAACAGTGCTAACCACTATGCCACCGTGCTGCCCCCACTATGCCACCGTGCTCCGTACTCCAAACCCCTTGCAATAAAGGCCAACATTCCATTTGACTTTTTGATTACTCGCTGTACCTGCATGCTAAATTTTTGTGTTTCATGTACAAGGACCCCCAGGTCCCTCTGAACTGTAGCATTTTGTAATCTCTCTCCATTTAAATAATAATTTGTTTTTTTATTTATCCTGCCAAAGTGGATAACCTCGCACTTTCCCACATTATACTCCATCTGCCAAATGTTTGCCCACTCACTTAGCCTGTCTATATCCCTTTGCATGCACCTTGGGCTGGATTTTCCAAGCCATGAGGAGGCGGGCATGGAAGCGGGACAGCTGGTAAATTCAAAGAAAGTGGGGGCGGATGGCAAACCTGCCCCCATCCCGCCTCCGTGCCCTTTTGCCAGGAGGCGGGAAGATTTGTAGCATCGGGTCCTGTCTCCTGGAGGCGGGAAAGACATTTAATCCTTTTAACTGCCTGTTAACAGGTAGTTAACAGGCAGAAAAAAGGATTGGTGCCATTTTACCTTCATAGGTGAAGGCTTCCCAACCTCGGGGAACCCCGCCGGATTGGAGGAGACGTGGAGGAGGTCTGCGGCGGTCGGAGGCACCTGGAAGTAAGGTGTAGAGGTGAGTGATGAGTGCAACTGTGGAGTGGTAAGTATGCAAGGTGAGTGCTAACTTTAAGAAAGTGTGCACTTACCTTGTTTTCTTCCTACAGCCTTCAGCCACAGTGGATCGGGAGAGCCAACATTCTCCTTGTCAATTTCACAGCCTGGCTGTTGGAACCTCCGTTCCTACAGACATGTGAAATTTACAAATTTGAAAGGTTTGATGAGTACTCAACACAAGGACTCATCAAACTAAAGAGAATGTCAGTGTTTGACAGCTTCACAGAGCTGTCAAACGCTGTCATTTCTTCTTTCAAGAAGTCTTGACAGATAGCACATCTGACGTTGATGTGATCTGTCAGTGACTTCCTCCCTAATTGGCCTCCTGAGCCCGCAGGGCATGCTTAACAAGGTCGAACAGGGGAAAATCCCTCTGGTTGGTCAGGCAGGGATGGAGGCGGGACATTGAAATGACAAGCAGCTGTCCTGCCTCCATCTCATCTCCATTCACAAAATCCAGCCCTTTGAGTCCTTTGCACAGCTTGCTTTCCCACCCATCTTTGTATCATCCACAAACTTGGCTACATTACACTCGGTCCCTTCATCCAAGTAATTAATGTAGATTGTAAATAGTTGAGGCCCCAGCACCGATCCCTGTGGTGCCTCACTAGTTACCGCTTGCCAACAGGAATATTACCTATTTATCCCGACTCTCTGCTTTCTGTTAGTTAGCCAATTCTCTATCCATGCTAATATATTACCCCCAACTCCGTGAGCTCTTATCCTATGCAGTAACCTTTTATGTGGCACCTTATCGAATGCCTTCTGGAAATCCAAATACACCACATCCACTGGCTCACCCTTGTCCACCCTGCTTGTTACATCCTCAAAGAACTCCAGCAAATTTGTTAAACATGATTTCCCTTTCATAAAACCTTGCTGACTCTGCTTGACTGTATTATGATTTTCCAAATGCCCTGCTATTGCTTCCTTAATGAAGGACTCCAGCATTTTCCTAATGACAGACGTTAGACTAACTGGTCTATAGTTTCCTGCTTTCTGTCTCCCTCCTTTCTTAAATAGGGGTGTTACATTTGCGGTTTCCAATCCGCTGGGACCTCTCCAGAGTCCAGGGAATTTTGGTAGATTGCAACCAATGCATCCACTATCTCTGCAGCCACTTCTTTTAAGACCCTGGGATGCAGGCCATCTGGGCCAGGGGACTTGTCTTCATTTAGTCCCATTATTTTACAAGTATGTTTTCCTTAGCGATAGTGATTGTCTTTAGATCCCCCCTCCCTTTGGCCCCTTGATTATCCATTATTGGGATGTTGTTAGTGTCTTCTACCGTGAAGACAGATACAAAATATTTGTTCAGAGACTCTGTCATTTCCCCATTCCCTATTATTAATTCCCCATTCTCATCTACTAAGGGACCAACATTTACTTTAGTTACTCTCTTCCTTTTTATATACCTGAGAAGCTCTTACTATCTGTTTTAATATTTCTTGCCAGTTTACTCTCATAATTCATCTCTCTCTTTATTTTTTTTAGTCATCCTTTCTTGTTTTTTAAAATGTTCCCAATCCTCTGGCCTCCCACAAACCTTAGCAATATTGTATGCCTTCATTTTCAATTTGATACCATCCTTTACTTCCTTAGTTAGCCACGGATAGTGCTCCCTTCTCTTAAAATCTTTCCTTCCCACTGGAATATATTTCTGTTGAGAGTTATGAAAAATCTCCTTAAATGTCCGCCACTGCATTTCAACTGTCTTGCATTTTAATTTATTTTTCCAGTCCACTTTTGCCAGTTCTGCGCTCATGCCATTGTAATTGCCTTTGTTTAAGATCAGGACACTGTTTTGAGATACAACTTTCTCACCCTCCAACTGAATTTGAAATTCAACCATGTTATGATCACTCTTACCTAGATGATCCTTTACTATGAGATCATTTATTAATTCTGTCTCATTACATAGTACCAGATCCAAGGTAGCCTGCTCCCTGGTTGGTTCCATTACATACTGTTCTAGGAAACCATGCTGGATACATTCTATGAACTCCTCCTCAAGGCTACCATGGCCAATGTGATCTGTCCATTCAATATGGAAATTAAAATCCCCCATGATTATTACCATACCTTTTTTACAGGCCTCCATTATTTGTTGATTTATACTCTGTCCAACAGTATTGCTACTGTTCGGGGACCTGTAGACTATGCCCACCAGAGACTTTTTCCCTTTATTATTTTTTATCTCCACCCAAACCAATTCTGCATCTTGATCTTCTGAGCCAATATTACTTCTCACCACTGCACTGATCCCAGCCTTTACCAACAAAGTCACCCCACCTGCCTTTCCTTTCTGTCTATCATTCCGAATTGTCAAATAGCCTGGAATATTCAGTTCCCAGCCCTGGACACCTTGCAACCACGTCTCTGTAATGGTGATCAGATCATACACATTTGTATCTATTTGTGCCATCAACTCATCTATCTTGTTATGAATGCTGCGTGCATTCAGATATTCACAACTGTCTTAAGGCACAAACGCCGAGGAGTGAGGCGCTACCTCAGAGTGCTGGCAAAGCTCATGTGATGTCAGTCAGCAATGGAACACAGACACAATGGCGCTGGCCAGTTCTTAAAGTGAAGGGTTGATCTTGCTCTCCATCCACATCCTGCTCATTGCAGCCTTGAATCTCAGCGTGGAGAGACCTGTACATCAAATCTGCTGGAAAGAACAGTGGAGAGACCCAGGGAAAGAGCTCAGAGTGCAGCCCCCACAGCCTCTTCTAAATCGATATAAGGAAGGGCAAATCAAAATAAACCTGCAAAGTGCTGCTTAGTACCAAAAACTCCTTCACACAACGTTGAATCTCTCCAGAAGTCTCTCTTGCTCTCTCTCTCAGAATGTGTGGTGCAAAAATGTCACCAACAAAAAGAGACAGGAAGCGGTCGCCTTTAAAGAGTACTCCCCCAGTCCCTTTCTGACTGCAAAACGCTCCCCTCAACCTGTTGTTGCTAGCGGCAGGTAGTAAGGCATGGGGCGCCACTCAATATCCGGTCCGGAGCGCTACTGGGGCATTGCACACTCGACTGACATCATGATCTGCCGGCGCAGGAGATCGTGGCGGTAATGTTTAGCGCTGCCGCAAAATGTCTAGTTAATTTCGTGAGCGGCGCAAATATCGCTGCGCCCGGGCGCTAGTTGCTTTGCGTCCCGTTAGTGCCCTCTTAAGGCGCTAACGGGAGGCACAAACCAACTGAATTTTTCCCCCTCTGTCCTTCCCTGTCACACTGTGGTTATTATTTCCCCCATTTCTATCCTGCTCTATTGTTTTCTCATTTCTCATTGACGTTTTAAATTCCCGCTCACCTGAACCCTCCCCCCCCCACTACTTAGTTTAACCCCTCTCTACAGCCCTAGTTATTCAATTTGCCAGGACTCTAGCCCCAGCATGGAGCAAGTGAAGCCCGTCCAAACGGAACAGCTCCCTCTTATCCCAGTACTGGTGCCAGTGCCCCACAAATCGAAACCCATTTCTCCCACACCAGTTTTTGAGCCACTCGTTCATTTCTCTGATCATATTTACCCTATGCAAATTTGCTCATGACTCAGGTAGTAATCCAGAGATTATTACCTTTGTGGTTCTGCTTTTTAATTTAGCCCCTAGCTGCTCATAGTCCCTCAGCAGAACCTCTTTCTTTGTCCTATCTATGTCATTGGCACCTACGTGGACCATAACAATTGGATCCTCCCCCTCCCACTCCAAGTTCCTCTCCAGCCCAGAGGAGATGTCCTTAACCCTGGCACCGGGCAGGCAACACAGCCTTCGTGACTCATGCTCTCGGCTACAAAGAACTATATCTATCCCCCTAGCTATACTATCCCCTATCACTACAACATTTCTTTTTACTCCCCCCACTTGAATGGCTCCCTTTACCACAGTGCTGTGGTCAGACTGCTCATCCTCCCTGCAGTCCCTGCCCTCGTCCACACAGGGAGCAAGAATCTCGTATCTGTTGGACAAGGCCAAGGGCTGAGGCTCCTCCATCACTACCTTTTGGATCCCAATACCTGCCTCACTTGTAGTCACACCCTCCTGTCCCTGACCATGGGCCAAATTGGAAGTAATTACTCTAGTGGGTGTGACTGCCTCCTGGAACTTAGTGTCCAGGTAATGCTTCCCTTTCCTAACGTGTCACTGTGTTCGAAGCTTGGACTCCAGCTCATCAACTCTGAGCCAAAGTTCCTCGAGCAACCAACATTTGTTGCAGAGGTGGTTGCCGTGGACCTCAATGGACCACCAGCTCCCACATGCAACAACAACAACACATTGTCTGGTCTCCCATCTCAATTAATTAATTAATTGGATTTTTAAAATTTAGAACACGTATATCTTTTAATCTAAACCAAGGCACTTAAATTTAGATGCCCAAGTTTGGAAAAAAGCGAGAAATAGAGAAATACTCACCAACCAAACAATGGCTGCCCACACATGTTATCATGTGATTGAAGCCTTGGTCGGCATGGCCACAGGAGCATGACACTTCTGCCCAATTTTGCCAGAATGCTGCATCTTAAGAGTAATGCGGGTGTGGTGGGGAGGTGGGGGAGGGGGCAGCTGGTGGGGCAGAGTAATTGATGGAGTTCCATATGGCCATCTGGGCAGGAGGTTCCTGATTCTCCTCTGCCTTCATTACTTGCTCCTCCTCCTCAGCTACATACTATTACTGCTCCACTACTACTTCCTGAAATGCACTAGCTGTATTCTCCAGGATGCATGGTACTTGGAAACACGGAGATGTTGACTTCTGCAGTAGTATTGGTACCTGTGGTTGGTTCTTGGTGAATGCCTGTAGAAATAGAAGAGGAACATATTTTAAAATGGAGGCTATACGACATCCTTTAAATAGCACACACATTGTTGCATGTTATTATGCTGTACTGGAGTGCATGTCTGGGCGAAAGTGATTGAGCATTAATTAGAGAATGAAAAGCATAAAAGAGATAGTAGTAGCTCTCAGATTGGGAAATACCTCTAGCGTCACCTTCCCTCACTCTCGTAATGCTCAAGGATTTTGAAAGTGATATGCTTGAAAAAGAAACATGACCAAATACTTTCATTGCCCTTCTCTAGCTTCTGTCCCCCTTCCCTACAAACAGAAGATCAATTCTGAGTCATTGGAAGTATTGGGATTATATAAAGTAACACCAAGCTCCCATGCTGCAGCCCATTGTGTGCGTGAGTACATAATCACACATCATATAGCTAGGTTCTGTTGGGCAGATATTGAAGGGCTTTGAGCATTTTAATGGGCCAAGGGTTGCAGTGATATGTTGCAACCAAAACAGAGTGCTTTGTGTGGGGTTGCGTAGATGTTCACCAGGGTACGTGAAAATGCTTTGACATACAGACCTACTTACTTACTATAAGATACTGGTGGCTCGCTTTACCTTAGCTTATTTCTTCCAGTGCTCGCTTTTTTTTCTTATTTGGCACCACCCTTTCTGGGTAGTGCAGACTGTGTTGATCCTTTACACCACAACCTGGCAGGCATTCTGTACCAGTCTCCTGTGGGAAAGGTGGCCTATGGCGCCCAGCAGGACTACCGTCCTCTCCCCCCACTTACCATAGCAGGTCTATTGAAGTCAATGGAAAGGAAAGTCAGGCAGGGTGCACAACAGACAATCGATTCACTGCCAGCTGTTTTACAGACCTGCCGAAACTGGATTTCACCCCCTATAAATTGGTAGACTGCAAACAAAACCAAATGTTCATCAAGGCTTCACCTGCAAAAAGATGGACCTGTCTTTTAAACAACAGCAGCAGTCCCTTTAAATGACCACAGCTGAACCAGATATCCCAGCCCCAAATCCGTAAGCTCCATGAAACTGGCAAACTAAATGCCGGGAGCTCGCAGGGAATATATAATTAGGCTTGACTCTGCAAAATGTGTGATGATCGGGTGTGTGCTATTCAGATCGGCTGAAAGGATTCGCAAATTTCATGTCTCCCCTGAAGATTTACTGCTGGCTTATTGGAGAAACCCTGGCTGGAATGAGTTTAAAATCCAGGGCTCCAGGGCCCAACAAGATGGCTACGGTCAACCACGTGGCCAAGGCCTGCAAAGTTCAGGTTTGGACTGATAAAGAAGGAATGTTCCAGAAATTAGAAGGCAGACAGGCCTTCTGCATTTATGTATGAGAAGCAAACAGTGGCATTCGGGCCTCTGATTAAAACCCATCAAGGCCGTTTGCACAGGTAATCAATGGGTAATAGCTGCATTCAGACCTTCGTTAGCTGACTTCAACACTGTTTGGAAATGATCAACGGGGCATTCAAACTGGAATGGCCCCATCACAAGACCAGTTACACGAAGAAAAACACTTATGGGACGTTTAAAGACCAATTAACCGGCCATCCAGGTCGATGGGCCCAGATCGTTTTCCTTTGTAGCATCTTCAACACGTCCAGGTCAGACAAAGAAACAGGCTGATCTGGCGAGTGATAAGGGCTCCCAGAAAGGGGTATAAGTAGTCCCTCAGGGAGCCATACCTCTCTCTCTCTCTCACCTGGACTCCGGTGCCCTGCCTTACCATCAAGAAGATCGACAACGAAGAGCCCGTCCAGGGAAGCAGGATACCGACAGTTACCTTTGAATCACTGGGGTATCGCTGCTCTGGGTGGTGAAAACCCTAAAGACATCAGCAGGCAACAGGGCATGGAGCAGGCGTTCTAACATCCGAGACTGGTGAGCATAAACTTTCTGGCCCATCGCAAGACAACTTAGATAGGTGGGAGTTAAGGGGATTGCTAAAATTGTCATTTTAGTCATTTTCCCTCGATGTGTCCGTTTCTCCTCCCCCGCTAAATGTAATTGTGTTACATACATCGTGATTTTCTCTGTATAGTGTTTAATTTTCTCTATTTTTAATAAACATTGGTTTTCTTTGCACCAAACCACTGGTCTCGTTTTGTTTATATCGCTGCTCGTAATAAGTCCGGTGGTCAGAACCAGAGGGGAAGCGATTCGAACCGCACGGGGCTGGAGCAGCTCCGATACGCCTGACTGGCCAGACACAAATCCCAAACCAAAACCCCCTATAGAAATGGCGACCGCGGCAAGGACTTCGGTGACAGTATGCGATACAACAGACAGTGGTGCAGAGGGAGAAACCGCAATGGAAGAGAGGTTGTCCGCTTATGTGTGTAGAAAGGTTAATATCACCAAGAAATGGGTGGGCGCTATGTTAAAGGCCAAGCACCCCATAGATGCCACCGCCCAGTGGATGGCGAATAAACAGCATAAGAGGGCAATTGAAAAGGCAGTCTGGTTAATGTGTTATAAGAAACAAGTCCTAGTGCTGGACAGTGTTGTAGCAGCGCAGGCTGCCAAGCTCAAGAAATTGGCTCTAGAATTGCAGGATAAGGTTGCAGCGGAAGAGAAGGTGCGAGTGGCGCTTCAGGCTTTAAGCCAAGAAAGAGCGCAGACGGCCAAGGAACACCAGGCAAAGGTAGAGTGTCTGGAGGCCCGGGCCGTCGAGGTGCAACGGGAACATCAGGCAAGGGTAGAGCGCCTGGAGTACCAGACCGCTGAAAGTAAAGCCAGCGCTAGGTGCAAGATGGAGCACTTAGAATACCAGGTTAGAGAGGCGAGGGGCAGCGAGATAAGGCTGCAGGACACGATTTGTGACCTCACCCAAAAATTAAAAGATCAGGAGGAGAAAGTAAGGGAGGTAAAGGCAGCATATAAGCTAGCCTGCGACCGGGGGTTCGAGGAGGCAAATCACGGGCCCTGTAGGGAGGAGATAGAAAGCTTGGGCATGGCCTTGTCGAGGCAAAGGGGATGATATGCCTCATCAGCCCAATGGCGGGCCAGTCAGACTTTACCGGCAACCCAAACCGAACCGTCCCACAGGCAGCACCCAGGACAAAGTTGGCTAGGGAATCAAAGGTCCCACGGCCGCCACCCATAGCTCCGAGTTTTCAGGAGGTCTGGCAGCAAGGGGGGGTGGAGGATGAAGTGGTAGGGGAAGCACAGCAGGCCCCGCTAGATAGGCCGGGACCAGGACCGGTGTACCCCCTCCGACAACGGAGGTACGGCCCGCCCATTGATGACGAGGACACAGGGGCCATCCAAAATCAGTTTGTGGTGCTGCATGGCACCCAACAGCTCAGGGCCATGGTTAGCCACATCCCCAAGATCACCAAAAAGGGAGACCCCTCTCTGCACTTCAGGGAGTTAGAACAGGCAGCGTGCGTCAATGACTGCGATGACGCAGAGCAAGCTAAGATGCTGCTGTTTTCTCTGGGGAGTAATCTCCTCCAGACCCTATCTGATGAATGTAAAAAGGGGCAGAAGGATTATGAGGATTTGAGGAATGAGATATTGGAGGCCATGGGACTCAATGACGGTAGTCCGTTCGCCCGGGTGGAAAAAACAGTACAGCTCCCAGGGGAGTCCCCGCAGGCATTCGCAGACAGGCTGTGGCCAGTCTACCAGAGCGCATGCCCGGGAATGCCAGCGCGGGCATTACTGAACCAAGTTCAATTGACCCACTGGCTCCGTTGTCTAATGGCAAACTGCCTGCCCCAAATCTGAGCCCAGGCTGCGGCCTGGTTTGATCCTAGTAGCCCCCAGACCACCGAGGAAATGGTGATCCGCCAGCTTACTGTAGCATTTAAAAATATGAGGGGTATCGAGACGCCCCAACCCAAGGGAAAAGTCCATGAGGTTAAACCTGGGAGCCAGAGTAAGAAAGAGTGGCACCAGGAGGGGAACCGTCCCTCCCAGACTAAGTTAAACTGTTACGGGTGCGGGAAGGACGGCCACTGGCGCAAGGATTGTAATAATCCCTGGAAGGAGAATAAGGGAAAGAATTCATTTGCCCCAGCCCAAAAGGCAGAGCCAGGTATCCCTCCCGCTGCGATCGAGCCACTCTTGGAGTCGATACGATCTTTCTTCCAGACCAACCAGGGGAAAATAGCAGCCACCACCGGCGTGGTGGTTCCCTCGGCCCCCTTTGACGCCCCAAAAGGACTGGAGCCCGCGCAGCCTGTCCACCTGAGTAATCTACGGTATGATGGGTGGAAGAGACCGCTCGTGCAGATGGAGGTGGAAAAAGTTAAAGGGGTTTATCTGCTGGATACGGGAGCATTGTGCACCATGATCCATGCAGCTAACCCCACCACCTCACCTCTGTCTAGCGGGGTTCCATACGGCCTATCGGGGTTCACAGGCAAGGAACAGGCAGGAGCGTTCTCCAAGCCGCTCTCAATCCAGCTCGGCACGTTCCAGACCAAGTGGACGTGCGTCCTGGCGGAGTGGGAGGCAGAGGGAGGAAAGGGGATCCTAGGGGCCGACTTCATCATGGGCCACGGGATCCTCGTGGATCTCCGCACTCATTGCCTTTGGGGAGCCAACACGGGTAAAGAGGGAGGTGTAGTAGTCATCCCGAGTAAGGAAGGGAAGTGAACCCTGTGTACTGTGAAGCCAAAAGAAAGTTACGACCTCGGGCTCATTGCCGACGGTGTCCCGGGGGAATTTCGAGCATTCGTGCAGGCTAACCTAGCTGCGTTTGCCACGCACCAACACGACTGCGGGAGGGTCACCGGGTTTGAGGTCAGAGTAGGCGGGGACCCCATGGCCCGGCCCCAGAAGCAATACAATTTCCCCAGAGAGGCAGAGCCCAACATGGAGGCAGCCATGTCCTCTTTAGTGCAGCAGGGAGTGTTGAGGCCCATAGCCACCCATGTTAACTCTCCGCTTTGGCCGGTTAGAAAACCGAGAGCCACGGTGGACTATCGGGTGCTCAACAGCAATATCCCCGCGTGAACCCCGACAGTGGCAGCAATGGCCGACCTCATTGGGAATATTCCAGCATCCGCAACCACGTTCACGGTGCTGGATATTTCAAATAGGTTGTGGTCCATCCCCTTGAGGAGGACGAGTATAAGTTTGCTTTCACTTTTAAGGGGCAACAGTCTACTTGGAACTGCTTGCCACAAGGCTTCCATAACAGCCCCAGCATCTTCCACCAGTATATGGCAGATAGCTTGAAGGAATTTAGTCAGCCCACCAAGTTGCTGCAGTATGTGAATGACCAGCTCTTGTTTGCCGACTCAGTCAGGGAGCATGGCCCGCTACTCACCGAACTGCTGGAGCTGCTACAGAATAAAGGGTTCAAAGTCAACCCAAAAAAGGCGCAGATCGGCCAGCGGGAAGTTAAATTCCTGGGCCTAACCGTCCGCGCAGAGGAGAGAGCCATAGACAAGGCTAGGAGGGAAGCGGTCCAAGAATTGCCGGTCCCCAACACAGTGAGAGGTGTGAGGTCATTCCTAGGGTTAACGGGGCACTGCAGGGACTTCATTGAAGTCTATGCAGCCACAGCAGCCCCTTTGCTCTGACTCCTACACAAAGGAGCGGAGTGGTCTTGGGATGTGCTTGCCAGGCAGCATTTGTCAAGCTCAAGGGAGACTTGCAGACCGCACCAGCCCTAGGAGCTATAGATGGGGGGAAAGAGTTCTTCTTGGAGGTAGCAGCCAGCAGGGATAGTCTCAGTGCTGTGCTGCTCCAGGAGCGGCATGGCAGGGTAAGGCCCGTGGTCTACTCCTCCAGAGTACTCACTGATGTGGAGAGGAGCTACTCAATTTGCGAACGGCACCTTTTGGCCACGTATTGGGCTGTGAAAAGATCCTTGATCTTCACAGGCACCTCTCCCATCACCCTCCTCACACACCACACACCCACCCAGATGCTTTTGGACGGGAGGATTAATGATGGGACAGTCAGCAGTGCACGCATTGCACGCTGGACCCTCCTCCTCTCGCAGATGGATCTGAAGGTGAGGGACCTTTGCGAGCCAAAGCTCGCGGCCAATATGGTATATCCTGGAACAGCCCATCGGTGTTCCATAGAAGGTGTATGGGAGGTGAACGTAGGTTTACGGGCCGGGATACATCCCTCAGGCCGCGAAATCTATGTAGACGGTTCCAGCATGATATCTGCTGGCGAACGACTCACGGGTTGTGGAGTTTATGACCCAACGGCAAACATTGCCCTGGTGATCAAGCTCCCAGCACCATGAGCGCCCAACAGGCTGAACTGTCCGCGATGCTGCACGTGGTTACCCACCCTGAAATCTTCCCCACCCCATACACGATTTGCTCGGACAGCATGTTCACTTGCAACTCGTGAACGGAATACCTGGCCATCTGGTCCCGTCGCGGGTATACCTCCGCCGACGGGAGGCCCTTAACAGTAAAGCCCCTGCTGGAAAAATCCTGGCAGCTGTGGGGGAGGAAGACAATGTCTTCATCCACAAAGTGAAGGCCCATTCTTCCACAGAACCGTGCAGTCAGGGTAACCAGCAAGCCGACATGTTGGCCAAGGAGGGTGAACATGCAGGCACTTTCTGGGACCCGTATGAGTCCGGACCCGTGGCGGCAGTTAGAGGCAGGGATGGGACCCAAGGGAGCTTAGGGGTAGTGTTAGCCCCGGACCTTAAAACGGTCCAAACCCAGGACCCTGTACTGAAAATTGTCATTAGCGCAGTAATGGAGGGTAGGAAGGTAGAAGGCCCTTACAGCGCAGCGGCCCTCTCCATAAGGGAAGGCATGCTGTTCAAAGAAGAACAGTGGGTAGTACCCCAGCAACACCAGAGGGCGTTCCTTCAACTGGCCCATGAGGGTGCGGGAGCGGGACACCCCGGGCCTGAGACCACCTGGCAATGGGTGGAACAGGCGGGATGGTGGCCAGGACTCCGGGAAGACGTCCGCAAGTTCTGTGCTGGCTGTCTTGTGTGTGCAGCAAATAACCCCAACCCCCACAGAAGGAAAGTGCCCATGAGACACATTAGGAGGGTAGAGGGACCATGGCAGTCAGTCCAGATTGACTACATCGGGCCCCTGCCCACCGCCCAGGGAGGCTACAAATAATGCCTCGTCCTGGTAAACGTGTTTTCCAAGTGGGTGGAAGCCTTCCCCTGCAAAACAGCCACAGCATTAGGGATTGCAAGGATCTTGGTGCGAGAAGTGTTCTCGTGGTGGGGACTACACCAGTTTGTGGAGTCCGGCCAGGGAAGCCACTTCACCGGCCAGGTCATGCAGAACACCCTTATGCTGCTCGGCATCAAGGGGAAGTGGCACGTAGCTCACAATCCACAGTCATCAGGGATTGTGGAGCGCATGAACCGCACCTGTTGTGTCTTCTAGCGCTCATAGTGCTTTGTAAAGACGACTCTGGACTCGGTAGTTTGTATTTATAACTACTGTTTTATTTGTGTTGTAATGGCTGCCTGCCGCATGGTGCGGAGTGATATTTCCAAGTCCTGAGCGGCGCCTGCGCACTACTTTCCCAGCATCATAGTGCTGCTACACTTGATTTGAGTGTTAGTGCACTTGTACAATGTAGTCCCAACATAACTATGTAACATCCCTCTTTCCCAACAAAACTAATTACATCAATTTTCTATTTTACAATGTTTCCAGTTGAATAACGTTAACAAAATACAGAACGTGAGCTTTCTTTGCTCAATTTATATACAGATATTGTCCATGTTGATTTACTGTTCTGTGCGAATTATAATTGTCTTTATAATTATTTGCGATACCGCTCAGCTGGTTGTATGTTACTCCTCCATCTTGTGGACTTGGCTGTAACTATTCCTTTCTGCGGTGTTTTGGTGTGTTCTTTTCTTGTTGCCGGTGCTGTCGTGTTTGGCTCTGGAGAGTGCATGTTTGCAGTTGTTGTTTTTGAGGTGTTTGTTTCTGGCGTTATATTGTTTTCCGTGTCTGGTACCCTAACTGCTGTTAATGTTGTCCGCTGTTTGACAGCTTCAGGTGAGGGTCTGATATGGACCCTGTTTCGCCTGTATTGGTTTCCAGGTTCTGTCTCTACCAAGTAAGATCTTGGAGTATCAGCTTTTCCAATAACCTTGGCTGGACTCCATGTTCTCAACAACGGATCTTGTATATGCACTGATTGCCCATTTAGCAGCTCCGGTAGTGGTTTTGCATGCTTGTTATAGTCTGTGCTCCCCATAGCTTGTGTTTCCATCAGCTACTGCCGAACTGGGGAGGATATACCTTTGCTGGTAGAGTTGTTTTGTATTTTCTACCGTTTAGTAGTTCTGCTGGTGATTTTGAGTCTGCTCTCAAAGGTGGCGATCTGATTGCCAAAAGGGCGAGGTCTTGGTCTTCTCGCATCTCTTTGCTTTTAATGAGAGCTCTTTTGACTGTTTGGATCTGTCTTTCAATAAATCCGTGTCCCCTTGGGTAATGTGGGGATTATTATGTCCGTGTGTAATTGAGACACGGACTGCAGGAGTTGGTTACAACAGGTCTTTACTGAGTGGAGACAAAACTGGAACTACTATGCAAAGTTACTACACAGGCTTATATGCAGGGGTGGTCACTACTGGTACTGTAGTATACAGGGGCTGCAGAATATAGTTCCTTCTGCAAAGTACATACACTACAATTCCTCCCCTTTTAGCTAAACAGTACATGACATTCGATTAATAAGTAAATAACATATTTACAATTGCAGTTGCTAGATACATTAGCTGAAGTTAAGCAATTATAAGTTCAGTCTTTGAGGAGGCTTCCTGATTCTGTCTGGATAACACTTCTTTGGGGTATCCGGTTCGTCTGGCAAAGTTGATTCGGGATCAACGTCGTTGTTTGGCTCGTCTGGTTCCAATATCCCCGATTCTGAGGTAGATGCAATTGGTACTTCGGTTTCCTCACCAGGTGTATCGGATCGTGGTGTGGAATTGACGTTTTCCAGTGACTCTAGAATCTGGTCAGCATGGCGTCTTACAATGCTCTCTCCCACGTCCATGGTATACATTAGAGGTCCTTGCCGTGTGCAGATCGTTCCTGGCTGCCATTTCTCAGTGCGGTAGTCCCGGGCCAAAACTGGTTGACCTATCTTAAAACTCCTGGCCGGCCTTTCATTCATATTCTGAAACTGCCTGTTCTCCACATCTCTTCTGATGTTTGGCTTAACCAAATCCAAGCGGCATCGTAGTCTTCGATTGAAGAACATCATGGCTGGAGTTTGGTTGGTAACTGCATGTGTCGCATTCCGGTAGGCAAACAAGAAGTTATCCACCTTGTGTTGTAGGGGTATGTTTTCATTACACATTGCCTTGATAGCCTTCTTGAATGTTTGAATGAACCTCTCAGCCAATCCATTGGTGGCTGGATGATATGGGGCGGATGTGTAATGCTTAACACCATTGTTCTTTAAGAACCTCCGGAACTCTTCAGACACAAACTGTGGTCCATTGTCGGAGAAAATCTGTTCAGGCAGCCCATTTCTGGCTAATATGGTTCATAAGACTGTGATAGTTTTTTCTGTGGTGGTTGAGGACATTTTTATTACCTCTGGCCACTTTGAATGTGCATCCACCGCAATTAAAAACATCGAATCCATAAATGGACCAGCAAAATCAATGTGCACCCTTTGCCATGGAGATGAGGGCCACTCCGATGGATGTACAGGGGCTTGTGGTGGGGCGTTTTGGACCTTCTGCCATCCTGTACAGCTCTTGGTCATCTCTTCGATTTCTCTATCGATTCCCGGCCACCACACAAACACTCTGGCTAAGTTCTTCATTTTTACCCCTCCCAGATGACCCTCATGAAGCTCATTGAGCACTCTATCCTTCAATTTGGGTGGAATTACTACTCTGGATCCACACATCAAGGTTCCTCTGCACACTGACAGCTGTTCTCTTCTCGGCGAGAATGCTGGCAACAGTGGTTCACCATGTGCTGGCCATCCCTTCACCGTTAAATCATAGACCCAGGAGAGTGTCGGGTCATTTCGTGTTTCCTTTTCTATGTTTGCATTCGTCACAGGTAGACATTCGACTATGGTCGAGTGGAATATCTCCACTGGATCCACTGCAGGTGCTTCTTCCACCGTCGGCAACAGTAAGCGCGACAATCCATCAGCATTCCCATGCTGTTTAGTTCCTTTGTACTCTATGTCATATTGGTGTGCCCCTAGGAAAAGGGACCACCTCTGTAGCCGTTGTGCTGTCATTATCGGGACGCCCTTCTGGGGTTGAAAATGGAGACAAGAGGTTGATGATCAGTTAGTAGAGTAAATTTCTGTCCGTGCAGGCAGTGATTGAACTTCTTCACCCCCTACACCAGGCTGAGGGCCTCTCTGTCGATCTGGGCGTAGTTACGCTCGGCTGAAGTTAACGAGCGTGATGCAAAAGCTATCGGCCTCTCTGAACCATCAAGGAATTTATGTGACAGTCTAAGGGTTGGGGGCTTCTTTAAACCGGTTTAAAGTAATTTTCCTGGTCTTGCAGCCTTTGCCTGCACCCAGACCAATTCCAATAAAACCAATTTTAAAACAGCGATTCCGAATCGCTACCCCTCCTCTAGTTCTGAGTGGAGGAACATATAATTAATGATTTTAAAACAGAACAAGTGATTTGGATGAGAGAAAAAAAATCAAGTTTTATGACCTAAATAAACTACAATCAAAAGAATAAACTATACCACACGAACACAGTAATTACAGTAAAACTATATAACAGGGGGTTGCAGATGGCAAAAATGAGGGATACAATGGCTACAATGTTATTTAAACAATCTTAGCAATACCCTTAAATCACCACCCCTTAACTCCTGCTAGGTTGCCTTGTTGAGGAGTCAGAACACTCTGCTCACCTGTGGTCCAGCGAAGTAAGAGGCCAGATAGCTTCTCAGCATTTATCTTTATACCTGGTGAGGCCCCTGCCATTCTGCCTTGCAAGGGCTGTGTGCAAACTTCCCCACCCAAAGGGTCCAATACACAAGAGAAAGCTGTGATTGGCTAACTCAAAGTGGTTAGACTGGGTTAATGTGTCTTCCGGAGCTCCCTGGGCTGAAAAAAATGAATGCAACAGCCCTATTGTCCAGTGCTGGGTGATTTAAAACCCATTCAATTGTTAAACGTTTCCCATTCAAGGTACAAAAGTCTCTTCTGCAGTTTAGATGTATCCACTCGATATACAAACAAATGCTAATAGCATTCAATTGCTTTGTAAACAAAGCATTGTCCTTTGTCTTCAGCCATGTGGTGACAGCCATTTTTATCCCTGGAAATTTAAAAGCACAACGCCCAGGGATTCTTTAATCAAAAAAATTGATCTTCAGAACTGTGAATTATTGCGAATTCTTACAACAGTACCGCTCCAATGCCGTAGGGAGACACATCACACGGCAGTCTTATCGGTAGTGATGGGTTGTAGTGAGCCAATACTTCTCTTGAAGTGATTAGGTCTTTACTCTTCTGAAAGGCCCGCTTACATTCATCGCTCCATTTCCATGCTACTCCAGTTTGTAGTAGGGCATTCAGTGGGTGCAGAATTGTGGACAAATTCGGCAAAAACTTATGATAGTAATTCACCAATCTGAGGAATGACCTCAGTTGCGACACATTTTCAGGCGCTGGAGCCTTAACTACCGCTTCAATTTTGTCAGGGGACTTATGTGACCCCTCTTCATCAATCACGTGGCCACAATACGATATCTGTTACTTAAAAAACTCGCACTTGGGGTGATTGGCTCGTAGCCCATGTTCTCTTAGTCTAGTGAGCACCTGCTCTAGGTTGGCAAGGTGTTCACTGTCATCTTCACCTGTCACTAGGATGTCGTCCAAGTAACACTGAGTCCCCGGAATCCCTTGCAGGACTTGTTCCAGCACTCTTTGCCATATCGCCGGAGCTGATGCTACTCCGAATACCAGTCGATTATACTGGTAAAGACCTTTGTGAGTGTTTATCGTGAGATACTTCCGAGAGGATTCTTCAACCTCCATCTGCAAATATGCTTGTGCTAGGTCAATTTTTGTAAAACGCTTCCCTCCAGATAGTGAGGTGAAGATATCTTCTATCCTTGGAAGAGGATATTGTACTGTGTGAAGGATTGGGTTCACCACCACCTTGAAGTCCCCACAGATGCGAACCTTCCTTGGCTCCTCAGACTTATTGTTTAACGTTTTCTTCATGACAGGAACGATGGGTGTCGCCCACTCGCTCCAGTCTACCTTAGATAACACGCCTGCATTCTCCAGATTCTCCAGCTCTGCCTCGACGGCTGGGCGAATTGCATACAGTACCGGTCTTGCTTTGAAAAACTTGGGAATTGCATTCTCTTCTATTTTTATCGAGGCAGTTACGCGTTTAAGAGTTCCCAGTTCTTGCTGAAATACCTCTTTGGTGTTAGCTAAGATTTTTGACAATCGTCCAGGTGTGACGTCGTCATCCTTTTTACCAGCCACCGTCAGTGCCTGAATGGAGTGCCAGTCTAAACTTATCTTTCTGATCCATTCACATCCCAATAACGGTGGTCCACCATCTTGCAGTATGTACAGATAAAATTTCTGTATTTCCTTGCCGTTGTATTCGACAGGCACCCTTATTTTCCCTCTGGGGTATACTTTCTGCCCCGTATACGTCTTCAAGACAATGGATGTCTCTTTCAAGGGTATGTGTGAGAATAGCCGCTCGTATTCTCGTCGATTCATGACGGTCAGGGCTGATCCTGTATCCAATTCCATTTTGACTTGGGACCCTGCTATCGTGAGGGTGACCCAAATGGTTCGGTGATCCTCTTTTGCGATTACGTTGTGAAGTTTGAGACAGCTTAGTCTCTTGTTCCCGGATTCACTATCGCTCTTCTGGTCTTCGGAACTACTGTCCGTCATCTTTTGTACTTTCCTGTACTGTTCCTTAGTAGCCTTTTTGTTGTCGTTAGTCTTCTTCCCAGACCTGCAAACTCGTGCAATGTGTCCCATCTTTCCGCATTGCCTGCATATTTTGTCCTTGGACCAGCATTCCTTCTGGTCATGGGTTGTTCTGCCGCAGCGATAATATTTTTCAAATCCCTGTGTCATTTCGTGGGTGCCGTATTCCTGTGGCTTTTGCTGTATTTCCGCAGCTCCCCTTGCTGCTGCTTCATACGATACTGCCACGCTGAAAGCCTTATCTAGCGTCAGCTCTTTCTCTGAGAGTAACCTCTTCTGGGTTCCTTCACTCAGGAGTCCACAGACAAATTTGTCCCGTAGAGTATTTGTCAGTCCTGCTCCGAACTGGCAGTGCTTTGATAGCTTGCGTAGTTCCGTAAGGTAATCAGCATTGCTCTCATCTTTATGCTGATTTCTTCTGTGGAATTTAAATCTTTCTGCTATCAGCAGCGGTGTAGGATTTAGGTGTTCCTGTAGGATATCAACAATTTCGTTAAAACTCTTCGCCATCGGTTTGGCTGGAGTGATCATGCTCCGCAATAGGCCGTACGTTCTTGCGCCCATTAAGTTTAGTAGTACCGATGCCTTTTTCTCATCGGCTACTTCGTTTGCCTTGCAATATACTTCGACTCTTTCCACATACGTGGTCCAGTCTTCTATTGCATTATCGAAGGCAGTGATATTGCCAGTCTTCGGCATCTTGGAAATCTAAGATGGCGCCTCCCGCGCTTTCTGTCTTCTCTGCTGCTGCTAGTGCTGTTGCTGGCATTTTTATGCCTTGATGGCGACGCCCTATGGTCTTCGCGCACTTCTCCCCCACGCTCCTGCTAACGCCGCTCTCCGCGGTTCCCGTGGCAAACTGCAGCTCCTCGCGGCTTTCTGCGCTTCTAATTTCTTTTATTTTTCCCGTCGTCAGAGCAACCCTACGGGACACTTTCCTCCCTCTTCTCGGGTCTGTACGCTGCCCGGCTTCGTAGCACCGGCCGCGCCCTGTGTGCTCCATCCTCTCTCTCTCTCTCCTCTTCCCGACAACGCTGCTCGGCCCCGTTGAAAAGCCACCCAATCGAGCTCTAGCCCACCGCAGCCCAGGAAGGATCAGTGTACTACCTGCCACCAGCCCGACTAGCTGGAACACCATAGACAGGATAACCAAGCCCCGCTCTCGACAGCCTCTCCTGCAAATCTTCAACTCCGATGAATCAGAGGCGGTTGCCCACGGTCGACGCCCGTTTCTTCTGGGTTTTTTTTCTTCCTTCTGGCCTCGACCTCTAACAACTTTGCTTCAGGGATGGATCCCCATGAGGTGGTGCAGAACTGTAGGTGAGTTCGGATCTGCTCGTCGCCAGTATTATGTCCATCTGTAATTGAGACACGGACTGCAGGAGTTGGTTACAACAGATCTTTACTGAGTGGAGACAAAACTGAAACTGCTATGCAAAGTTACTACACAGGCTTATATACAGGGGTGGTCACTACTGGTACTGCAGTATACAGGGGCTGCAGAATATAGGCCTAGAAATTCAGTATAGCCACTTTTGGGACGGAAAAGTCGGGCGGCCAGTAAAGTTTGCGCCCGGCGCAAAGTCGAGGCCACTTCGTCGATATTCAGTAGCTTCGCACTAAGAGTTTGCTCGAGCGCTAAAACTGGCGTTACACAACTATCTTTAGGCGCAAAGCCGGCGGTGCTGAGCTAAACCGCCGAGGCCGGGCGCAGCGCAGGTGCTGTCATTTCTTGATTGACAGCAGACACCCTGGCGCCGGCCAGCTCTTAAAGGGGGAAGGGTCGAGTTCGTCTGCTGCCACGCCCTGGACACTGCAGCCCTCCAGCTAGGCCTAAACACTGCTGCTGAACAGAAATAGCGCCGGGAAAGATGCAGAAGGTCCGTGAACGAGCGCAGCGCTTCACTGGCCATGATTTGAGGGTGCTGGTTAGGGCTTTGGAGAGGAGATGCAAACTCTTGTTCCCAGACAGTGGCAAGAAGCCTACCACCAGCGTCTACAGGAAAGCCTGGAGGGAGGTCGCCCACAGGGTCACATCCAACAGCGAGGTCCCCAGGACTGGTGTCCAATGCCGGAAAAAATTCAATGACCTCACAAGGATTGTCAGGGAGAGTGCCCTTTCCAGTGTCCTCCTCATCCTTGCATGTGCACCTCACATTATGGGCAAAAGGACCTAAAAGCCCTAATGGCCAGCCCTCATCCAGCAGCTATGGGACTGGCATGAACATCAATTGCACATTCTGCACTTTACACACTGGCCAAGCTATTCGACCATGGGAGGCAGTGCACACAAGATCAGGGCACCACACTGGCCAAGCTATTCGACCATGGGAGGCAGTGCACACAAGATCACGGCACCACACTGGCTAAGCTATTCGACCATGGGAGGCAGTGCACACAAGAACGCGGCACCACACTGGCCAAGCTATTCGACCATGGGAGGCAGTGCACACAAGATCACGGCACCACACTGGCCAAGCTATTCGACCATGGGAGGCAGTGCACACAAGATCTGGGCACCACACTGTACTTAGAGGCTGTCCTTTCTCTTGCAGGCCAAGCTGGCACACAATCAGAAGAGCTGGACTGTGACCGGGGGAGGCGGTCCCCAGATCCAGCAGCTCAGTGACCTTGAAGAGCGCGTGGGTAGCCTCATGGGTGCCCGGGTGATTGGCCCCGTTGCATCTGGAGATGCCGACCCTGTTCTGGGCACCAATGGTAAGGACATCACCTTTTCGACCTCTCTCGTCCCACTTGTGCTTCAGATCTACATCCTTTGCCACTGTCCGACCAATGCGCTGAATGCCACCACTCATGCCTCCCTCGCTGATGCCCTCTCCTCACTCTAAAGCTACTCTTGTGCCTTCCTGCTTTCAGATGGTGAGGAGGAGGTCCCTGAAGCTGCCAGTGACAGCCCTTCGGAAGAGGAGGAGGAGGAGGAGGAAGAGGAAGAGCAAGGCGGCCCATCAGGGGAACCCTCAGCCGCGCCAGGGGATGCCAATGGAGGGGACACATCTTCCCTGGAGAACAGCCAGGGGGAAGTGTCGCAGGGGAGTGTAGCTCCTGTGCCCAGTGGTGTGCAGCAACGCGGGAAGGGTCGGCCAGCTCAGCGGCCTTCTTCCCAGAGGGGGGAAGGGTCGCAGGGGAGTGTAGTTGCTGGGCCCAGTGGCATCCAGCAACACGGGAAGGGTCGGCCAGCTCGGCGGCCTTCTCCCCAGAGGGAGAGTCCGGCCTCCAGTCCGGAGATGGTCCTCGCCAAGGAGGTGCGCCTCCTTGATCAAATGTCCGTGGACTCGGATCGCCGGCACACCGAGTTCATGGGGGTTGTGGCACGGTTGCCTGAGGCCATCGAGTCCCTGGCTCATAGTGTGGCCAATTTCGGCGCCTCACAGGCCAGGAGTTTCGAACAATTCGAAGCAGCACAGGCCGCGAGTCGGGCCGAATTCGGGGCAGAGCAGTCCGCGAGTCGGGCAGAATTCGGGGCAGAGCAGTCCGCGAGTCGGTCCGATTTCGGGGCAGAGCAGCCCGCGAGTCGACAGGTGATCAGTGGTGCCGTGCAGTCACTGGCTGGTCTGATGCGGGCACAGACCAGGGCAGTACGGGCACTCACTGCTGCCACACTCGCTGTGTCAGCCAGGCATCGCCAGGGCACCAGCCGCGCTGCAGCAGCACAGCGGTCTGTCCTTCAGCAGATTGCTGTGCATGCTGCAGTGATGGCCCGGGCGAGTGCCAGTGTCTCAGGCGAGCAGCGAGCACCTGCCATCAGCCAGCTTGCCCCCATTCCTGCAGCCGCCACTGCCACTCCCCCAGTGGAGCTGCGACGAGCTGCTGGAGAGCCTGCTGCTGCCCAGCCACAGCTGCAGCAGTCACCAGCCGGCCCCTCGAGGGCCAGAGCTCGTCTAGGCAGACCCCCAAGGGCATCTCCCGTCACGCCATGTGCCCCTCAGGAGCCTTCCCCCAGCCTTGCAGCAGCCACTGGGCACACTTTGAGGAGGAGCAGCAGGGCGGCCAGGGGCCGCAAAAGGCTGGTCAAGGAATCGCCCTCGCGGGCCACAAAGTAGAGGGTGTGGGCAAATGTGTTTTTATATGGGGATTGTTGTTTTGTTTATGGGGATGCTGGTTTTTGTAAGGCCGAGGATGAAGGCCATTGTTGTGGAAATGTTTTTTTCTTCCTCCCCAGGTTGTGGGAGTGAGTCATGTGTCTGACAGTCTTTTGGGTGCGTTGTCTGTTTTTGGGTTTCATGTGGGAAGGGCCCTGAGTTTGTTCAATAAAGCATTTTATTTATTCAGCTTGTCCATGTTTGATGTTTGAAGTGGTTGTTGCCTTAACCGGCTGAGGGCTTGCGGAGCGGCTGCATTCAGGTCCCTTCATTGCCACAAGCCATTCCCTGACAGGGGGCCTAGAAGTGACGTTCAATAAGCCGCCGACGGGCGTCCCTTGGACCTTGTGCCTCCCTCCTGGGCTGGTACTCCTCCTCCTCCTCCTCCTCCTCCTCATGCTCCTCCTGCTCCTCCTCCTGAGGTGGTGCTCCAGCGTGAGGTGGCAGTGCCTGAGTCCTGCGGATAGCCAGGTTGTGCAGCATGCAGCAGATGACCACGACCTGGGAGACTCTCGCCGGCGACTACTGCAGAGATCCGCCGGAACGATCCAAGCAGCGGAACCGTTGCTTGAGGACACCAATCGTTTGTTCTATGATGTTCCTAGTGGCTTGATGGCTTTCGTTGTATGCCTCCTCAGCAGGGGTCCTGGCCGCGCGGAGCGGGGTCATGAGCCAGGTACACAAAGGATAGCCTTTGTCCCCGATAAGCCATCCTCTTGGGGGAGGCTGTGCCTGGAACATGTCAGCCACAGTAGCCTGTCGCAGGATAAATGCATCGTGGCTGCTGCCTGGAAAGCGAGCATTGACAGCTAGGATGCGCTGCCTGTGGTCACACACCAGCTGTACATTGAGGGAATGGTAGCCCTTCCGGTTGCGGTAATCCTCAGCATTGTGGATAGGTGCCCGCAAAGCCGCATGCGTGCAGTCAATGGCGCCCTGCACCATGGGGAAGCCCGCTGTTCTCGCAAATCCCACTGCACGCTGCTGCTGCTTCTCCAGGGTCATGGGGAAGGAGATGAATTGTTGTCTCCTTCTGAAAAGGGCATTGGTCACCTGGCGGATGCAGCAATGCACGGCGAACTGAGATATGTTAGCAATGTCCCCAACAGCGGCTTGGAAGGAGCCGCTTGCATAGAAGTTCAGAGCCACCGTGACCTTCACTTCCACCGACAAAGACGTCCTGCACCTCAGCTGTGGACGCAGATCTCTGTGAAGCAGATGGCAGATCTCTGCAACCACCTCCCTTCTGAAGCGCAGCCTCCTAACACACTGCGCGGCAGGCATGGTGAGATAGGACACCTGCTGCCGGTATTTCCTGAATGGGTAAGGCCTAGGTAGCGGACGCCTGTTGCCCCCTCTGCATCTAGCCAGGGCTGCCCCTCTCACACAGCGTCTGCGAGCCCTTCGCACATAATGCTGAAACTGAGGGTTGGCACCCCATGCAGCCCCCATAATATACTGGCAAACAATGACCTCACAATGAAGGCGAATTGCCAAGCTCTGGCCTGAAGCCAAAAATACCTCTCCTATGTTGGGCCAAAGCAGTAAGCTCTCTTCCTTGGTCTCTGTCCAGAAATCCGTTGCACAAGAGTGATTGCTGCAAAATGGCTGGCCTTTATAGTTCAGGGTAAGTGCCCTTTAATTAGTGCTCCCCGAGGCCCGCATGGCCTCTGCTGCGTTCCAGTTCACAGTTCTTAGGAGCACCACGCCCACATTGGGCGGGCGCGACTGAAGTTCCGGATTGGGGCGCACAAAGGGCGTTGCACGAGGAAATTACGTCATAATCTGCGCGCGCAGCTGAGCGTGCGCAAACACTTTGCGCCAGCGCTAAATGTCTACTGAAGTTGGGCGTAGGCGCAGATCGCCCTGCGCCCGGCCGCTAAGTGCCTAGCGCTCGAGATCTACTCCTCCTAAGGCGCTAACGGCTGGCGCACGCAACTGAATTTCTAGGCCATAGTTCCTTCTGCAAAGTACATACACTACAGGGATGAGGTAATTATTTTAAATCCGTATTTTCCAGACAATGCTCTGAATTTGCTGGAGGTGAATTGTGTCCCATTGTCGCAGATGACCTTCTCTGGGATGCCCTGTTCTGCGAATAAGTTTTTTGCAATTTTAGTGATTGTTGTGGCCCTCATGTCGTTTATCCTTCTGACAAAAGGAAATTTTGAGCAGTAGTCTGCTACTATGATGTACCACTCCTGGTTGCACAGGAACAGATCTGTTCCGACCGTGTGCCATGGTCTCGGGGGTACTTCCATTTGAATCATCTCCTCCTTCTGCTGTGTGTTTCGGTATTTCTGGCATATGCAGCATGTGGAGACCATTTGTTCTATGCTTTCGCACATGCCTATCCAGTACACAGCTGATCTGGCTCTTAGTTTACATTTCTCCATCCCCATATGGCCTTGGTGTATTAAGCGGAGAAGTTCCGTTTGCATCGTTTTTGGTATTGGCCCAGAAATTCCAGAACGGGGCTTGCAGCGCGTGCAAGCCCCGTATTTACACTTACCCCGCGCTACTGCCGATCAGCTCCAGGGATGCCTGGAATTGGTGTTTCCAGAAGAAGAATCCCGGGCAGCGTATGACGTCACGCCGCCCAGGAGTGCAGCCAGCGCGAAGTCAGGAGCGTGCAGTGCAAGTGAGACACGCCCCTTGAGGTCTCAGTTTCACTGGACACGCCCCCAATGTTTCTGTCAAGCTGCTAACCATTTTTACATGCAAAGCAGCAGTTTAAATAGGTTTTTGGAAGTTTTTTGAAGATTTTGGTAACTTTCATAAACTTTTTTAAATGTTTACATTATTTTGAGTAATCTGAAGTAGTTTTAAAGAGAATTAAAGCAATTTAAAGACTTTTAAAAGACCTAAAAGAATTTTTTTAATTCCATTTATTTATTTAGCAATGTCGTCGTCATACGTGTCTTCACACTGTTCCCTTTGGGGAACTGTATGAAGTGGTGGAAGGATTTATGGCCATGATTAACGCTCATTCCGTGACCGTAACCATCTTTGAACCAGGCATTAGGGCGGTTAGTCCTATGGCGGGAGGGTTTTACGGGCTCTCACAAGCTATACAAGGAGGGGGGGCCACCCACACCCACGGACGCAAATATCCCACTGGATGCCAACCCAGAATTTAGAGCCGGAGCTCCGACTCCACTTGCCGGGACTGTCTGGAGCGGGGTTCGAAACCCTACCCTGATCTGGCCCAGCGGCGGGGATCCTACCGCTATGACAAAGGCCCAATCCAATTAGCAACGTGAAATGGCAGCATAGGGCTCCAGTCATGGGGAGGGAAAAGGCGCAGGAAACGTATGGGTGTCACCTTTTGTGCGGAGTGGGCCTTTTGCGTAGCAGTAAGCATCCCCGCCGCTGGGCCAGAAGGAGTAGGGTTTTGAACCCCACTCCAGACAGTCCCGGCAAGTGGAGTCGGAGCTCCAACTTTAAATTCTGGGTGGACATCCAGCGGGATGCTTGCGTCCATGGGTGTTGGTGGCCCCCCCCCCTCAGATGGGTTGTGGGAGCCCGTAAAACCCGCCCGCCATAGGACTAACCACCCTAATGGCTGGTTCAAAGATGGTTACGGTCACGGAATGAGCGTTAATCACGGCCATAAATCCTTCCACCACTTCATACAGTTCCCCAAAGGGAACAGTGTGAGGATACGTACGATGGTGACCTCTTGCGCAATGCACCTCCTTGGACCCTCAGTCGCAGATGCGAGGGGGCAAGTTGTGCAATTGCTAAATTTTTTATTTTATTGACATGTAAAATGTTGGCCCAGTAATTCCCTTCCAAATGCGCTAGTACGGTCGGGGTACTTACGCATCTGGCCGGATGAAATGCCGGTTTTCAGCATGCACAGTGCATGTGGGGAAAACCGGCATTTCCTGTCCTCTGAACGAAGGGGTTCAGAGGCAGAACGCGTGCGACTGCACAGGCAGCGCGTGCGCAGTATAATTCGCCGCTTTCATTAATGCTTTCAGTGAGGTCCAGTCATTACAACTTACACATGAAAAAAGCATGGGTACAGTTGCTCCAGAGGCTGCGGAGGAAGATATTTCTTATTGTGGAGCTTCTGAAAGTATGTATGTCTGTATATATTCCTTTGCGTGTTATGTATATATTCCTTTACTTATGTGTATGAATGTATTATTTAATTATGACTTTCAGAGAAAGTAACTTATTGGAAAATCATAATTAAAAATATACATTCATACACATTAGTAAAGGAATATAAAACATACATACATATACGTAAAGGAATATATGTGGACATACATACATAACTCATTCTCACATTCCATTCACACAGCCACAATAGCTCCTTCTACCTACCGTTCTGAAAACCCGTTTAAAAAAAAAAAATTAAAGTTTAAAACTTAGTTAAAATTTCTTAAAATAACTTCCCTCCCTTTCCCAAACCTAAATATTGCATTTCATAAGCTCCTCCATAAAATATATCTCCTTCCCCAGCCAATGAACAACTTTACACTTGCTTTTTTTAAGTGCAAGTTCTAGGGACTTACCCTCACTGAATCCATCAGTGAAATCTACAAAGTTCACTGCGCAAGCGCTGCCTGTGCAGTCGCACACGCTGTGAATAGACCTCGGGTCTGGAAATGCCGGCGTTCCCCGCATGCGCTGTTCCTGCTGAACGCCGGCATTTCCAACGGCCAGATGCGTGAGTAACCCGACCGTACTCACGCTTCTTGCCTGGAATTTCTGGCCCATAATGATTCTTGAGCCAGCAAGGAGAACACCGTCCTCCACCGAGATGTCGTCTCTGATTGTCCAGTACTGTCGGATTTGGTTTTGGACCTGCTGGATCTTCTCCGGCCACCCCTGTATTACCTGTTGCATGAGTAGTAGCAACTCCTCTTCTTTACCAGTCTCCTCTTGAATTTAGCTAAGCTTTGTGGGAGTAACATTTATGAGGTGGTGTATTTTTACTGTCAGGCCCTTCATCTCGTGTTTTTCATGTGGTGACAATCGAGACAGTGCATCTGCCAGTGCCATTTCTTTCCCTGGCTGGTATTTTAATTCGAAGTCGTAACTTTGGAGTTTTAACAGTAACCTTTGCAGTCTTGCTGGGGCCTTGCTTAGGTTTTTCTTGTAAATTTGTTCGAGTGGACGATGGTCACTCTCTACCTTGAATTTTCGTCCGTATAAGTAGGTGTGGGACTTTTCGCACCCGTATACTACTGCCAATAGCTCTCTTTCGATGTTTGTGTATCTTGTCCCTGCTGATGTCAATGCCTTCGATGCGAAAGCTATTGGTTTTCCTTCCTGCATGAGGGCTGCCCCTAGCCCCCTGGTAGAGGCATCTACCTGTAGGGTGACAGGTTTTTTTCTATCATAATAGGGCAGGCTGGTTTCTTTACATAATAATTCCTTTAGGTGTTTGAAGTTCCTCTCATGGGATTCTGACCATTGGTATTCGGTGTCTTCTTTTAGTAATTCTCTTATGTTCGCTGTGTAGTCTGACATGTTCGGGATGAAAGAGCTCATATACTGGACCAAGCTGAGGTAGCTTCTCAGCTCCTTCTTGTCGTTTGGAGGTTTCATCTCTGCTATCGCCTCGACCTTTTCGGGATTAGGCTTGACACCCTCCGGTGTGTAGATCATGCCAAAAAATTAGCATTTTGTACTTTTAACGATGCACTTCTCAGCGTTCAGCTTGATGCCAGCCATTCTGGTGTGCTCCATGGCCTCATGCAAGTGCATTTGACCCGTAAACTTGGATGTCATCAGCGATTCCAATGGCTCCTTCACAGCCTTTGTATGTTTCATCGATCTTTTGTTGGAAGATGTCTTGGCTGACTTTCAACCCGAATGGCAGCCGCAGGAATTTATAACGTCCCAATGGTGTATGGAAAGTCATCAGGTTAGTTGATTCTTCATCCAGTTTTGCGTTCCAGTAGCCGTTTCTGGCATCCAGTTTGGAGAAGACTTTGGCTCCTGCCAGTGCTGGTGTGATTTCTTCTAATGTTGGTGTGGGGTAGTGGTCCTGCTTTATTGCCTGGTTTAAGTCTTTGGGGTTCGGGTATATAGGGGGTTCGGCTTTTCCCGTACCACAATCGAGTTTACCCAGTCTGTGGGTTCAGTGACCTTTGCGATTATTTCTTTCTCTTCCATTTCTTTTAGTTCGGTGTATAATTTTTCTTTTAGCTCGATGGGTACTTTTCTTGGAGCGTGGATGACGGGTTTTACCTCTGGACCTATTGTTATATGGTACTTGAACTCCCCGAAGCATCCTACAGTGTCATCAAAACATTCTGCATACATGTCCATCAAATGTTTCGTGTCCATGATTTGTGGACGATTCTCCAGTGGGGTGTTGCTGTCGACTTTCAGTGATTTTTTGTTAGTTTGTGGTTTACCGAGATTAACCCCAGCTTCTCGCAGCTGTTTAATCCCAGGATCGCCGGTCCCTCGGAGTCGGTCACATAGAACATGCAGTTGATGTTTCTGCTTTTGTGTGTTCCTTTTATATAGGTTGTTCCGAGTTGTCTGATCTTGCTCCCCCCATACGCTGTCAGCATGACATTGTTTGCTTTTAAACATCCTCTTTTCGGGTATCCATCTTCGCCCAAGTTTTCGGGGAAGATCCTCTGGTATAGCCTCAGTGGAAGGATGTTGCTCTGAGCTCCTGTGTCTAACTTTACTTTTAGATTGACGGTTGTGGGCTGTCCTTCGATCCTCTTTTTAATCTGGATGATAGTGTGCCATTCTTTCTTTGGGGTGCTTTCCGCTCTGGACGTTTCGTGTAAGAGAACCTTTATGGTTTCAATGTTCAGAGCTTTGTCGTACCCGCAGTCTTTGTCATCTTGCTCACCCATTGTATGGATTTTGTTTTTCTTTTGTTGGTTCTGCTGCCCACCTCTGCTTTTGGTGCATAGCCCCTCTCTTTTAGCTCTGCACATCTTTTGCCAGTGGTTTGCTTTACCACACGTGTTGCAGCTTGTTCCATACGCTGGGCATTTTCTTCTGTTTGTGTAGTCGTGTTGTCTGCCGCAGTTTCTACACATATTCTTCCCGCTGTCATATACTTGTTTTTGTGTGCTGTGCTTTTCGCGCACTGCATCTACTCTGTGATCTGGTTCGGGAGTTGTCCGCACGTCAGCCGTATGAGTATTCAGCGTTTTCATCTGTTGTTTTGTGGCTTCGTGAGCCCTCGCTGTATCTATGGCTTCTGATATTCTGAGCTTTTCTTTTCCTATTAGTTCTTTTTGCACTTCTGTATGTGCTGATCCCCATATTAATTGGTCTACCAGCCTTTCTTCTAGTTCCGTAAACTTGCATTTGCTGGCTTCATTTTTTAATCTCGTCAGGAAATTGTCAGCCGTTTCACCAGGTTCTTGTCTTAAGCTTTGGAATTTATACCTGTGTATGCAGTGGTTTGATTTAGGCTCGAGATGGTTACTGAACTTTTCGTAAATCTCCGTAGGGTTCGTTTTATCCTCTTTGGATAAACTCCAGCTGTTATAGAGATCTAAGCCTTTTTCTCCCACCCACAGTAGAACGTAGCTGACTTTTTCCTCGATGGAGGAGCTTTTCAGGAAACTTTTAAATGTAAGCTTGCATTTTTGCTTAAATTTCTGGAAAGCTTCCATGATATCGTCGGCTTCCCAGTTCATGATGGAGAGCATATTTGCGGTCAGTGCATTGGACGCCGCCATTTTAGCTGCCCGTATGATTCGCAGTTACAACACTGCAGAGTTTACTTTTAAATTTCTTTCTTCAATCTGATATCGTTTTTATTTGCACCAATTAGATTAATTAATTCAGATGTAGTCCGTGGCCAGGGTCAGGATGGTGTGACTAGAAGTGAGGCAGGTACGGGGATCCAGGAGGTAGTGTTGGAGGAGCCGGATCCCTTGCTCTTGTCCAACAGGTTTGAGGCTCTTACTCCCTGTGAGGATGGGAACAGGGAGTGCGGGGAGGATGAGCAACCTGGCCACAGCACCATGGAGCAGGGGGCCATTCAAGTGGGGGGAGTTAAAAGAAATGTTGTAGTGGTAGGGGATAGCATTGTTAGGGGGATAGATAGAGTTCTTTGCAGCTGAGAGCGAGAGTCCCGAAGGCTGTGTTGCCTGCCCGGTGCCAGGGTTAAGGACATCTCCTCTGGGCTGGAGAGAAACTTGGAGTGGGAGGGGGAAGATCCAGTTGTCATGGTCCATGTTGGTACCAATGACATAGATAGGACAAGGAAGGAGGTTCTGCTGAGGGAGTTTGAGCAGCTAGGGGCCAAATTAAAAAGCAGAACCACAAGGGTAATAATCTCTGGATTACTAGCTGAGCCACGTGCAAATTTGGCTAGGGTAAATAAAATTAGAGAGTTAAATGCGTGGCTCAAAGACTGGTGTGGGAGAAATGGGTTTTGCTTCCTGGGACACTGGCATCAGTACTGGGATGGGAGAGAGCTGTTCCGTTGAGACGGACTTCACTTGGCCAGTGCTGGGACTAGAATCCTGGCAAATCGAATAACTAGGGCTGTAGAGAGGGCTTTATACTAATTAGTGGGGGGGAGGTTTTAAGAGAGCGAAAAATAAAAATGACAGCGGAGAAGGCAATAGAGCAAGGTAACAGTAGGGGAATTAAAAACCAGAGCGTGTCAGGAAGGGACAGAATGTATAATGATAAAGGTAAAGTAGTAAAAGGAGTAAAACCAGGAATAAATTGTCAGAAAACATATTTGAAAGTTCTTTATCTGAATGCACGCAGCATTCGTAACAAAATTGACGAGTTGACGGTGCAAATAACTACACATGGGTATGATCTGGTGGCCATTACAGAAACATGGCTGCAAGATAATCTTGAATGGGAACTAAACATACAAGGGTATTTGACAATTAGGAAGGACAGCCAGGAAGGAAAGGGAGGTGGGGTTGCTATGTTAATCAAGGATGGAATCACTGCAATAGTCAGAAATGATATTGGGTCAAAGGATCAGGATAGTGAAACAGTTTGGGTGGAGATAAGGAATAATAAGGGGAAAAAGTCATTAGTGGGTGTAGTCTATAGACCCCCTAACAGTTGCAACTCTGTTGGTCGGAGTATAAATCAGGAAATAGTTGGGGCTTGTAATAAGGGAACAGCTATCATCATGGGGGATTTTAACTTTTATATTGACTGGACTAATCAAATTGGGTATGGCAGCATTGAGGAAGAGTTCATAGAGTGTATTAGGGACAGGCTCCTTGAGCAGTATGTAACTGAACCAACCAGGGGGCAGGCAATCTTAGATCTGGTCCTGTGTAAAGAGACAGGATTGATAAAAAATGTCCTAGTAAAGGATCCCCTTGGAATGAGTGACCATAATATGGTTGAATTCCAAATTCAGTTTGAGGGTGAGAGAGTTGGATCTCAAACCAGTGTACTAAGCTTAAATAAAGGAGACTATGAAGATATGAGAGTAGAATTGACTAAAGTGGACTGGGAAAACAGATTAAAGTGTAAGACGGTACAAGAGCAGTGGTCTACATTCAAGGAGATATTTCACATCTTTCAAGATAAATATATTCCACTGAGGAAAAAGAGGAGTAAAAGAAAAGACAGCCATCCGTGGCTTAGTAAAGTAATAAAGGATAGTATTCGACTGAAAACAAGGGCATATAAATTAGCCAAATCTAGTGGGAGGATCGAAGATTGGGTAGCATTTAAAAGCCAGCAAACAATAACTGAAAGATTAATTAAGAAAGGGAAGATAGATTATGAAAGTAAACCAGCAAAAAATATAAAAACAGATAGCAAGAGTTTGTACAGCTATATAAAAAGAAAAAGGGTGGCTAAAGTGAACGTTGGTCCCTTAGAGGATGGGACGGGGAAACTAGTGGTGGGGAACATGGAGATGGCAAAGACGTTGAACAAATATTTTGTATCAGTCTTTACAGCAGAGGACACTAAAAATATCCCAACACTGGACAAACAGGGGGCAATGGGGGGGGGAGGAGCTAAACATGATTAAAATCACTAAGGAGATGGTACTCAGTAAAATAATGGGACTTAAGGTGGATAAATCCCCCGGACCTGATGGCCTACATCCTAGGGTCTTGAGAGAAGTGCCGGTAGGGATTGTGGATGCATTGGTGATCATTTTCCAGAACTCCCTGGACTCAGGAAAGGTCCCGGCAGATTGGAAAACTGCAAATGTAACACTTATTTAAGAAGGGAAGTAGACAAAAAGCTGGAAACTATAGACCAGTTAGCCTAACATCTGTGGTTGGCAAAATGTTGGAGTCCATTATTAAGGAAACAGTAACAGAGCATTTGGATAAACATAATTTAATAGGACAGAGTCAGCATAGTTTTACGAAGGGGAAGTCATGTTTGACAAATCTGCTCGAATTCTTTGAGGATGTAACATACAGGGTGGATAAAGGGGAACCAGTGGATGTAGTGTATTTGGACTTCCAAAAAGGCATTTGACAAGGTTCCACACAAAAGATTACTGGTCAAATAAAAAATCACAGGATTGGGGGTAATATACTGGCATGGGTGGAAGATTGGCTATCTAACAGAAAACAAAGAGTTGGGATAAATGGTTCATTCTCGGGCTGGCAATCAGTAACTAGTGGTGTTCCGCAGGGGTCAGTGCTGGGACCCCAACTCTTTACAATCTATATTAACGATTTGGAGGAAGGGACTGAGTGCAATATATCCAAGTTTGCCGACGATACAAAGATGGGAGGGAAAGCATGAGTGAGGAGGACATAAAAAACCTGCAAAAGGACATAGACAGGCTAAGTAAGTGGGCAGAGATTTGGCAGATGCAATATAATGTTGGAAAGTGTGAGGTTATGCACTTTGGCAGAAAAAATCAAAGAGCAAGTTATTATCTAAATGGAGAGAAACTGCAAAGTGCTACAGTACAAAGGGATCTGGGGGTTCTGGTTCATGAAACACAAAAAGTTAGTATGCAGGTGCAGCAGGTGATCAGGAAGGCCAATGGAATCTTGACTTTTATTGCAAGGGGGATGGAGTATAAAAACAGGGAAGTCTTGCTGCAGTTATACAGGGTATTGGTGAGGCCACACCTGGAATACTGCGTGCAGTTTTGGTTTCCATATTTAAGAAAAGATATACTTGCTCTCGAGGCGGTTCAGAGAAGTTTCACTCGGTTGATTCCAGAGATGAGGGGGTTGACGTATGAGGAAAGGTTGAGTAGGTTGCGACTCTACTCATTGGAGTTCAGGAGAATGAGAGGCGATCTTATCAAACATATAAGATTGTGAGGGGGCTTGATCAGGTGGATGCGGTGAGGATGTTTCCACTGATGGGTGAGATTAGAACTAGGGGGCATAATCTTAGAATAAGGGGCTGCCCTTTCAAAACTGAGATGAGGAGAAACTTCTTCACTCAGGGGGTAGTAAATCTATGGAATTTGCTACCCCAGAGAGCTGTGGAAGCTGCAACATTAAATAAATTTAAAATGGAGATAGACATTTTCCTAGCAGACAAGGGAATTAGGGGTTACGGGGAGAGGGCAGGGAAGTGGACGTGAGTGTAGATTCAGATCAGCCATGATCCTATTGAATGGCGGAGCAGGCCGAGGGGCCATATGGCCTACTCCTGCTCCTATTTCTTATGTTCTTATGTTCTAAGTTTTACTCACTTATACCGCTGCCACCATGTTGTGTCTTCTAGCGCTCGTAGTGCTTTGTAAAGACGACTCTGGACTCGGTAGTTTGTATTTATAACAACTGTTTTATTCGTGTTGTAATAGCTGCCTGCCGCATGGTGCGGAGTGATATTTACAAGTCCTGTGCAGCGCCTGCGCACTACTTTCCCAGCATTGTAGTGCAGCTACACTTGATTTGTGTGTTAGTACACTTGTACAATATAGTCCCAACATAACTATGTAACAGCACCGTTAAAGAAAAGTTGAGGAAGGAGACAGTGGGCTCACCCCAAAAATGGGCGGCGGTCATGCCTCTAGTCCTCATGGGGATCCAGGCCAGCCAGTCCAAGGGTACAGGGTATTCCCCGCACAAACTCATGACCGGTAGGGTTATGAGGACCCCCACCCATGTCCTAGCCCCAGTTCTTACTGAAAGGCAGCTCCGGGAGATAAATCGGGATAAATTCGCCCGAACACTCCTCGAGCGCCTCAAACAGTTTTATGAACAGGCAGCAAGTAGCATGGGGAAGCAGCATCGGAATAACCAGTTGCTGCTTGAGCCTAGCAAGAGCCAACAGTGGGAGATAGGGGACCAAGTGATGGTTAGGAACTACGCCCGAGTGGGGAGTTTAGAGCCACTGTACATGGGACCCTATAACATAGTCGATAAGGCCAGCCCCATGATATACGCAGTAAAAATGCCCCAGTGCACAAAATGGTTCCATGTGAACCAATGTAAGTTGTTTAAGCCGGAGGCAGGGAAACATGCAGCTGGGATTCAACCCGAGATTAGAAATCCTCAGCCCGCAGTGGGTACGCGCACGCAGGCTGCACACGCAGGCGCAGTCGCGTGCGTCAAGGGAAACATTCACCAGCACTTTGTCCAGACCACTCCCCCTCTCTTATGGGACTCTGAGGAGAAGGAGCCCGAATTAGATGGCCCCGAGCCCGAACCAGGTGTTGAGCCTGGAGGGGGAGACCCTCAGCCACCGGCAGCCAGTGGCGAGGGATTGCCCTTCCCCAGTTCAGGTTTGGGAAGGGAGGGACCTGAGGGAGAAGGCCCCCAGCCAGCGAGGACTGTGACCCGAGCCAAGGGTCCGCTCGCCAGGGTAGCCCCACTGGTAGCACTCCCCAGGAGATCTCCTTGGCCACCCCAGCCCAGAAAAGTATGATCACTGGCTCTTCAGTTAAAAAGGACGGCCTCCCATGTCAGAGAAAAGCCGAGAGACAGAGGTCCCCAGCCAGCAGCCATAAGCTGCGAGGGACCAGGAGTAGAGATCAGTGCAGCCACGCCGCAGGGAGCAGCCTGTAGCAGCCCAAACAGGGATTAGGCTGGCCGCCCGGAGGTGGGCGGCGGATGTATATAGTTTAGGTAGTATAATTTTAAGTAATGTGTATAGAGGATTAAGTTAGGGTGTTTTTAATTTAATTCTAGGCAAGGAACCGGTAGTGTTTTAGTTTTAAGTATGGAACTGTTCCAGAGTGTTGTCTACGTGAGCCGAGGTCGCGGGACCCAATCACACTTCCCCCGAGCCATTGAGCCTCCAGGGAACCTGGCTAGATGCTTTTATGTCTTTTTCAGAATTTTCAAATGTACAGAGGAATAATCCTGCTCGCCCTGTTCGGGCTGAGCCTCACAAGAAGGGACGATGTCGAGGCCCATCATATCATTGGATGCTCGAGGAAGAGAGCACCCCTAGCACACGATGGAAGTGGTCTACGGGAGGTGGATGAAATCACCTCGTATGTCCACGAGAGGAGCTGGCCGGGATGGCTGGGATCCAATTCAACCCAGTATTCTAGCGAGACCGGCTTCACGTATGGGGAGGCCTCCCTCCAGTGCCCGAGGATACGAATCATCACCCCAAGGATTAGCGTCACCGTGGGCAAAAGAATATGTTTGACCTGTAAAGGGAACGTTCCCCTGGATAGGTGGTGGTGGCTCAGAAAGTTAAGCAAAGACATGGGGAACCCCAGGGTAGAGTGGGAAAGGTTAGGGAATGACACTCACAGGACCATCACAGGGACCCAGGGAGGGTTAAGTGTGTGCTGGGATAAATGGTGGGAACCAGATCAGGGGATCTACATCTGTATGTGGGGATCAGAGAAAGTCTGCCCCACAGGCGTTTCCATCATTTTCCGCAGCCAGTGGCAAAATAACGGGAGAGGGATGGACTGGGAGTCTCGCCTGGACGCATGCGCGATCCCGTATTCCCCAATCTTGGTTAATGCCACTGAACTAGTGACCCACTCCCGACGGCCCCTGCCCACGACCCCGATGTCACGGACAGTAGCAGAGGGATGCCCCGCCACCACCAAGGGACCAGGGAATGGCTTGGTGCTAGTACCCACAGACCAGGTGCTGTACCAAGGGGTGCATTACACGGTGGCCTCGGTGATTTTAAACCTCACTGAGGTACACTTACCCGCGTGGTGTCCCGCAGAGACTGCCAAATTGTATCAAGCCCTGTTAACTGACATGTTTCGAAAATTCCGTGAATTTGACTTTTCGGAGGTCAATAAGACCGCATTGTATACTCACCACGAGGCTTGGGACGGGGCTGGGGGGCAAAGAAGGGGTGTTTTTAATGATGTTTTAACTGTTTTAACACGGGATCCTCGGTCATCAACAGTTTAGATGACATCGAGCTGCAGACCCAGATTAATGGTCTAAAAACGCAATTGAAGGGTATTTTAACTGATGAGAATAAGGTGGTAGGTTCTGAGTTGCATGAAGACCAGGCCATGACTCTCCATTTGAAGGAGTTCATCGCGGAGCTGGAAAAGCATGCAAAGACGGTAAATGCTCTCATCAGGGAGGACAGAAACGCTTCTGACCAGGCTGCGCAAAACAAGGTGTGCGTGTTATATGGGGCATGGTTGCTGGGCGAGGGCCGCAGCAATCTGGAGGATTTAAAGCAAGGTTTAGTCCCCTCCTGGATCAGCAACAAACACCTCGCAGCCCTCCACCCTTTTGAGAACGCATTAAGCCCGTGTCAGCTCCGGTTAGCTCCTGAGGCCTACCCAGTCGCAGTGGACTGTGGGCGGTCCAACCACATCGTCATGGGGATAGTTGTAAGAATGCCGGTCATGGGCGGGACGGCCTGACCCGCACCGGTATACAGGGTGTAGAACATTGGAATCATTCAAGGGGGTGCACACATTCGTTTTGCAGCGGTCCCGCCCTATGTCATAAAGTGGGAGCACGCTATGACGGGTGCTGACCTCTCGGGGTGCCGTAGCCGGGGAGCACACATCATCCTGTGTCCCCAGCACTTGAATGCCTATTTGAAACCACAATGCGGGTTCAAAGCTGCTGACGCAAAACCTATAAATTGTACCATGGAAGCCATGGCACAAGGCCATGTTCCCCCACAGGTAGCATATATAGGAGGTGGGATATATTGCGTCACCACAGGAGCGTCTCACTACCAGCACAGAGAGCACAGCTGGTGCGCGGTGAGTGACAGCAGTTTCTGCTTCAAACCTGAAGCAGAAGTTCAAGTGGCACAGGTACGAATTGTCCCCATTCCTGAACCATCCACTGTTCACCTCACTGTGGAGGAGAATTTCACTCACCTCCAGAAATATGTCGCCCATTTTGGTTACCCGATTCCCCCTCTCCCAGAGCACCGTACCAAATTATTAAAAGCCGTCCTAGTATCGCAAAAGCACTTCTACACTTTGGAACAGAAGACTGTACAGATAGGGGCCGACATTTTAGATATCATGACCCCGCCCTGGTGGGACGTTTTTGAGAGTATAGAGGTTCCCTCCTGGATTCGAATGGCGTTCCACATCTTAGTAGTCTGTCAGTTAGGGATCTCCCGCTACCTGGTCTGTGTCCAGTGTAGGAGAAAGGGTCCCAGGGTAGAATTTAAACTAAAAGGGTTGTGGAAGGAACAGTATGCCCGGGTGGAAGAAGAAACACACGTGTGAACTTTGTGTAATATCACTGCCGAATGATGGTGGATCCGTTTGTTATTTTAATAAAGCTCGTTTTGCTTTTGTTCATTATTTTTAATAAATATGTTTTTTTTTGGCCTGATGTTTATTTTTATTAAAGGTTGTGTGTTAAAGTGAAGTTCTATGAGGTCCCAAGTAGTGCAGGGGTGTTGGACCCCCTCCGTGCTTGAATTATTGTAACAGATAGTAATTTGTTTCTATCAATAGATGCCTGTCATGCACTGTAGTTTTCTCTAAGTAAGGGGAATGTATGTGTCGAGGGATCGTGGATAGATAAATATAGGGGAAGGTTGTTTGTGGGGGGTCAGAAATTTGCTTGTCTTGATTGAATACTTCAAGCAAGTTTCAGTATCCTAGGGGAGACTGAAAGGATTCGCAAATTTCATGTCTCCCCTGAAGATTTACTCCTGGCTTATTGGAGAAACCCTGGCTGGACTGAGTTTAAAATCCAGGGCTCCAGGGCCCAACAAGATGGCTACGGTCAACCACATGGCCAAGGCCTGCAAAGTTCAGGTTTGGACTGATAAAGAAGGAACGTTCCAGAAATTAGAAGGCAGACAGGCCTTCTGCATTTATGTATGAGAAGCAAACAGTGGCATTCGGGCCTCTGATTAAAACCCATCAAGGCCGTTTGCACAGGTAATCAACAGGTAATAGCTGCATTCAGACCTTCGTTAGCTGACTTCAACACTGTTTGGAAATGATCAACGGGGCATTCAAACTGGAATGGCCCCATCACAAGACCAGTTACACAAAAGAAAACACTTATGGGACGTTTAAAGACCGATTAACCAGCCATCCAGGTCGATGGGCCCAGATTGTTTTCCTTTGTATCATCTTCAACACGTCCAGGTCAGACAAAGAAACAGGCTGATCTGGCGAGTGATAAGGGCTCCCAGAAAGGGGTATAAGTAGTCCCTCAGGAAGCCATATCTCTCTCTCTCTCGCCTGGACTCCGGTGCCCTGCCTTACAATCAAGAAGATCGACAATGAAGAGCCCGTCCAGGGAAGCAGGATACCAACAGTTGCATTTGAATCACTGGGGTATCTCTGCTCTGGGTGGTGAAAACCCTAAAGACATCGGCAGGCAATGGGGCACGGAGCAGGCGTTCTAACATCTGAGACTGGTGAGCATAAACTTTCTGGCCCATTGCAAGACAACTTAGATAGGTGTAAAGGGTGGGATTTAAGGGGATTGCTAAACTTGTCATTTTAGTCATTTTCCCTCGATGTATCCATTGCTCCTCCCCCACTCAGTGTAATTGTGTTACATACATAGTGATTTTCTCTGTATAGTGTTTAATTTTCTCTATTTTTAATAAACATTGGTTTTCTTTGCACCAAACCACTGGTCTCGTTTTGTTTATATCGCTGCTCGTAATAAGTCCGGTGGTCAGAACCAGAGGGGAAGCGATTCGAACCGCACGGGGCTGGAGCAGCTCAGATACGCCTGACTGGCCAGACACAAACCCCAAACCAAAACCCCCTACACGGCGCAAAGCCCCAGGATCAGCAAACATCACAGAAAATTAGCACTCGTTTGTTATGATGCTTTCTTAGCACTTCTCATGAGCAGGCCTTGTTGCCCATTATCCAGAAGGATTTTTTTTACACAACTAGGTACCAGATTGCTATTTTACATTGCTGCTAACACCAAAGCAAATGTTAATAACGGTATTTATATTTTAACAGTGAAATTCTATGATTCGGTTCAAACGAGGTTAAGAAGTCATTCACCCACAACGCCTCAAAACCACCTGTTAAAATTCTGATGGGGCATCTGCCTCCAGATCTTTATGAGGTATGCCTGGCTCACACCAGAATATGTTTTGCTATAGTTGCATTCCTTGCCCCAACCCTTCATGTTCTCAGACTCTGCATGCATCACTGGATACCAAGGGGCCTTTCTACTGTCAGTTTACAATGAGGTTTATAATATTATTCTTCTGTGCTGTAAATTACATCAGGCAGGCAGCCACCCATATTCATGTCAAAATGTCAGCTGTGACACAGTTCACTTCATCATACATTATTCATTGTACAGGACAGAGAATAAATTGTATTACAGTCTTTTCAAGAACTCTAATCTTACTATAACTGTGGAAAAGTTGAATAGTCACTTTAAAATAGCCTTTTGTTAGAAACTGGGCAGAGCGGCCGTTGTTTCTCATGCTGGTTTCTGAGTCTAACATTACACTAATTGCCTGTGTCCTCTAGTTATCAACCCACCTGCCAGTGGAAACACTTTCTCGTTATTTACTGTCAAAACCTCCCAAAATTTTGAACACCGCTATTAAATCTCCACTTACCTTCTTTGACCTAAGGAGAACAATCCCAGTTTCTCTAATCTCTCCACATAACTGAAATCCCTCATCCCTGGTATCATTGTTAAATCTCCTCTGCACCCTCTCCAAATTCAAAGTGCAACATATGTTAAGAACTGACACAAGGAGCTAAATCACAAAAATGTCAGCATGGAGGTGGGTAGAAAAAAAGCCAACAGCAGAATGTTGTGTCGGTACCTTTCTACCTAGACACAATTTAGGACTCAGAACTCAGAGATTCAAACATGAAGTGCTTTATTGGAAGGAAAGGACGTTCTGGGAAGTTCCGAACAAAGAGAGCTAAACTTAACCAAGAGAATACCCAACCATTTATCTCCTGTGACAGCGCCACCACAGGTGGGAGGAGAACACACAATAGAACACACAATACATAACATTTCCTCCCCTCTTAAATGGAAGGTCCACATTATTCCTCAATAGGTAAGTTACTTTCAATACACTCAACTAACCTAAGGTAGAGGTAGACTGCCTCAAACCCTGACTTTACCCTGAGGTTTATTCTGCCCCAGTCTTGTGGGTAAGTCACTAAGCCTACAGATCCAAGCGTCTTGGAGGCCGCCGCTCTCTGACAGGATACCGGCGGTCATCGCTGGCTTCCACCGCAGTAGGCATTGACACAGGCCTGGATGGAGAAGGTGCCTGTGTCAGTTGAAAGTCAGGAGTTTGCACAGGTGGAACAGCCTATTTGACTTCCTGTGTTGGAGAAGAGCACTGTGGCAAAGGATGCTGGTTTGCGGTATCATTCGGAAACAGTTCAGGCCAACCAGCCATTGGAGCCTCTGTGGCTGTCTCTGCTCCTAGCAACAGTTGATCTGTGTGTCTTTTCCAGACGACGTCCTCAGCAGTCTCAACCGTGTAAGACACAGGGCCCGTCTGCGCGATCACCGGAGCAGGAACCCATTTCGGTCCAGTGTTGTAGTTTCGAGCTAGGACGTGCTCTCCCGGATGAAACCGTCTCTCCTTGGCTCTTTTCTCTCTCTCTTCAACTTGAGCTTGTTGTTGACGATGGACAACCTGCTCTGCCCTTGGAGGTTTGAGTAAGTCAAAACTTGTCCGCAACTGCGTCTTCATCATGAGCGAAGCGGGGGAAGTTTTGGTTGTGGCATGCGGCTCGTTCTTGTAGGACAACAGGAAGCTGTTCAGACGTTGGTGGATTGAGCCCTGACCTTGCGATGCCTTCAAGGCGTGCTTCAAAGTTTGCACGAACCTTTCTGCCTGGCCATTAGTAGAGGGATGATAGGGCGCAGACCTGATGTGTTGGACACCAATCACATGCAGGAAGGTTGCAAACTCCTGTGATACAAATTGTGGACCATTGTCACTTACGAGTTGTTCCAGTGAGCCATAATGGCTGAACATCTCACCAAGTTTCTCAATTGTTTTCTCTGCCGTGGTAGACCTCATCACAGCGACCTCCGGCCCCTTGCTATGAGCGTCCACAACCACCATAAACATCTTCCCTTCGAACCACACCTCGAGTACTGTGTACAGTTTTGGTCGCCTCATCTGAGGAAGGATGTTCTTGCCATGGAGGGGGTGCAGCGGCGATTCACCAGGCTGATACCAGGAATGGCGGGAATGACCTATGAGGAGAGACTATGTAGTTTAGGGATGTACACACTGGAGTTTAGAAGATTGAGAGGGGACCTCATAGAAGTGTATAAAATTCTGACAGGTCTAGACAGACTGGATGCAGAAGGAATGTTTCCCTTGGCGGGTGAGAACAGAACTAGAGGACATAATTTAAGGATAAGGGCTAAACCATTTAGGACAGAGATGAGGGGGAATTTCTTCACTCAGAGAGTGGTGAACCTGTGGAACTCATTGCCACAGAGGGCAGTGTACGCCAGCTCATTAAATATATTTAAGAGGGAATTAGATATATTTCTACGGGCAAAAGGGGTTAAGGGTTACGGAGAGAAGGCGGGGACGGGATACTGAATTAAAGGATCAGCCATGATCTCATTGAATGGCGGAGCAGGCACGAAGGGCCGAATGGCCTACTCCTGCTCCTATCTTCTATGTATCTATGTATCTATGAAAGGACCGGCGAAGTCCACATGTACTCGCTGCCACACTTCTGCAGGCCAATCCCAGGGGTGTAGGGTTGCCAGCTGTGGAACATTCCGGACCCTTTGACATGGTGAACATGTTTTGGCTTTCTCCTCAATATTCCCATCGAGACCTGGCCACCAGAAGTAGCTTCTTGCCATTTCCTTCATCCGAACCATCCCACTGTGGCCTGTATGAAGTTGTTGCAGTATAGGTTCCCTCAGAGGTGGCGGAATGATGACACGGCGTCCCCAAAGAAGACAACCTGCCTGGACGGAGAGCTCATTTCTTTTTGAAAAGTAAGGTTTCAAACTAGGAGAATCTCCTATCGCTCTCCCTCGAATGACATCGTCCATTACCTCAGACAGGACTGGATCGTTGCGGGTGTACCTTCGCACTTGAACTGCAGTGACAGGTGCTCCCTCCACTTGTCTAAAGTAGAAGATGTCTATCTGACGAGGCTCTGGGGGAGTAACAGGCAAGGGTAGCCTCGAGAGACCGTCTGCATTGCCGTGCAAGTCTGATTTGCGATATTTGATGTCGTATGTGTGTCCTGACAACAGTGAAGCCCACCTTTGCATCCTGCTTGCAGCGAGAGACGGAATTCCGGTGTGGGGCCCGAAGATTGAAGTCAATGGATGGTGGTCTGTCAGGAGTGTGAACCTTCTCCCAAACAGGTATTGATGAAATTTTCGAATTCCAAAAACGATTCCCAAGGCCTCGCGCTCGATCTGCGCATAGTTACTCTCTGTTGTGTATGTACCTTTAAGAGAATAACTGGTCTCAGACTGCAGTACCGGCAGTGACCACCCCTGTATAAAAGGCACTAGAGAGCCTCGGTTGTTTAGTTTTCATTATGAACTTCCACCAGTAAAGATCTGTTTGTTTTCTCTCCTGCTAGTCCGTGTCTAAATCACTCATGGACTTAACACTGGCGACGAGTAAGAAACGAACTTACCTGCAACTCAGCAGCAGCTCCGACAACGTTGTTGAAGGTCGGAGCCAGAAGAAAAAAAAAAAAGAGGCCATTGAAACTCGAGAAACGGGCGTCGACCGTCAATCATCGGGTTCAAGGCTTTGCAGGAGCGACTTTCAGAGCCAGGTTGGGTTCCTCGGTCCGTGGTTTCCCAACTAATCAGGCTGGTGGCAGGTAGTGCTCTGATCCTTCCTGGGCTGCGGCGGGCTGAAGTTCGATCGGGTGGCCTTTCAACGGGGCCGGGCAGCGAGTCGGGAAGCAAAGAGAGAGAGAGAGAGGATGGAGCATACAGGGCGCGGCCGGTGTTTCGAAGCCGGGCAGCGTTCGGACCTCAGAAGAGGGAGGGAAGTGTCCCAGAGGGTCCGCTCCACGACGGGAAAATAATAAAAGAAAAAGAATACGCGCAAGAAACCGTGGAAAGCAGCGCTAACAACAGCGGGGAAGAAGACAAAGCGCGGGAGGCGCCATTTTGTTAAATCGGGGAAGAAGGCAAAGCGCGGGAGGTGCCATTTTAGATTTGCAAGATGCCGAAGACTGGCTCTATCACTGCTTTTGATAATACATTAGAGGACTGGACCACGTATGTGGAAAGAGTCGAGGTATATTTCGAGGCAAATGAAATAGCGGAGGGGAAAAAGGCATCAATATTGCTAAACTTAATGGGCGCTAGAATGTACGGCCTATTGCGGGATCTGATTACTCCAGCCAAACCGAAGGTGAAGAGTTTTAACGAAATTGTTGCTGTTCTACAGGAGCACTTAAACCCTGCACCGCTGTTGATAGCAGAAAGATTTAAATTCCACAGGAGAACTCAGCACAAAGATGAGAGCAATGCTGAGTATCTTACGGAACTATGCAAGCTATCAAAGCACTGCCAGTTTGGAGCAGGACTGGCAGATACCCTACGGGACAAATTTGTCTGTGGACTCCTGAGTGAAGGAACACAGAAAAAGTTACTCGCAGAAAAAGAGCTGACGCTAGATAAGGCTTTCAGCGTGGCAGTATCATATGAAGCAGCAGCCAGAGGAGCTGCAGAAATTCAACAAAAACCACAGGAATACGGCACCCACGAAATGACACGGGGATTTGCAAAATGTTATCGCTGCGGCAGAACTAACCATGATCAGAAGGACTGCTGGTCCAAAGACAAAATATGCAGACAATGCAGGAAGATTGGACACATTGCACGAGTTTGTAGGTCTGGGAAGAAGACCAGCGACAACAAAAAGGCTACTAAGGAACCATACAAGAAAGTACAAAAGATGACGGACAGTAGTTCCGAAGACCAGATGAGCGATAGTGAATCCGAGAACAGGAGAATAAGCTGTCTCAAACTTCACAATGTAATCGCAAAAGAGGATCACCGAACCATTTCGGTCACCCTCACGATAGCAGGGTCCCAAGTTAAAATGGAATTGGATACTGGATCAGCGCTAACCGTCATGAATCGACGAGACTATGAGCGGCTATTTTCACACATACGCTTGAGAGAGACATCCATCATCTTGACGACGTATACGGGGCAAAAAGTGTACCCCAGAGGAAAAATAAGGGTGCCTGTCGAATACAATGGCAAGAAAATACGGAAATTGTATCTCTACATACTGCCAAATGGTGGACCACCGTTATTGGGACGGGAATGGATCAGGAAGATAAACTTAGATTGGCATTCCATTCATGCAATGACGGTGGACGGTAAAAAAGATGAAGACGTCACTCCTGGACGATTGTCAACAATCTTAGCTAACGCCAAAGAGGTATTTCAACAAGAACTGGGCACGCTTAAAGGCGTAACCGCCTCATTAAAAATAGAAGAGAATGCAGTTCCCAAGTTTTTCAAAGCGAGACCGGTACCATATGCAATTCGCCCAGCCGTCGAGGCAGAGCTGGAGAATCTGGAGAAGGCGGGCATGTTGTCTAAGGTCGACTGGAGCGAGTGGGCGACACCCATCGTTCCTGTCATGAAGAAAACATTAAGCAATAAGTCCGGAGAGCCAAGGAAGATTCGCATCTGTGGGGATTTCAAGGTGACGGTGAACCCTATCCTTCACACAGTACAATATCCTCTTCCCAGGATAGAAGACATCTTCGCCTCACTGTCTGGAGGGAAGCGTTTTACAAAAATTGACCTAGCACAAGCATATTTGCAGATTGAGGTTGAAGAGTCCTCTAGGAAGTATCTCACGAAAAACACTCACAAAGGTGTTTACCAGTATCATCGATTGGTATTCGGAGTTGCATCGGCTCCAGCGATATGGCAAAGAGCGATGGAACAAGTCCTGCAAGGGATTCCGGGGACTCAGTGTTACTTGGACGACATCCTTGTAACAGGTGAAGATGACAGTGAACACCTTAACAACCTAGAACAGGTGCTCACTAGACTACGGGAACATGGGCTGCGAGCCAACTGCCCCAAGTGCGAATTTATTAAGAAACAGATATCGTATTGTGGCCACGTGATTGATGAAGAGGGGTTACATAAGTCCCCTGACAAAATTGAAGCGGTTGTTAAGGCCCCAGCGCCTGAAAATGTGTCGCAACTGAGGTCATTCCTTGGGTTGGTGAATTACTATCATAAGTTTTTGCCGAATTTGTCCACAATTCTGCACCCACTGAACGCCCTGCTACGAACGGGGGTAGCATGGAAATGGAGCGATGGTTGTAAACGTGCTTTTCAGAAGAGTAAGAACTTAATCACTTCGAAGGAAGTATTGGCTCACTACAACCCAGCACTGCCAATCAGGCTGGCGTGTGATGCGTCTCCCTACGGCATTGGGGCGGTACTGTCACATAAATTCCTTGATGGTTTGGAGAGGCCGATAGCTTTTGCGTCACGCTCGTTAACTTCTGCCGAGCGTAACTACGCCCAGATTGACAGAGAGGCCCTCAGCCTATTGTGGGGGGTGAAGAAGTTCAATCACTATCTGCACGGTCAAAAATTTACTCTACTAACCGATCATCAACCTCTTGTCTCCATTTTCAACCCTCAGTAGGGCGTACTGATAATGACAGCACAACGGCTGCAGAGATGGTCCCTTTTCCTAGGGGCACACCAATATGACATCGAGTACAAAGGAACTAAACAGCATGGAAATGCTGATGGATTGTCACATCTACCGTTGCCGACGGTGGAAGAAGAAGACCTTGCAGTGGATCCAATGGAGTTATTCCACTCGACCATAGTCGAATGTCTCCCTGTGACGAATGCAAACATAGAAAAGGAAACACGGAATGACCCGACATTATCACGGGTCTATGATTTAACGGTGAAGGGATGGCCAGCACATGGCGAACCACTGTTGCCAGCATTCTCGCCGAGAAGACAACAGCTGTCAGTGTGCAGAGGAACCTTGATGTGTGGATCCAGAGTAGTAATTCCACCTAAGTTGACGGATAGAGTGCTCAATGAGCTTCATGAGGGTCATCTGGGTGGGGTAAAAATGAAAAGCTTAGCCAAAGCGTTTGTGTGGTGGCCGGGAATCGATAGAGAAATCGAAGAGATGACCAAGAGCTGTGCAGGATGCCAGAAGGTCCAAAACGCCCCACCACATGCTCCTCTGCATCCATGGGAGTGGCCCTCATCTCCATGGCAAAGGGTGCACATTGATTTTGCTGGTCCCTTCATGGACTCGATGGTTTTAATTGCGGTGGATGCACATTCAAAGTGGCCAGAGGTAATAAAAATGTCCTCAACCACCACGGAAAAAACTATCACAGTTTTACGAACCATATTCGCCAGGAATGGGCTGCCTGAACAGATTTGCTCTGACAATGGACCACAGTTTGTGTCTGAAGAGTTCCGGAGGTTCTTAAAGAACAATGGTTTTAAGCATTACACATCTGCCCCATATCATCCAGCCACTAATGGATTGGCTGAGAGGTTTGTCCAAACATTCAAGAAGGATATCAAGGCAATGTGTAATGAAGATATACCCCTACAACACAAGGTGGACAACTTCTTGTTTGCCTACCGGAATGCGACACATGCGGTTACCAACCAAACTCCAGCCATGATGTTCTTCAATCGAAGACTACGATGCCGCTTGGATTTGGTTAAGCCAAACGTCCGAAGAGATGTGGAGAACAGGCAGTTTCAGAATATGAATGAAAGGCCGACCAGGAGTTTTAAGATAGGTCAACCAGTTTTGGCCCGGCACTACCGCACTGAGAAATGGCAGCCAGGAACGATTTGTACACGACAAGGACCTCTCATGTATACCGTGAACGTTGGGGAGAGCATTGTAAGGCGCCATGCTGACCAGATTCTAGAGTCACTGGAAAACGTCAACTCCACACCACGATCTGATACACATGGTAATGAAATCGACGTTCCAATTGCAGCTACCGCAGAACCGGTGATATTGGAAGCAGATGAACCAAACAACGACATTGATTCCGACTCAACATTGCCAGAAAAACCTGTTACCCCAAAGAGGCGTTATCCAGACAGAATCAGGAAGCCTCCTCAAAGACTGAACTTATAATTGCTTAAACTTAACCACTGTATCTAGTAACGGTAATTGTGATTGTAATTCATTATCATTTAGTTGTTAAATGAATGTTATGTACTGTTTATCTAAAAGGGGAGGAATTGTGTATGTACCTTTAAGAGAATAACTGGTCTCAGACTGCAGTACCGGCAGTGATCACCCCTGTATAAAAGGCGCTAGAGAGCCTCGGTTGTTTAGTTTTCGTTATGAACTTCCACCAGTAAAGATCTGTTTGTTTTCTCTCCTGCTAGTCCGTGTCTAAATCATTCACGGACTTAACACTCTCGGCCTTGTTCAAGGTGCGTGATGCGAAAGCGATAGGTTTCTCTTCACCCGAAGGCATGATGTGGGATATGACTGCTCCCACACCATATGGTGATGCATCACATGCTAGCTGAACGGGTAGCTTTGGGTCGAAGTGTGTCAGGACCTCCGAATTCAGCAATGCTTTCTTTGCTTGGGCGAAAGCTTCGTTCCACAGTTCAGTCCATTTCCATGTTTTGCCTTGACATAGCAACTGATGTAACGGCTTCAGCAATGTTGCTAAGTCTGGAATAAACTTCCCATAGTAGTTAAGTAGCCCCAGAAATGAACGTAACTGGCTCACATTCTGGGGTGCTGGGGCCTCCACGATCGCCTTGACCTTTGGCGGCGCCTTATGCAGGCCAGTAGCGTCAATCACATGCCCCAGGTATTCAACTGAAGACTGAAAGAATTCACATTTGTCTTTACGAACTCTGAGTCCGTACTCTTTCAGTCGTTGTCGTGTCGCATCCAAGTTCAGAAGATGATCCTCCTCATTTGTCCCAGTGACAAGGATGTCGTCCAGGTAGCACTGAACTCCTGGCAGTCCACTCAAAATCTGATCCATTGCCCTTTGGAATAGAGCAGGGGCCGACGTAATTCCAAACGGAAGGCGGCAGTACCTGTATAGCCCCTTGTGTGTCACAATTGTCAGCAGCTCCTTTGATTTGTCATCGACATGCATTTGTAGATAAGCCCGGCATAAGTCTATTTTGCTGAACTTTTGCCCTCCGGCCAGGCCCGTAAAAAGATCATCAATGAGGGGAAGAGGGTACTGTTCCACAGACAGCACTGGGTTAGTAGTCACTTTAAAATCCCCGCAGATTCGAACAGATCCATCCTTTTTCAGGACAGGAACAATGGGTGTGGCCCATTTGCTCACGCTCACAGGCTCCAGGACTCCATTCTCGACTAAGGCCTCCAAGTTAGCCTCAACTTTTAGCCTAATTGCATAGGGTACAGGTCGGGCTTTGTGAAACTTCGGCTTGCTGTCAGGTTTAATATCCAGTCTCACGCTGATCTTTTTCATGCTCCCAAGTTCCCCATTGAAGAGTTCTGCATGTTTGTTTAACACTGCAGTCAGACCTGACTCCTCTTTTGACATCATGCGGACTGCAGGCCAGTCCAGCGTGATTTTCTCTAGCCACGCACGTCCCAGTAGCGATGGGTAATTTCCCTTTACCACATATAGTGGCAGTTTTGCAGTCTGTCCGTTCAATTTAACTGTCACCTCAATGACGCCTCTCATGGACACAGGTTCGCCGGTATACGTCTTTAGCACAATGTTTGTTGGCTGAAGGGTAAGATGCTTTTGCATTTTGTTGTAGACAGAGTCTGAAACAAGGGACACAGCCGCGCCTGTGTCCACCTCCATCCGCACTGATTGTCCCTCCACCAGTGGTGACACCCAGTAGCCATTTGAACCACCTGCAACCGTCAGTATGTGCACCTCTTCCTCCTCAGAGGTGTCGCTCCCCTCTGTTTTGCTTGTTCCATCATACTGCACTGAATGAACACTCTTTTTGCTCTCTTGTCCAAATACAGACATTTTGCTTCCATGCTTCCCAGCTCTGTCTGTTCTTTTTTTACCTCTACAGGCGCGTTCAATGTGACCCTTTTTGCCACAATTTCGGCAATCCAGCTCCGTACACCAGCAGTCATTCGCGTGATGGCCTGTTTTCCCACAACGGTAACATGTGCCGTTCCGCGCACCTTTAGGCTCAGACAACACCTTGTGAACTCTCCCTGTTGAACTCAACTGGTCAGCCTCCTTTTCCGCCATCTCCATGGAGACACTAACTTCAATGGCCTTTTCAAGAGTAAGGTTGTCCTCAGTAAGAAGGCACTTCTGTGTGGCTGCATTTTGCAGACCACACACAAGTCTGTCTCTAATGGTGTCATTCAGCACCTCCTTGAACTGGCAGTGTTCCGACAACCTTTTTAAAGCAGCAATAAACATCGTCACTGATTCCCCCTGCTCTTGATTCCGTTTGTGAAATCTAAATCTCTCAGCAATAACCAGAGGTTTTGGTGAAAAATGTGCTCCAAGAATTTCCACTAGTTGCTTATATGTTTTAGTTCCTGGCTTATCTGACTGCACGAGGCTGCGAAGTAAATTGAAAGTCTTCGGCCCGATTACACTCAAAAAGGTAGGCACGACCTTTTCATTTGCCACCGCATTCGCCAACACAAAATAGTCAAAATGTTCCGTATATGCGCTCCATTGCTCCACATTTTCATCAAAATCACTGATGTTTCCTAATATAGTAGCCATCTCACGTTTCAAATTAAATTTTCTGTTTACTCACTGCACCCGTAACGTACGCAGATTCATCCGCTCCTCGTTGCCACTTGTTGTGTCGGTACCTTTCTACCTAGACACAATTTAGGACTCAGAACTCAGAGATTCAAACATGAAGTGCTTTATTGGAAGGAAAGGAAGTTCTGGGAAGTTCCGAACAAAGAGAGCTAAACTTAACTGAGAGTATACCCAACCATTTATCTCCTGTGACAGCGCCACCACAGGTGGGAGGAGAACACACAATAGAACACACAATACATAACACAGAAGAGCAGCCACTAATAGACAAGACCGATTTCCGAGCCATTCACTCAACCTGGCACTAGACACGATTGAGCGACTACTGCCCAGCCCCACAATCACCCAGACTTAGTGCCCAGGTCATTTACATGGCCCAACAACATCCCCACCATCGGCCTGAACCCCAGCCTTCACTCAAGAACAAAGCCTTCCCTTGAAGTGGAGACAATGGGGTGAAATTTTACTGTTACCAAACAGAAATGGGCAGTAGCATATTGACCACCCATTTTCAACACTGCCTGATTTGTTTCCACTGTAGTTATCCTTTTTAACTCTGGTTTTATGAAAAATGCTGGTTGTGGAATTTTTTTTGTATTCATTTAAAGAAGTGAACCAGCATAAATTTCACAATTTGTGACAGTTACATTGGCAGAAACCAGGCCAGGGCTGGGAGTGGGGCAGTTAAAATGGAGTAGGGAACTTACCCATTCCTTTCCAAATCAACCCGACTGTAACAAGCTGACGTAGGGCCAGGATCCAGTGGTCCATTAGACACACAGACCAGAGCTTAATGTTCAAAACAAGTGAGTATTATTCACCCACAGCAGGCATGTCTGTAAGTACAGAGCGGAACAAAACAGTACAAATGATTTCCTTCAAGCATACACCATCTCACTCTTAACTATTTCCTCTCCAACCTCTCTGCAACTGAACCATTTCCCCGCCTTTATCTTTCCAGGCTGGGTGTCATTTCAGATTGATCTTAATTGCTTTGGACGATTTCTTAAAGCTACACTGCCTTGCTTTGGTCATCCTGATATTTAATACAATTTTTGAAATCTGTAGTGTCAGCTGTGGCTCAGTGGGCAGCACTCTTGCCTCTGCATCACAAGGCTGTGGCTTCAAGTCCTACTTCAGAGACTTGAGCATAAAAATCTCAGCTGTCACTCCAGTACAGTGCTGAGGGAGTGCTGCACTGTCGGAGGTGCCGTCTTTTGGATGAGACGTTAAACTGAGGCTCTGTCTGCTCTCTAAGGTGGATGTAAAAGATCGCATGGCACTATTTTGAAGAAGAGCAGGAGAGTTCTCCCTGGTGTCCTGGCCAATATTTATCCCTCAATCAACATCACTAAAACAGATTAACTGGTCCTTATCACATTGCTGTTTGTGGGAGATTGCTGAGCACAAATTGGCTGCCCCATTACCTACATTACGTACCACAGTGACTACAGTTCAAAAAGTACTTCTGGTTGTAAAGTGCTTTTGGACGTCCTGAGGCTGTGAAAGGCGCTATATAAATGCAAGTCTTTCTTTTATTCTTACCCCTATAGTGGCTACAGAGCTCTCAAAAACCTAGGACTCACATATCATCCCTCTCTCACTCTGTTACACTGACGAACTGCAAGTTTAAATTACAGAAAATGTCATCGTTGCCCGATCTATGAGTTTAACCTGAGGCCTGAGCGAGGGAGCAGTGGTGACTTCCCCACCAGGCCAATCCCACCTGGAACAGGAGCCAGCGCCAGAAGAGGCCTAACAAGGTAAGTTATTTATCTTTATTTGATGTTCCCACTACCCGCCTATCCACTTACCTTCATGTCAGGGACCATTTCTTCTGCTCCCTGGCAGCTGCCTCTGAATGTAACGATTTTAACAGTCAGGCAGCTGCTCCCCGCTGACTTCCCAGCTGTTTTGGTTGGAAAGTCAGCAAGCGACATGTAAATGAGTCCCGGCCATTAATGCCGGCCAATCTTACCTACTGCCGCTCCTGGATGGGCACGCCGCTCTCTTTGCTGTGTTCCTGCTCGGGAGTAAAAATCGAGGCCATTGAGATTTGTAAATCAGGGCCCAGAAATTGCTGTCAGCGGCAAAGCAAAGGTGTTCGCTGCTGACCCTGAGGTAAGCTTCGCACAAAGATCTCGCGATCTTTGTGTCAAGAAGTTCAGATTTTCAGACGCGTAATTCAAATCAGCGTAGTATAGTGGGGGTCCCCTAGTGTGAGCTGCTGTGACATCAACAAGTGGCCTAAACAGCCAATGAAAATGCAGATTTCTCACAGACAGCGAACCAGGAAGTGGGTAAGCTTTAAAATTCTAACTTTTTAAAAATGTTAGAGAGAGCAAAACAAAGATTGAGGCTCTCATATGGGAAGAAAGACAAACCTGAAATAAAGGTGAACAAGCATTTATATTTTTTTTAAAGTTTCTTAAATATTTTAATTTTTTTTTAAATGGATAAATTTGACACTGCACAAAATTAAAATTAGTTTTTCAGGCCCATAACATTTGTTTAGCAGTCAGTACGCTGTTAAAACCCCAGTCACACCTAATCCCTTTGGGTCTAACTTTTAGTGGGGAATTTAACAGTGAAAACGGGGAATTATCGACCGGTAAGCCTGACATTTTCCTAGCACACGGAAAGTGGGGAAAATGCTAGAGTCCATTATAAAAGATGTAATAGCAGAGCACTTGGAAATCAGTGACAGGATCGGACAAAGTCAACATAGATTTACAAAAGGTAAATCATGCTTGAATAATCTACTGGAAGTTCTTGAGGATGTAACTGGTAGAATAGATAAGGGAGAACCAGTGGATTAGCGTGCAAAGCTAAAGCACATGGGATTGGGGGAAAGGTACTGACTTGGATAGAGAACTGGTTGACAGACAGGAAGCAAAGAGTTGGAATAAACGGGTCTTTTTCCAAGTGGTAGGGTACCGCAGGGAACGGTGCTAGGACCCCAGCTATTCACAATATATATAAATGATCTAGCCGAGGGAACTAGATGTAATATCTCCAAGTTTGCAGACAACACAAAGCTGGGTGGGCATGTGTGCTGTGAGGAGGATGCAGAGAAACTCCAGTATGATTTGGACAGGTTGGTTGATTGGACAGATGCATGGCAGATGCAGTATAATGTGGATAAATGCGAGGTTATCCACTTTGGTGGCAAAAACAGGAAGGCAGATTATTACCTGAACTGCAATAGATAGGGAAAAGGGGAAGTGCAACGAGACCTGGGTGTCCTTGTGCACCAGTCCCTGAAGGTAAACATGCAGGTGCAGCAGGCGGTTAAGATGGCAAATGGTATGTTGGCCTTCATAGCGAGAGGATTCAAGTACAGGAGTAAGGATGTCTTGCTGCAGTTGTACAGGGCCTTGGTGAGACCACACCTTGAGTATTGTGTGCAGTTTTGGTGACCTTATCTGAGGAAGGATGTTCTTGCCATGGAGGGAGTGCAGCGAAGATTCACCAGACTGATACCTGGGATAGCAGGAATGACGTATGAAGAGAGATTGGGTCGAATAGGTTTATATTCGTTAGAGTTTAGAAGAATGAGAGGGGATCTCCTTGAAACTTATAAAATTCTAACAGGACTAGACAGACTAGATGCAGGAAAGCTGTTCCTGATGACGGGGGAGTCCAGAACCAGAGGTTACAGTCTAAGGATAAGGGGTAAGCCATTTAGGACTGAGATGAGGAGGAATTTCTTCACCCAGAGAGTGGTGAACCTGTGGACTTCTCTGCCACAGAAGGCAGTTGAGGCCAATTCATTAAATAAATTCAAGAAGGAGTTAGATATATTTCTTAAGGCTAAAGGGATCAAGGGATATGGGGAAAAAGCAGGGACAGGGTACTGAATTTGGATGATCAGCCATGATCTCATTAAATGGTGAAACAGGCTCGAGGGGCCGAATGGCCTACTCCTGCTCCTATCTTCTATGTTTCTATGTTTCTATGTAATTACTGCGGAAGAGCTGAAGTTTTTGTCAGTTTGCATGATTTGACCGATTACACTGACTGCCGGCTGTGTGTGTGGCGGTGGGTGGGGGACACAGCACAGCCTGTGGAGGAGCAGTGAGTGACAGACCGCAACTCCAGGATTTCTGCATTGGGCTGCGCATGCGCTAAATCCTGAAGCTGCGGTCAGTTTCAAAGGCGAAATGACGGCGAACGCTGCTGTTGTGTATGTACCTTTAAGAGAATAACTGGTCTCAGGCTGCAGTACCGGCAGTGACCACCCCTGTATAAGAGGCGCTAGTAAGCCTCTGTAGTTTCAGTTTCCCGATTGACTCCTTTCAGTAAAGACTTGTTTTGTTCAACTCCTGCTGTCCGTGTCTCAATCATACACGGACATAATACTGGCGACGAGCAGATACGAACTTACCTACAGTCTGCACCACCTCCTGGGATCCATTCCTGCAGCGAAGTGAGCAGAGGTCGAGGCCAGAAGGAAGAAAGAAGCAGTAGAAACAGGTGTCGACCGTGGGCATCCGCCCCTGTGTTAGCGGAGTTGAAGATTGCTGGAGAAGCTGTCGAAAGCGGGGCCTGGTTCCTGTCGACGGTGCTTCAGCTAATCGGGCTGGTGGCAGGTAGTACACTGATCCTTCCTGGGCTGCGGTGGTCGTGAACTCGAGCGGGTGGCTTGCAACGGGGCCGAGCAGCGTTGTCGGGAAGAGGAGAGAGAGAGAGGGTGGAGCACACAGGGCGCGGCCGGTGCTACGAAGCCGGGCTGCGTATAGACCCGAGAAGAGGGAGGCAAGAGCCCCACAGGGTTGTTCCACGATGGGAAAATAATAAAAAAAAGAAATATTAAACACGCAGGAAACCGCGAGGAGCTGCAGGTTGCAACGGAAACCGCGGAAAGCAGCGCTAGCAACAGCGGGGAAGAAGGCAAAAGCGCGGGAGGCGCCATCTTAATCAGCGGGGAAGAAGGCAAAGCGCGGGAGGCGCCATTGTGTTAAATCGGGGAAGAAGGCAAAGCGCGGGAGGCGCCATTTTAGATTTTCAAGATGCCGAAGACTGGCTGTATCACTGCCTTTGATAATACAATAGAGGACTGGACCACGTATGTGGAAAGAGTCGAGGTATATTGCGAGGGAAACGAAATAGCCGATGAGAAAAAGGCATCGGTATTGCTAAACTTAATGGGCACCAGAACGTTCAGCCTATTGCGGGACCTGATTACTCCAGCCAAACCGAAGGCGAAGAGTTTTAACGAAATTGTTGCTGTCCTACAGGAACACCTAAACCCTGCACCGCTGTTGATAGCCGAAAGATTTAAATTCCACAGGAGAACTCAGCATAAAGATGAGAGCAATGCTGAGTACCTTACGGAACTACGCAAGCTATCAAAGCACTGCCAGTTCGGAGCAGGACTGGCAGATAAACTATGGGACAAATTTGTCTGTGGACTCCTGAGTGAAGGAACACAGAAGAAGTTACTCTCAGGGAAAGAGCTGACGCTAGATAAGGCTTTCAGCGTGGCAGTATCGTACGAAGCAGCAGCCAGGGGAGCTGCGGAAATTCAACAAAAGCCACAGGAATACGGCACCCACGAAATGACACGGGGATTTGCAAAATGTTATCGCTGTGGCAGAACTAACCATGACCAGAAGGACTGCTGGTCCGAGGACAAAATATGCAGGCAATGCGGAAAGATGGGACACATTGCATGAGTTTGCAGGTTTGGGAAGAAGACCAGCGACAACAATAAGGCTACTAAGGAACCGTACAAGAAAGTACAAAAGATGATGGACAGTAGTTCCGAAGACCAGATGAGCGATAGTGAATCCGGGAACAGGAGACTAAGCTGTCTCAAACTTCACAATGTAATCGCAAAAGAGGATCACCGAACCATTTCGGTCACCCTCACGATAGCAGGGTCCCAAGTTAAAATGGAATTGGATACAGGATCAGCGCTAACCGTCAGGAATCGACGAGACTACGAGCGGCTATTCTCACACATACCCTTGAGAGAGACATCCATCGTCTTGACAACGTATACAGGGCAAAAAGTATACCCCAGAGGAAAAATAAGGGTGCCTGTCGAATACAACGGCAAGAAAATACGGAAATTGTATCTCTACATACTGCAAAATGATGGACCATCGTTATTGGGACGTGAATGGATCAGGAAGATAAGCTTAGATTGTCACTCCATTCATGCAATGATGGTGGATGGTAAAAAAGATGAAGACGTCACTCCTGGACGATTGTCAACAATCTTAGCTAACACCAAAGAGGTATTTCAACAAGAACTGTGCACTCTTAAAGGTGTAACCACCTCGATAAAAATAGAAGAGAATGCAATTACCAAGTTTTTCAAAGCAAGACCGGTACCATATGCAATTCGCCCAGCCGTCGAGGCAGAGCTGGATAATCTGGAGAAGGCAGGCGTGTTGTCTAAGGTCGATTGGAGTGAGTAGGCGACACCCATCGTTCCTGTCATGAAGAAAACGTTAAGCAATAAGTCTGAGGAGCCAAGGAAGGTTCGCATCTGTGGGGATTTCAAGGTGACGGTGAACCCAGTCCTTCACACAGTACAATATCCTCTTCCAAGGATAGAAGACATCTTCGCCTCACTGTCTGGAGGGAAGCGTTTTACAAAAATTGACCTAGCACAAGCATATTTGCAGATGGAGGTTGAAGAACCCTGTAGGAAGTATCTCACGATAAACACTCACAAAGGTCTTTACCAGTATCATTGATTGGTATTCGGAGTAGCATCGGCTCTGGTGATATGGCAAAGAGCGATGGAACAAGTCCTGCAAGGGATTCCGGGGACTCAGTGTTACTTGGACAACATCCTTGTGACAGGTGAAGATGACAGTGAACACCTTAAAAACCTAGAACAGGTGCTCACTAGACTACGGGAACATGGGCTACGAGCCAACCGCCCCAAGTGCGAGATTTTTAAGAAACAGATATCGTATTGTGGCCACGTGATTGATGAAGAGGGGTTACATAAGTCCCCTGACAAAATTGAAGCGGTTGTTAAGGCCCCAGCGCCTGAAAATGTGTCGCAACTGAGGTCATTCCTCGGATTGGTGAATTACTACCATAAGTTTTTGCCGAATTTGTCGACAATCCTGCACCCACTGAATGCCCTGCTACGAACGGGAGTAGCATGGAAATGGAGCAATGATTGTAAGCGGCCCTTTCAGAAGAGTAAGGACTTAATCACTTCAAGAGAAGCATTGGCTCACTACAACCCAGCACTGCCGATCAGACTGGCGTGTGATGCGTATCCCTACGGCATTGGGACGGTACTGTCACATAAATTCCTTGATGGTTTAGAGAGGCCGATTGCTTTTGCGTCACGTTCGTTAACTTCTGCCGAGCGTAACTACGCCCAGATTGACAGAGAGGCCCTCAGCCTAGTGTGGGGGGTGAAGAAGTTCAATCACTACTTGCACGATCAAACATTTACTCTACTAACCGATCATCAACCTCTTGTCTCCATTTTCAACCCTCAGAAGGGCGTACTGATAATGACAGCACAACGGCTGCAGAGGTGGTCCCTTTTCCTAGGGGCACACCAATATGACATCGAGTACATTGGAACTAAACAACATGGGAATGCTGATGGATTGTCACGCCTACCATTGCTGACGATGGAAGAAGAAGACCTTGCAGTGGACCCAATGGAGTTATTCCACTCGACCATAGTCGAATGTCTCCCTGTGACGAATGCAAACATAGAAAAGGAAACACGGAATGACCCGACACTATCACGGGTCTATGATTTAACGGTGAAGGGATGGCCAGCACATGGCGAACCACTGCAGCCAGCATTCTCGCTGAGAAGAGAACAGCTGTCATTGTGCAGAGGAACCTTGATCTGTGGATCCAGAGTAGTAATTCCACCTAAGTTGACGGATAGAGTGCTCAATGAGCTTCATGAGGGTCATCTGGGTGGGGTAAAAATGAAGAACTTAGCCAGAGCGTTTGTGTGGTGGCCGGGAATCGATAGAGAAATCGAAGAGATGACCAAGAGCCGTGCAGGATGACAGAAGGTCCAAAACACCCCACCACAAGCTCCTTCGCATCCATGGGAGTGGCCCTCATCTCCATGGCAAAGGGTGCACATTGATTTTGCTGGTCCCTTCATGGACTCAATGTTTTTAATTGCGGTGGATGCATGTTCAAAGTGGCCAGAGGTAATAAAAATGTCCTCAAACACCACAGAAAAAACTATCACAGTTTTACGAACCATATTCGCCAGGAATGGGCTGCCTGAACAGATTTGCTCTGACAATGGACCACAGTTTGTGTCTGAAGAGTTCCGGAGGTTCTTAAAGAACAATGGTGTTAAGCATTACACATCTGCCCCATATCATCCAGCCACTAATGGATTGGCCGAGAGGTTTGTTCAAACATTCAAGAAGGCTATCAAGGCAATGTGTAATGAAGATATACCCCTACAACACAAGGTGGACAACTTCTTGTTTGCCTACCGGAATGCGACACATGCGGTTACCAACCAAACTCCAGCCATGATGTTCTTCAATCGAAGACTACGATGCCGCTTGGATTTGGTTAAGCCAAACGTCCGAAGAGATGTGGAGAACAGGCAGTTTCAGAATGTGAATGAAAGGCCGACCAGGAGTTTTAAGATAGGTCAACCAGTTTTGGCCCGGGACTACCGCACAGAGAAATGGCAGCCAGGAACGATTTGTACACGGCAAGGACCTCTCATGTATACCGTGGACATTGGAGAGAGCATTGTAAGACGCCATGCTGACCAGATTCTAGAGTCACTGGAAAACGTCAACTCCGCACCACGATCTGATACACCTGGTAATGAAATCGACGTACCAATTGCAGCTACCGCAGAATCGGTGATATTGGAAGCAGATGAACCAAACAATGACATTGATCCCGACTCAACCTTGCCAGAGGAACCTGTTACCCCAAAGAGGCGTTATCCAGACAGAATCAGGAAGCCTCCTCAAAGACTGAACTTATAATTGCTTAAACTTAACCAATGTATCTAGCAACCGTAATTGTGATTGTAATTAGTTATCATTTAGTTGTTAAATGAATGTTATGTACTGTTTACCTAAAAGGGGAGGAATTGTTGTGTATGTACCTTTAAGAGAATAACTGGTCTCAGACTGCAGTACCGGCAGTGACCACCCCTGTATAAAAGGCGCTAGTAAGCCTCTGTAGTTTCAGTTTCCCGATTGACTCCTTTCAGTAAAGACTTGTTTTGTTCAACTCCTGCTGTCCGTGTCTCAATCATACACGGACCTAATAGCTGCCAGTTCATCATCATCAGGGCCGCTAATTCTGGGCCCATGTATTTTTTTTTAAACTGGTAAAAATATTCTGTTATATTTTTCAGCAAGTGACATACTACTTGAATAAGAATATCTTCCGTAACTTTCTTATGCTGACTTTTTATTTTTTTATTTTTCTGTATTTTAAAAAAATGTTGCTACCTAAAGAATAACCCCAAAGGGATCCTGACCCCACATCCCCCCACCCCCGATAGAGTATGCCTTCCTATTCTATAGTATATCTTCCATTTTAACAGCTCTTCATTGTGCTGCCGATTAGCACTACATTCTGTTGCATAAGTCCATAATTAATGTAAAACTACTTAATTGCATCTAGCCATGGAATTATCCTGTCAGCTAAGTCTGTAGCCATTGAACTGTAAAGCAGTGCTTTCATGGACACACATACGGAATTATATAGTGTGGCATAGTGGCTGGTTGCATGGCATTGATTTACCAGTAACGTCATGTGAAAGTATACCTTCATTTTTTGTAGATGTCGTTAAAGAGTTTTGCACCTGTACAGCAAGAATATTAACTACAGACTGCATCACCTGCAATATCTTTATCCAGGGTAATTATAGAATACCCAGGGCTAGAAATTGGGTATAGCCCCGCTTGAGGCGTTAGAACTGGCGCTGCGCAAAGTTTATAGCCAGACGAAACTTATCGCTGCCTGGCGCGATATTGGGTTGCATCGCCCCCAAAGGTGATTGAGGCGCGAATTCAGACATTGCACGGGCCTCCTAAGGCGCAAAACTTCCGGCGCTACCCAATATCGGCGCGGACGGGTGCAGCGCAGGTGATCTCAATTACCGATAACCACGAGACTTCCAGGCGCCGGCCGGCTCTTAAAGGGGTGGGTCAGTCAGCCTCAGCTCCCACACTCATCACCCTGTAGGCCTCAGAATCGGCGCACGCCCTTCTCTGGCGCATAGAACTTGGTCAAGATGGAGAAGGTGAGACAGAGAGCAGAGCACTTCAGCATTGAGGCTCTGGAACAGTTGGTGGCCGCAGTGGAGCGCTGTCGAGATGTTCTCTATCCTGACAATGGCAGGAGGCTGAAACAAAAGGACTACCGCCGAGCTTGGAGGGATGTTTGTCAGAGGGTCAACTCCAGCAGCATGGCGACCAGGAGCCCTGTTCAGTGCAGGAAGAAATTCAACGGCCTCACTCGGGTCGTTAGGGTGAGTGGTATTTATGCAAACTTCTGATTCCCTCCATCTGCACCTGACTTCATGGCTACAGGGTGCACGATGCCCCAATGACCATGTGTCAGCAAGCACCCATGGCCATTTCTGGGCACACACATGCACATTTGACTCAAGGCGTCATGTAAGGGTTCTTGCACCATGGGGGGCATGAGATGATCACTCAGGGCATCATGTAAGGGCTCTTGCACCATGGGGGGCATGAGATGATCACTCAGGGCATCATATAAGGGCTCTTGCACCATGGGGGGCATGAGATGATCACTCAGGGCATCATGTAACAGAATTTCCCCTTCTTTCCCCTGCAGTCCAAGCTGGCGATGATTCGCAAGGACCAGCTTCGAACCGGTGGAGGACCTCCACAAGTGGTCACTCTGACGGATCTTGAGGAGAGAGTGCATCAGATTCTTGGAGGACGCCTGAGTGGTCCTGTTACCACTGCAGCTGCCGACCCCATTGTCGACAGCGATGGTAAGGATCTCACCTTTATCAGCTGTCTCCTTTCACTTGGTCCCCCCGCCAGCATGCTTTCTCACTGTGGAGCCATGTCATAGCCTTGCCGCAATCTGGCATGCCTTGCTGCCAACCTGTCCTTTTGCTAAAGCCATTCTTCCACCTCCCTGCTTTCAGATGCTGCATCACCAGCTCAGGGTCCGGGCCCTGAAGCTGCCAGTGCCAGTGGCTCCGGAGGCGAGGATCAGGAGGAAGCCGCACCATCCGTTCCAGCCGCAGGGGAGCCAACACATCTGCAGACTGGGGATAGTAGCTCCCTGGAGGGGAGGGGGGGTGCTCTGATGAGGAGCCAGTTGCCGGAACAAGCGGCCTGCATCAACGCAAGGCGGGTAGGCAAGTTCGGGCACCGGCTCCCCGGAGGGCGAGGCAGGGAGTGATGACTGCTGCACAGAGTGCAGAGGAGGTGCGTAGCCTGGCTGAAATGAACACCCAGGCCCGGCTCAGGCACACTGAGCTTATGGCAGCAGTGGGGAGGATGCCTCAGTCGATAGAAACACTGGCAAAGAGTGTGCTGGACTTTGACGCTGCAATGGAGAGGACTGTCCAGGGCTTCGGGGCAGCAATGGAGAGGACTGTCCAGGGCTTCGAGGCTGCTATGGAAAGGACTGTTCAGAGCTTCGGACAATCCCTGGAAAGGTCTGTCCAGGGCTTGTCCGAGGCAGTGGAACGGACTGCTCCGACCTTGTCCGAAGCAATGGAGAGAACTGTCCAGGGCTTCGAGGCCGCTATGGAAAGGACTGTTCAGGGCTTCGGACAATCCCTGGAAAGGTCTGTCCAGGGCTTGTCCGAGGCAGTGGAGCAGTCAGCACCGGCCTTGTCCGAAGCAATGGAAAGAACTGTCCAGGGCTTCTCTGAAGCACTGGCACCTGCCACACAGGTCCTCACTGCTGCCACACAGTCACTTGCTGGCCTCGTCCAGACCCAGATTGAGGCAATGCAAACTATCACTGCTGCCACCCTATCTGCATCAGCTAGGATCACCCCGGGCCCTTCCAGTACCACACGAGGCCAGGAATCAGTGGAGCAGTCGCTTGTGGTGGTGGCGCCGAGCCGGTCCCCGCCGAGAGCCAGTGTGTCATCCGACCATGGTGCAGGTGTCCTCTCTCAGCAGGTGACCATTGCTTATGCCACCGCTGGAACGTCTGCAGTGCAGCTGCCACCACCTGCTGTGCACACTGCTTCCAGCCATGGCCAGAACAAGCAGCCAGCCTCCGCACCCTCCAAGCCCAGAGATCGTCCAGGCCGTCCATCAGGGGCTTCTGCGATTCCAGACAGTCACCAGGCGTCCCCCCCCCTTGACCCCGCCACTGGGGTTCAATTACGTAGGAGCAGCAGGGAGGGAAGGGGCCGACTGCGAAAGAGAAGTCGGTCTCCATCAAGGGGCCAGCAGTAGAGGGAGTTGCTGAGACATTTCTTCCTCCAAATTCAAGGACGCCCTCACCTGTTGTCAATGGGCCAGTAATTCCGGTCCCAACGCGTGAGTACGGGCGGGGTACTCACGCGTGGGCCCGTTGGAAGTGCCAGATTTCAGTATGCACAGCGCATGCGCGGGAAACCGGCATTTCCTGTCCTCTGAACGAAGAGGTTCAGAGGATGAACGCGTGCGCGCAGGAGTCTGCGCGTGCGCGCTGAAATTCCTTTTTTTCCACAGGTTTGCGCGTGTGTAAGGGCCTCATTCTTTAAGGTAAGTGGCCTATTACTTAAAATTATAACATTTTTTCCACAGCTTTATTGTTTTTAAGGAATTTACAGTAAGGTAAGTGTAGTTTTAGACCAGATTTTTCAAAAAATTATTTTTTTCAAAAATTTGATTAATTGTTTAAAATAGTCTTTTAAAGTTATTTATAGTTTATTTAATTATTGGAATGTTTTTTAAAATTTTATTTAAAGCTAAACTAGTCTTTTGGGCGCCCGTACTTTTCATGAGTTTGACAGTCCTTACTATCAAACTCATGAATGAAGTTTCCCCTCCCCTGATTGGCTGCAAAGTGCTCACCTGATCCCAGCCGGCATATCGCAACAACTACGCCGTTGGATCAGGCAAGCACATCGCGCCAACATCTGAACCTGGCCAGTGACAGGAATTCCAAGCAGGCCCAGGCTTCAGATGTCGGCGCGCCGGGTGAGTGCACATCGGGGTCTTGCACGCGCACCAAGCCCCCAAACCTAATTTCTGGGCCATTGTTTGTGATGGTTTGTTTAGTTTTGCAGCTTTGCCAGAGAGTTGACTGTTATTTTGTTAGTTATGGTTTCTGTTGACATGACGTTGTTATGCTGGAATGAAGCACTTTTTTGACAATAAAGAAAAACTTTTATTTACAATGGTACTCGTAACTATTTACACTCATGGTGGACTTCCTAGGCTTTGAACGATCCGAAGTGCGCAGGATGAATGACAGCCATCATTCCGTCAGAGGGGCCTAGAACCGAGTCCTTATGAGCCTCTGACGGATGGCCCTTCCACTTTCAGGAGCCCTCCCATCTTCCTCCTCCTCCTCCTCGTCCGCATGCTCCTCCTCCTCCTCCTCGTCCGCCTGCTCTTCCTCCTCCTCCTCCTCCTCCTCCTCCTCCTCGTCCGCCTGCTCTGCTGGACCTTGAGGGTCGGCTGGCATTGGCCGGGTTCGTCGAATGGCCAAGTTGTGGAGCATGCAGGAGACGACGACGATGCGACCCACTTGCTCCGGCGAGTACTGCAGGGCTCCCCCCGAATGGTCCAGACAGTGGAAACGCTGTTTGAGCACACCACTAGTGTGCTCGACAATGTTCCTGGTCACCTGATGGCTGCTGTTGTAAAGCTCTTCTGCCGGGATGGCGGGCAAACGGAGTGGGGTCATGAGTCATGGGCAGAGAGGATAGCCCTTGTCACCCAGAAGCCTGCCTCGTGGGTGAGCTGGGCCCTCAAAAAGGTCAGAAACTGAGGTCTGCCGCAGGATGAACGCATCTTGGCTACTCCCAGGGAATTGTGCGTTGACTGCCATTATCATCTGGCGGTGGTCACAGACCAGCTGGACATTGAGGGAGTGGAACCCCTTTCGGTTGCGGAACTCCTCTGGATTCTGCAATGGCGCCCGCAAAGCCACGTGTGTGCAATCTATGGCCCCCCTGCACCATGGGGAAGTCCGCAATAGCAGCGAAGCCCTGCGCGCGCTCCGCCTGTTTCTCCAGGGTCACTATAGAGGGCCTTCTATAGAGGGCAGCTGTGACTTGCTGGATGCAACAATGCACTGCAAATTGTGTTATATTCACGATGTCCCCAGTGGCTGACTGAAAGGATCCGCTTACGTAAAAGTTCAGGGCAACAGTCACTTTGACAGCAGCCGACAGAGAGGTCCTGCACCATAGACGTGGCTGCAGATCCTCAGCAAGCAGGTGGCACAGCTCAGTCACAACCTCCTTACCGAATCTGAGCCTTCGCAGACACTGCTCCTCGGACATGGTAAGGTATGACACCTGCTGCCTGAAAACCCTCGCAGCGTATCGTCGGATTGGCCGACCTCTATTGCCCCTCCTCCTTCTGGCCAATCCCGGCCCTCTCTCCCGCCGTCTCTGTGCCCCTTCCAAGTGTCCGGCCATGAGGACGTTCCCCTCCAAAGCAGCTCCCATTGCTATGCCAGACGGGCAACACGCAGTGATGTCTAGCGCTCCAACTGCTCCGGACAGGCCTGCAGGTCCCAAGTCTTCAAAGGTTAACTCCGAAAAATAGTGTGCCACAGTAGTTCGCCAACTCTCTCCAGCAACGAACAGAATGAACAGGCCAAGTGCCTGCAGCTTTTATACTAGAGCTGTCCCCTTTAAATAGCGCCCCCCGACTCCGAGACGGGCCTGGGAATGTTCCATCCAACTGTCAGTAATAGCGCCAGGCGGAAAGGTTCCGGGCACCACCGAATATCCGGTCAGGGGCGCCAAAAAGGCGTTGCACACTGAAATGATGTCATTAACTGCCTGCGCACACGGGCACGCGCTAAGAGTTAGCGCTGGCGCTAAATGGATACGTAATATGGGAGGTGTTGCTATCTTCATTGCGCCCGCCCGAACATTGGGTAACGCCCCAATTCTTGGCCTCTTTAGGCGCTAATCGCTGGCGCAACCAATCGAATTTCTAGGCCCAAGTTCGTGAACCCTGGTATTGTGGCCAGCTAGGTGTTCTTCGGTTTTACATTAGTGTGGACATTGTCCATTGTTCTGGAACAGCACATCCTCCTCTTCGAGGTTCTGGAATTTGAGGGAGGCAGCGTCAAAAGGCTGACACCTGCTTTGTGTTGTTAATGTACCTCCTCACATGAGTGCTGACATTGCTAATGTTTTAGGTGCAGCTGGGCAGAGCTTGAGGTGGACCTGGCAACAGGTGACAAGTATCTCATTTGTTAGGCAACAGTGGACTCCCATCCTTGGGAGAACACTCATCACTGCAGAATGAATTTCTCACTCTCCAGCATCTCATTGCAAGCCTTCCTGATGGAATGAATAGAATTGGAAGAAGACTACAACCCGGGACAAAATTAATTGGCATTTGGAAAAGTACAGGCTAATAAATGGAAGTCAGCACGGATTTGTTAAAAGCAAATCACATTTGCCTCACTTGATTGAGTTCTTTGATGAGGTAATGGAGAGGGTTGATGAGGGTTGTATGTTTGATGTGTATAGAGACTTTCAAGAGGCATTTGGCAAAGTAACACATAATAGAATTGTTAGCAAAATTCAAGCCCATGGGATTAAAGGGGCAGTGGCTCCATGGATACAAAATTGTCTAAGGGACAGAAAGCAGAGGGCAGTGGTGAACGGCTGTTTTTCAGACTGGAGGGAGGTATACAGTGGTGTTTCCCAGGGATCGGTATTAGGACCACTGCTCTTTTTTATATATATTAATGACTTGGACTTGGGTACAAAGTTGACAGATGATAAAAACTCAGAAATGTAATAAACAATGAGGAGGATAGTGACAGACTTCAAGAGGACATAGACAGACTGATAAAATGGGCAAACACGTGGCAGATGAAATTTAACGCAGAGAAGTGTAAAGTGACACATTTTGATAGAAAGAGTGAGGAGAGGAAACATGAACTAAATGGTACAATTTTAAAGGGGGTACAGGAACAGAGAGACCTGGTGATGTATGTACACAAATCTTTGAAGGTGGCAGGACAAGTAGAGAAGGCTGTTAAAAAAAGCCATGGTTTTATTAATAGTGGAATAGAGTACAAAAGCAAAGAAGTTATGCTAAACCTTTATAAAACACTGGTTAGGCCCCAGCTGCAGTATTGTGTTCAATTCTGGGCACAACACTTAAGGAAGGCTGTTAAGGCCTTGGAGAGGGTACAGTAAAGATTTACAAGAATGGTTCCAGGGATGAGGCACTTCAGTTATGTGGAGAGACTGGAGAAGATGGGGTTGTTCTCCTTAGAGCAGAGAAGGTTAAGAAGAGATTTGATAGGGGTGTACAAGATCATGAATGGTTTTGATAGAGTAAATAAGGAAAAACTGTTTCCAGTGGCAGAAGAGTCAGTAACCAGAGGACACAGATTTAAGGTGATTGGCAAAAGAATCAGAGGCGACATGAGGAAACATTTTTTTACACAGTGAGCTGGTGTGATCTGGAATATACCGCCTGAAAGGGTGGTGGAAGCAGATTGAATCGTAACATTCAAAAGCGAATTGGATAAATACTTGAAGGACAAACATTACAGGGCTATTGGGAAAGAGCAGAGGAGTGGGATTAATTGGATAGCTCTAGCAAAATGCCAGCACAGGCACGATGGGCCAAACAGCTTCCTTCTGTGCTGTCAATTTCTATGATTCTATGATTCTAAGATGGAAGCTCATCTGTGGAAACACAATGGACAACATGCCATCTATTAGCTAGGTGCACACAGGCACTGCAATTGGAGACAGATGGCTACAGATAGCATGGGCTGGATTTTGCGGGGGGTCAGCAGGTGTGATCAGTGGTGGGTCAGGTGGGAAAGTGTTTTGCTTCCCCAATGGGTCGGGACCCCGCTGTGAACCCGCCACCATGCGCCTTTACCAAATGTCGGGTCAGTCAGCGCTGCGGCGGGGGAGGCAATTAAAATCATTAGTGGCTTGTTTATGGCCACTTATCAAAGGTTTTTTCCCAGAGTTTTGGATTTGGCAGGTCACCCACTGGTTTCCCGCTGTGCCTAGACGTTGTCTGTGAAGCTGAGGCAGGAGGTCAGTGGCCATTGAATCAGCTGATGAGTTGACAGCTTCAAATGTCAAGTCAAAGCTCCCAGCTGACTGAGAAATGTTCCTTAACCACCCGCTTCTCTAAACTGCATTTCCACTACAGATTCAGGATGCTTCAAGTCTTTACACAAGTCTCCATGCAGTCTGACCTCATTACCTCTCCACCATTGACAGATCGCTTCTGTCATCTCTACTTCACCTGCCATCTATTCCATCAGCATGGGTGCCCTTGAAACTCTCTCACCTTGGTCCTCAGAATCCCACCACAATCAGCCCCAACACAAGCACCAGCAGCACCAAGAATAACACCAACCTTCTCTGCAATCAACTGATGCTGCACAGGACACAGGGCATCAGCACCTGACCACATTGTTGCCTGGGACGCCAGGGATGGCCTCACGATAGCCAGATTTACTTCATTTGACGCTGCACACCCTGGCTGCCACATGATGCGCCAGGTTGGCACCACCCCACACCAACACCATAAAGCATCCCTACAATGCCCAAGCCATTCCTTTCACACTCATGACCATTGCAGGGGGGGTTACCCTTATGTCTCACCATTCACTGCAACTCACTGAGCCACTTCCAAAGGCGCACATAAATCTGTCCAAGAACACAAAGTTTTGAAAAAAAAGGTTTCAATATTTGACACCACATTAACAGAAACTTTACATGAACATTGCATAAAACACCCAAGTGCCTACCTTTGTCTGTTATTAGTTGGTATGATTGCACTAGGATGAGTGGTGGCTAGTGAGATGGGGATGTGATAATGTAGATAGAGAGGGATGGGTGGAGGTGCAAGGTAAGTTGGTGTGATTACAGATGCACAGGTGTAGGGTAGGGAAAGCAGAGTGATGAGGATGTGATGAGAGGCACAGCAGGATGAGGTTGAGTGTGGCTTTGTACTAACGTTTCGTGATCTACTGAGATCATTGAAATATTTGTAGCATTGCACCCAGGTTCTCCTGACCACATCACTGCTTGTACAATGTACAACCAGGCTGTGTTGATCTCCTGGGGCGTTCTCTTCCGCCCATGGGAAGGGAAGAGGACCTCCCTGCGTGACTTCCTACATAAGCATATGGAGGGAGTCATGGGAGAGGCAGGGTGCAGCCGTGCACCTCTGTGCGGTGTTTGTCAGTGTTTGCAGCACTTCTATGCTGTAGAACACTGACAGCACAAATGTCCAATGAAAGTTGGCCATGGTCCCTTTAAGAAAACCGTCTGATGACGTGTCATCAAATGATGTCACCAGACCCGCTTCCTCTAATTGGTCAGGAAACATGCTGGGTGGGCTTAACAAGCCGAATCAAGGGAAATTCATTTTACAAAGCGGGTTGGAGACAGCAGCGGGGTCGGGACCCGCCATCGGCGTCGCCCGCCATGGACCCACCGAGGTCAGGAAAATCGCGACCCATGTTTCCAGAGACTTAAATATTCAAATAAAGAGCTGCAATGGATGTTGTACAAAGAACTTCCTGCATGCATATTAGAAACTGCAGCTTAAGATATCGTTTGTGTAGTGTATGTACCTTTAAGGGGAGAGCTACTTTTTACAGCTCCTGTATACTGTAGTACCGGCAGTGAACACACCTGTATATAAACCCTGAGTAGGGATCTGTACAGTTAGTTTTAGAGTAACCCTCATCCAGTAAACACCTGTTGATTGTTCCCTGCAGTCTCTTGTCTAATTATTGAAGGACACAACATCAAGATACACGGATCTAACATTGGCGATGAGAAGATTCAAGCTGACCTGCAACTCTGCATCACCTCCCAGGGATTCGCTCCTGGAGAACAGTGAAAGAAGAAGGCTGAGTCCAGAAGCATGGGCGTCGACCACGGGAAACCCCCCAGTCATCCAGCGGAGATTTGAACATCGCAGGGGAGGCTGTCGAGAGCCGGGCTTGGTTCTCCAGTCACGGTGGTCCAGCGAAATGGGCTGGCAACAGGTACGGCGCAGACCCTTCCCGGAAAGCGGCGGCTAGAGCCGACCGACGGCACAGAAAAAGGCCGAGCAGCGTCGACGGGAGAAGAGAGAGGGTAGAGCACACAGGGCGCAGCTGGTGTTCAGGACCGAGCGGCGTCGAGGGGAGAAGAGAGAGGGTAGAGCGCACAGGGCGCAGCCGGTGTTCAGGACTGAACGGTGTCAATGAGAGAGAGCAGAGCACAGCCGGTGTTCAAGGGCTGAGCAGCGTCAATGAGAGAGAGAGGCGCGCAGGAAAATGCGCAGAGCGCAGCTGGTGTTCAAGGGCCAAGCAGCGTCAGCGGGGAAGAAAGGAAAGCGCGGGAGATGCCATTTTGAGCCGCAGCAGAGAAGGGAGAGCGCGGGAGACGCCATTTTGAGCCAGTCTAACCACACCCAGGGATGCCGAAGAGTGGCAGTGTCACAGCGTTCGACAATGAAGTCGAAGATTGGACGACATATGTCGAACACATAGAAGTGTACTGCAAGGCGAATGAAGTGCCAGATGACAGGAAAGCGCTGGTATTGTTGAATTCAATGGGTGCAAAAATGTATGGCTTACTGCGAAACCTAGTAACCCCAGAGAAGCCAGTGGAAAAGGATTTTGAAAACATAGTGTCAATCCTACAGGACCACTTAGACCCCACACCGCTGCTGATAGCGGAAAGATTTAAGTTTCACAAAAGGAACCAGCATAAAGATGAAAGCAATGCTGAGTTTTTAACGGAACTGCACAAGCTATCGAAACACTGCCAGTTTGGAACGGGACTAGCAGATACTTTAAGGGACAAGTTTGTGTGTGGGCTTCAAAGTGAAGGAACCCAGAAACGGCTTCTATCAGAAAAGGATCTTACGCTGGAAAAGGCTTTCAGCATGGCAGTATCACACGAAACAGCAGCACGGGGCACGGCAGAGATACAACAGAGACCGCAAGAATATGGCACAAATGAAATGTCATACGGAACAGTGAAGTGCTATCGCTGCGGCAGAACAACACACGACCATAAGGATTGCTGGTTCAAGGACCAAGTGTGCAGACAGTGTGGAAAAGTAGGACACATAGCAAGAATCTGCAGGTCGGAAAAGAAAACCAGCAGCAAGAAATCCCCACAGGAGAAGTACAAGAAGGTACATAAGGTGACGGAGAGTAGTGCAGACGAACAGAAAAGTGATACAGACTCTGGAAGCAAGGAGCTGGGTTGTCTGAAACTACATAATGTGATCAAAACGGAGGATCACCAAACTATCTGGGTCGCGCTCAAGATAGCCGGAGTCCCAGTGAAAATGGAATTGGACACAGGATCAGCCCTAACAGTCATAAACCGAAGGGACTACAAGCGGCTATTCTCACATATACCCTTGAGAGATACAGAGATTGTCTTGAAGACGTAAACGGGGCAAAAGGTCTACCCCAAAGGAAAAATAAGGGTGAACGTGATATACAATGGCAAGGAAACACCAAAAATGGACCTATATGTATTGCCAGATGGAGGACCACCACTACTAGGACGTGAATGGATCCGGAAGATACAGCTAGATTGGCATTCCATACAAGCACTGACTGCAGATGCCAAAAAGGATGACGATGTCACACCTGGACGACTGTCAAAAATGCTAACTGACGCACAAGAAGTGTTCCAGGAGGGACTCAGAACACTAAAAGGCATAACAGCGATGATCAAATAGAGTCGAAGCAGAGCTGGAAGGTTTGGAACATTCAGGAGTACTGTCCAAAGTGGACTGGAGCGAGTGGGCTACACCCATCGTTCCTGTAATGAAGAGGTCATTGAGTAATACGCCTGGGGAACCAAAGAAGGTTCGCATCTGTGGGGACTTTAAGGTGACAGTGAACCCAGTCCTTCACACTGTACAATGTCCGCTTCCGCGGATTGAAGATATTTTCGCCTCGCTATCTGGAGGGAAAAGCTTCACTAAGATTGATCTGGCCCAGGCGTACCTCCAAATGGAGGTAGAAGAAGCCTCGAAACAGTACCTCACGATCAACACTCATAAAGATCTCTACCAATACAACCGGCTGGTGTTCGGGGTAGCATTAGCTCCGGCTATTTGGCAAAGGGCAATGGATCAAGTCTTGCAAGGGATTCCAGGGACCCAGTGTTATTTGGACGACATCCTGGTCACGGGCGAAAATGACAGTGATCACCTCACCAACCTGGAGCAGGTGCTCACTAGATTGAAGGAATATGGGCTCCGAGCTAATCGCCACAAATGCGAGTTTTTCCAGAAGCAGATCTCGTATTGTGGCCACGTTATTGATGAAGAGGGGTTACATAAGTCCCCTGAAAAGATTGAGGCAGTAGTCAAGGCTCCAGCACCGGAAAATGTGTCACAACTGAGGTCGTTCCTCGGGCTGGTGAACTACTACCATAAGTTCTTGCTGAATTTGTCTACAGTACGACACCCACTGAACACCCTACTGCAAACGGGGGTACCATGGAAGTGGAATGACGAATGTAAACGAGCTTTCCAGAAGTGCAAAGAATTGATCACATCAAAAGAGGTGTTGGCTCATTTCAACCCAGCACTACCAATTCGGTTGGCATGTGATGCATCACCCTATTGCAATGGAGCGTTGCTGTCACACAAATTCCCGGACGGCTCGGAGAGGCCAGTAGCCTTTGCGTCTCGGTCACTGACCTCAGCCGAGCGTAACTACGCCCAGATTGACAGGGAGGCCCTCAGCCTAGTGTGGGGAGTGAAAAAGTTCAACCACTATCTGCACGGGCAGAAGTTCACCTTGCTGACGGACCACCAACCACTTGTCTCCATCTTTAATCCAAAGAAGGGCGTTCCGGTGATGACTGCGCAATGGCTACAAAGATGGTCCCTTTTTCTAGGGGAGAACCAATATGAAATCGAGTATAAGGGCACGAAACAGCATGGAAACGCTGATGGGCTATCACGCCTGCCACTGCCTACTGCGGAAGAAGCACCAGCAGTGGACCCTGTCGAAATATTTTATTCGACTATAATTGAATGCTTGCCAGTAACTAACGCTGATATAGAGGAGACCCGAAATGACCCGGCACTGTCTCGGGTATATGACTTGGTACCTGGTGATGAACCCAACATACAGGTAGCATCTACCCCAGAAACAGTAGCATCAGAAGCTGATGAACCAACCGACGACAGGGGGCCAGAATCGCCTCCGCACTAAGAGCAAGACACTCGGGAAAGGCGCTATCCAGAAAGGATCAGGAAGCCGTCCCAAAGACTGAATTTATAAATAGACTATTTTCAGTTAATGTTGCATGTTAAAAGTGTTAATTGTAATTAGTTGATATTTAATTGTTAAATGAATGTTATGGTACTGTTAATCTAAAAGGGGAGGAATTGTAGTGTATGTACCTTTAAGGGGAGAACTACTTTTTACAGCTCCTGTATACTGTAGTACCGGCAGTGACCACACCTGTATATAAACCCTGAGTAGGGATCTGTACAGTTAGTTTTAGAGTAACCCTCATCCAGTAAACTCCTGTTGATTGTTCCCTGCAGTCTCTTGTCTAATTATTGAAGGACACAACATCAAGATACACGGATCTAACAGTTTATGTACAGTACTTAGCAATTACTTTTACTGTACTGGAAGACTGTATAGAAGGAGAAAGTGCATTTTAAACTCAGGATGCTGTTATACTACAGTTACTGATCTCAGATGGAGAGCCGATGGACCTGAAATGTGTTATGCATGCAAGATGCTGATATTTGGAAATTGTAGTTTTTCCACCTGGGTAATTTACTGCAAAAGCACCATCTAACAGCCTGAATAATTGCAGGAGAATTTATCACCCTGTTCGAGTTGATGGCTGTGCAGATCTATATATTAGTGGATTTCCTGTTGCATTGCCCATGGAAATTTCCCAACACTGTAGGTATAGGTAGATCGGGAGATCTGCAGATTCTTTTTCAGTGATGTAGGTTGAAGAATAAATGTTAGCCTTATATATTTATTTGTATTTATACATTGGCTCCCAGTTAAGCAATGCCTCAATTTTAAAATTCTCATTGTTGTTTTCAAATCTCTCCGTGGCCTCGCCCCTCCCTATCTCTGTAATCTTCTCCAGCTCTACAATCCTCTGAGATCTCTGCGCTCCTCCAATTCTGGCCTCTTGAGCATCCCCGATTTTAGTCACTCCACCATTGACGGCCGTGCTTTCAGCTGCTTCGGTCCTAAGCTCCGGAAATCCCTCACTAAACCTCTCCGCCTCTCCATCTCTCTTTCCTCCTTTAAAATGCTCCTTAATACCTACCTCTTTCATCTGCCATAACATATCCTTACATGGCTCAGTGTCAAATTTTGTTCTGATAACGTTCCTGTGAAGCGACTTGGGAAATTTTCCTATGTTAAAGGCGCTATATAAGAAGAAAGATTTGCATTTATATAGTGCCTTTCACAACCACCGTGATGTGCCTCAATGAATCCGAGACTCAACATTAACGGAGCAAAGCAAGGCTTTTATTAACTCAGAAAGTAATACACAGTGGAGAAGTGTCTCTCATCCAGAGATCTGCTGTACTGCCTGTGAGACACGCTGGGGCCTACTTAAGTAGGGGCCAGGTATGGGCGGAGCCCTACACACAATACAATACAGGTAAGGAAATGAAACTGAAACTAAATTCCCCTGCTTGTCACAGTCACAGGCACAATCAAACACAGAGAATACAGAGTGCCTGATGAATGGCATATTTCATCACATTCACCCCTTCTACAGATTTAGTCTGTTCGGGGGTTTGATAGTCCTCTGTGACCGACGTAGCTGTTGTGGTGCCGCGGGTGTCGGCTGGGTGTCCCCGGTGGCCTCCTGGGTCTCTGCCGGTGGCGCCGCCAGGGTTGTTGAAGGGGTAGTTGGTGGGGGCACCGTTGGTCGATGTTCTTCCGGGGGTGATGAAAGGGTAGTGGGTGGGTAAGAGTTGCTGTGATCGTTGTTGCTGTTGTTGTCGTGGTTGTTGTCGTTACCGGCTGGGGCGACGTCTTTTATGGACACGGTGTCCTCCCTTCCGTCGGCGTGCCGGACATACGCGTATTGGGGGTTGGCGTGGAGTAGGTGCACTGACTCCACGAGAGGGTCCGTCTTGTGGCCCCTCACATGCCTTCGTACAAATACCGGACCTGGGGTGGAGAGCCATGACGGCATGGATACGCCTGAGGTGGATTTCCGGGGAAAGACAAACATTCATTCATGAGGCGTGGCATTAGTGGCAGTACACAATAGCGACCGTATCGAATGGAGCACATCTGGGAGGACTTCCTGCCAGCAGGGGATAGGGAGGCCCTTGGTCCTTAGAGCTAGAGTGACTGCTTTCCATACTGTCCCATTCTCTCGCTCCACCTGGCCGTTACCCTGGGGGTTGTAGCTGGTGGTACGGCTCGTGGCGATCCCCCTGGACAGCATGTACTGGCGTAGCTCTTCACTCATGAAGGACGCCCCCCTATCCGTATGGATGTAGCTCGGCATACCGAACAGGCAGAACAGGCTGTTGAGGCATTTAATGACCGTGGCGCTGGTCATGTCTGGGCAGGGGAAGGCGAATGGGAAACGGGAGTATTCGTCCACAATGTTCAGGAAGTAAACATTGCAGTCGACTGACGGGAGGGGGCCCTTGAAATCTAAGCTGAGCCGCTCAAAGGGCCGTGTGGCTTTGATTAAGTGGGCTCTATCTGGGCGGTAGAACCAAGGCTTGCACTCAGCGCAAGTGCGGCAGGTCCTGGTCAGAGACCGAACTTCCTCAATCGAGTAGGGTAAGTTGCGGGACTTTATGAGGTGGAACAGCCGTGTGACCCCTGGGTGGCAGAGGTCGTTGTGGAGGGTCTGTAGCCGATCCCCGGTGGCGCTGGCACACATCCCTCGTGAGAGGGCGTCGGGGGATTCGTTAAGGGCCCCTGGCCGGTAAATGATGTCATACTCGAAGGTGGAGAGCTCGATCCGCCACCTGAGAATCTTATCATTATTAATCTTCCCCTTCTGTTTATTATTAAACGTAAACGCTACCGACCGCTGGTCGGTAAGTAGGGAGAAGCGTTTGCCGGCTAGGTAGTGGCGCCAGTGGCGCACTGCCTCCACAATGGCTTGGGCCTCCTTTTCCACGGAGGAGTATCTGATCTCGGGCCCTTGGAGGGTCCTTGAGAAGAAAGCTACGGGCCGCCCGGCCTGGTTGAGGGTAGCCGCCAAGGCAAAGTCAGACGCATCACTTTCCACTTGAAAGGGAGTATTCTCGTCCACTGCCTGTAGCGTGGCCCATTCAATATCCCGCTTAATGCTTTTGAAGGCGGCGTGGGCCTCAGCAGAGAGCGGAAAAGAGGATGCTTTCAAGAGGGGGCGGGCTTTGTCGGAGTAGTTGGGGACCCATTGGGCATAATAAGAAAATAACCCCAGGCACCTTTTCAGAGCTTTGGGAGTGTTGGGCAGGGGCAGCTCCCGTAGGGGGCGCAATCGGTCGGGGTCTGGTCTGATTTCCCCATTCTCCACCAAGCTGCCTAGTATGCAGAGGCGCGTGGTGTTGAAAATGCACTTGTCCTCGTTGTAAGTGAGGTTGAGTTTTTGTGCGGTTTTCAGGAAGCTCTCGAGGTTCGAGTCATGATCCTGCTGGTTGTGACCGCAGATGGTGACGTTGTCGAGGTAGGGGAAGGTTGCCTGCAAGTGGTGGTCATCGACCATGCGGTCCATCTCCCTCTGGAAGACCGAGACCCCATTCGTCACCCCAAAGGGGACTCTGAGGAATTGGTAGAGGCATCCGTTCGCCTCGAAGGCGGTGTACGGGCGGTCCTCTGGTCTGATAGGGAGCTGGTGGCACGCTGACTTGAGGTCGATGGTGGAGAACACCCGGTGTTGGGCAATTTGGTTCACCATTTCTGATATGCGGGGTAGCGGGTAGGCGTCTAGTTGGGTGTACATGTTGATCGTTTGGCTATAGTCGATCACCATCCGTTTCTTCTCGCTACCCCTCACCACCACCACTTGGGCGCGCCACGGGCTGTTGCTGCGTTCAATAACGTGCTCCCTCAGCAGCCTGTCCACCTCGGTCACGATAAACCGCCTGTCCTCCCAGCTGTACCTCCTGCTTTTGGTCGCTATTGGCCGGCAGTTGGGAGTAAGGTTCGCGAATAGCGAAGGCGGCTTTACCTTCAGGGTAGCCAGACCGCACAATGTGAGGGGCGACTGGGACCCACCGTAATTGAGCGTGATGCTTTGGTGGTGGCACTGGAAATCCAAGCCCAAGATCACGCTCGCACATAGACTCTTCATGATTCGTAATTTTAAATTATCGTATACAGTTCCGTTAACGGACAATTGTACCGCGCAGTAACCCATAATGGTCGATGTCTGGGTTTTATCAGCCATAGAGATGGTGCCCCGAGCAGGGACCACCGTTAGAGAGAGTTGTTGTGCTAGTTCAGGGTGGATAAAACTCTCCGTGCTTCCACTGTCAATTAAACATTTAACCCCACACCCATTTACCTTGATGCCCACCATTGATTTGGATAGCGGGTGTGGTCTGGTCTGGTCCACTGTGACCGATGCCACTGTAGGGCCCTGATCGAGACAAGATGGCGTCCACACTGTCTGCTCACCAGATGGCGGACCCCACGAGGTCGGGCAAGATGGCGTCCAAGATGGCCGCTCCCACGGCGCACACGCGGTGGTGGCGGGTTTTCCAGCGGGGTTCCCTCTGCACACCTTCCCGAAGTGTCCCTTCTTACCGCACTTAAAGCAGGTGGTGCCTTTCGCCGGGCACAGGTTTCTGGTGCGCTTCGGCTGCCCGCAGAAGTAGCAGTTGGGGCCCCGACGCGTCGCGGCTGTCGTAGGGCTTCTGGGGGGAGAGCGGGGCCCTGACGGTGTCGGGCTGCCGGGCAGGGAAGATGCCTTCCAAGATGGCGGCGCCCTTGGTGCACACGTGGCGGCGTGGGCGGCGCGGGCTGAAGAGTAGGCGTCCGAGTTTCTCTGGGCCACATCCAGGGATCGCGCTGTGTCCACAGCCTGTTTCAGGTCCAATCCCATTTTTTCCAGTCGTCTCTGCCAGATGTAAGTGGAGCTGAGGCCTGTGATAAAGGCATCACGAACAAGCTCGTCAGTGTACACTGCGGCTTTTACATCTTGGCACTTGCAGTCTTTGCCAAGCGTTTTCAGGGTGACTAGGAACTCATCCAGCGATTCCCCAGGTCGCTGTGTGCGAGTAGCGAGCAGATGCCTAGTGTACACCTCATTCGTAGGCTGCTGGTAATGCGCCGTTAGGATGTCGCAGGCGGCCGGGTACGTGTCGGCGTCTTGGATGAGGGGGTAAACCCGGTGGCTTACCCAATTCCGCAGGATTCCGAGTTTCATACTTTCAGCGTCCGTAGCGTCTGTGATGGCTGCGGAATTGTCCAGGAAGAATTCCATACACTTAAACCAGTGTCCGAATCGTGCCGATGCGTCCGAAGCATGCGGGTCCAAATCCAAACGTTCGGGTTTCAAGAGTTGATCCATTGCGTTGAAAATTGTGTTAATAAAATTGATGTGCCTCAATGAATCCGAGACTCAACGTTAACGGAGCAAAGCAAGGCTTTTATTAACTCAGAAAGTAATACACAGTGGAGAAGTGTCTCTCATCCAGAGATCTGCTGTACTGCCTGTGAGACACACTGGGGCCTGCTTAAGTAGGGGCCAGGTATGGGCGGAGCCCTACACACAATACAATACAGGTAAGGAAATGAAACTGAAACTAAACTCCCCTGCTTGTCACAGTCACAGACACAATCAAACACAGAGAATACAGAGTGCCTGATGAATGGCATATTTCATCACACACCGAACATCTCAAAGCGCTTTACAGCCAATGAAGTACTTTTAGAGTGTAGTCACTGTTGTAATGTAGGAAACGCAGCAGCCAATTTGCACACAGCAAGCTCCACCAAACAGCAATGTGATAATGACCAGATAATCTGTTTTTGTTATGTTGATTGAGGGATAAATATTGGCCAGGACACCGGGGATAATTCCCCAGCTCTTCTTCGCAATAGTGCCAAGGAAGCTTTTATGTCTATCTGAGAAAGCAGATGGGGCCTCGGTTTAATGTCTCATCCAAAAGACAGCACCTTCAACCGTGCAGCACTCCCTCGGCACTGCACTGGAGTGTCAGCCTAGATTTTTGTGCTCAAGTCACTGGAGTTGGACTTAGAACCTACAACCTTGTAATTCAGAGGCAGAAGTGCTACCCACTGAGCCACAGCTGACACATAAATGTATGTAGTCCCAGGGTGACAAATGCCAAGATTACTCTTGTGGGGTCCAGAGGAATACTCCTGTTCCTCCGGGCTCCTCAGAGATAACTTACCTTTGCTGAGCCTCTTTGGAGCGTGCATGACACAGGTTCAGAACAGTTCTGACCTAAAGTGGCATTCTTAGGAGCCCAATTTGCATATTACAAAGGACATACCCCACCTGAAACAGGCGAGTGCTTGGGCACCCAGCGGTAGGCCCCTTTCAAAATGGCATCGGTCTCTTCAAAAATGTTAACAGGCCGGTAAAGCTACTGCCTCCATTTTGAGGCTGTTACTGCCTCATTAACGCCAGACATAGCAACTGAAAAGCAGGCCCAATGCTTCTGTATTTCTTTGCAGTTTTCCTGTGACAATCGACTGAGAAAATAATGAAACCGCATTGCTAACTAGTGAAGAATGCAGTACACCTGGTTGGGACTTCTGCACCCCATTAACCCACAAATACTATGTCCATAATGAACCGCAGCATTTAAGATGATTGGTCTTGCAATACCTGGTGATATTTTAAAAGATACCGCACTGATTTATTCACACTCTATTGTTTTAATCTTAATATCGCTACACACTGTCAATGAAGAAATTTGGGATACAATTTCTCTCACTCTCTTTACTCCACATTATTCACTGTTTTACCATCTTTCCCTAATTTCCTCCCTGCACCTTTGTACAGGCCATTCTTCTGTAAAGTCACATTATGTGAACAGTGAAAGGAGAGCTATCTAAAGTCTCCCACTGGGGATAATCAAGTTTGAATATTGAGTGAGCCAAGCCTCTAGCATGAGAATTCGGTTCATCACTAGTCGGTGCTGCCAATATGTTTACTGAATATATTCATGGAATTACTAGTACTGCTCTGCTGGAAACAAATATAAATTAAGCAGCTTCTGAGACAACAAGATTATCATTAATCTTAAATTGCTATTTAAAGACAGTAGACGATACTGGAAGTAAAATAAATAATTCCAGAGACATTGTATGCGATTTACCAGAAGAAAATAAATCTAGAAGGAATAAGTGACAATCCAATAACTGTGTTTGGAGGTTTTTTTTGTATGCTTTTACACTTCATAGTTATTCCATTTGATGCTTGAAATTACCTTATTGAATCTTCCTTATTCAGTGCTTAATTAAAATAATAATTGTGAGTTGAAACTATATAGGAAGAGAGAAGATAGCCTGGCAAGTAGATTCCAGAAGGTATAGCTTTTATTTTTAATAAGATTGATGTTTTCCTTGCCTATGTTATTTTACTGCAGGCACAGTAGTATCGCTTGGGAACTAATTAGAGTAATTTAACTGCAAACTACAGTAGCCCATGCAATACATTCACTTTCTTTCTCCTCCCTTTGAAACTCATTTGCATCAGGATTGTAAGTTAGATACAAAATATATTCCAGACTAATTGTTTCTACAAAATACTGAGAGTAAAAGAGTAAAATCACATAGACCTTAAGCATAATGAGACGTTATTACAAGAAGACATCGACAGGCTGGTGGAATGGGCGGACACGAGGCAGATGAAATTTAATGCAGAAAAGTGCAAAGTGATACATTTTGGTAGGAAGAATGAGGAGAGGGAATATAAACTAAAGGGTACAATCCTAAAGGGGGAGTATGAATAGGGAGACCTGGGGGTATATGTGCACAAATCGTTGAAGGTGGCAGAACAGGTTGAGAAAGCAGTTAAAAAAGCGTACGGGATTCTGGGCTTCATAAATAGATGTAAGAAGTCACACAACACCAGGTTATAGTCCAACAGCTTTATTTGAAATCACAAGCTTTCGGAGCGCTGCTCCTTCGTCAGGTGTTGTGTGACTTCTTACATTTGTCCACCCCAGTCCAACTCTGGCATCTCCACACCATTCATAAATAGAGGCATAGGGCTCGAATTTCCCAGGGCCATGGAGGCGTGTGGGGTGTTAAAATTTAAAATGTGGCGGGCGGGCCCAACCCTGCCTTCACCCCGCCTCCAAGCAATTTTCAAGAAATCGTGTTTACTACTCCCGTCTCCGTCCCGCCTCCAAGAGGCGGGATAGGCCCTTAAGGCCCTCAAAAAGCACTAAATTGCCTCTATTATCCCATTTTGAAAGGCCTTTGTGATTTTAACCCATTTCCCACGTGAAGCACGCCTGCTCTGAAACACGACGGTGAAACCTGGCGGGAGCACAATTGGATTGCTGACTATTAGCTGCAGCTCCACCATTAAATAGGATATTTGATCAGCCATCATTTGCAGGTGGCAGGACTTTGTTGTCTCAGGTCTGGGGGAACTTTTAGAAGTCATAACCACAGCTGTGGAAGTTTGGAGCTTGACACCCATCTCCAGTGTGACCTCCTGGGAAACCCCTCTTGCCATCTTGACTGAGCACTTCCTCAACTGAGGCATATACCAGAAGAATGGGAGCCATTTATTTCCTTCCCTTCTGGACATCAGATGAGGACGAAGACCAGCTGTGGCACCAGCAGAACTATGAACAACAGCAGCACCAACATCAGCAGCAACAACAGGAGCGCCGAACTGCTGCTCACCCACCTGAAGCTGTACAGGCCAGAAGGGGCCAGCGCATGAAAGCCCGTCGGCGCAGGAGATACCCCGCAAACAGGGTCTACAGACACAGGGTCAGCTACCTCAACATGTCTGAGCAGCAGTGCCAAAGGCGGCTCTGACTTTCGCGAGAGGTAGTGGGTGGCATCTGCGCAATGCTGCAACAAGACCTGGAGCCCAGAGGACCAGGCGGACAACCCTTACCAGTGGCCGTCAAAGTCACCACTGCACTCAACTTTTTTGCCTCCGGCTCATTCCAGGGATCAGCAGCAGACATCAGCGGCATCTGCCAGGCGGCCGCACACACTTGCATCATGCAAGTAACCGATGCCCTCTTTGCCATCGCGCACAATCACATCCATTTCACCAAAGATCAAGCAAGTGTCATGGCACGTGCGGTTGGATTAGCTAATCTGGCAGGCTTGCCAAGGGTGCAGGGCGTCATTGACTGCACACATGTGGCCCTTAAGGCACCCCATCGAAATCCAGGTATTTTTGTCAACCGCTTCCACTCTGTAGGGGGGCATCTTTTAACTGATTTATGGTAATTTACCTGGTCAGGCAGCTTTGCCTGCATTCTGACCAATTCCAACCTTTTACCTGGTTTGCGGTAATTCACCTGGTCAGCAGCCTTTTGCTGCTACACTGTAAACCAATTTCCAAACAGTGGTTTCGAATCACTACCCCACCTGCCAGCTCTGACTGGAGGGCTTATAGTTAACGATATATTGAAACGGACAACTGGTCTGGGTGTGAGAAAGTCAAACTTTTATTAAACTAAAGAAACTATAATCAAATTTAAACTATACCACACGAGCACAGTAATTACAGTAAAATTGCTCAAATGGGGGAAGGCAGATGGCAAAAATGAGGGGTAAGTGGCTACAATGTTAATTTAACAATCTTAGCAATAGGGTCCTCAATTTAAATAAAGGAAACTACGATGGCCTGAGGAGCGAGTTGGGTAGGATTGATTGGGGGATGGCACTCAAAGGGTTGACGGTGGATAGGCAATGGCAAACATTCAAAGACCGAATGGATGAGCTACAGAATTTGTTCATCCCAGTTTGGCATAAAAATAAAACAAAAAATGTGACTCAACCGTGGCTAACAAGGGAAATTAGGGATAGCATAAGATCCAAGGAGAGGACATATAAATTGGCCAGAAAAAGCAATAACCCTGAGGATTGGGAGCAGTTTAGGATTCAACAGAGGAGGACAAAGGGATTAATTAAGAAAGGGAAAATAGAATATGAGAGTAAGCTAGTAGGGAACATAAAAACTGACTGTAAAAGCTTTTATAGATATGTGAAGAGTAAAAGATTGGTGAAGTCAAGCGTAGGTCCCTTGCAGTCAGAATCAGGGGAATTTATAATGGGAAACAAAGAAATGGCACACAAACTAAATTCATACTTTGGTTCTGTCTTCACAAAGGAGGACACAAATAACCTCCCAGAGATGCCGGGGAACATAGGGTCTGATGAAAGGGTGGAACTGAAAGAAATCAATATTTGTAGGGAAATGGTGTTAGGGAAATTGACGGGACTGAAGGCCGATAAATCCCCAGGGCCTGATAATCTACATCCTAGGGTACTCAAGGAAGTTGGACTAGAAATAGTAGATGCATTGCTGGTCATCTTCCAGAACTCGATAGACTCTGGAACAGTACCCATGGATTGGAGGGTAGCTAATGTTACCCCACTATTCAAAAAAGGTGGTAGAGAAAAAGCGGGGAATTATAGATCGGTAAGCCTGACGTCGGTTGTGGGGAAAATGCTAGAGTCTATTACAAAAGATGTAATAGCAGAGCACTTGGAAAGCAGTGACAGGATCGGACAAATTCAACATGGATTTACAGAAGGTAAATCATGCTTGACTATTCTACTGGAAGTTTTTGAGGATGTAACTGGTAAAATAGATAAGGGAGAACCAGTGGATGTGATGTATTTGGACTTTCAGAAGGCTTTCGATAAGGTCCCACATAAGAGATTAGCGTGCAAAATTAAGGCACATGGGATTGGGGGCAAGGTATTGACTTGGATAGAGAACTGGTTGGCGGACAGAAAGCGAAGAGTTGGAATAAAAGGGTAATTTTCCGAGTGGCAGGCAGTGACTAGTTGGGTACCGCAAGGATCGGTCCTAGGACCCCAGCTGTTCACAATATACATTAATGATCTGGACGGGGAAATTGGATGTAATATCTCCAAATTTGCAGATGACACAAAGCTGGGTGGGAGGGTAAGCTGTGAGGAGGATGTCGTGAAACTCCAGTACGATTTGGACAGGTTGGGTGATTGGGCAGAAACATGGCAAATGCACTATAATGTGGATAAATGTGAGGTTATCCACTTTGGTGGCAAAAACAGGAAGGCAGATTATTATTTGAATGGCAATAGATTGGGAGAAGGGGAAGTGCAAAGAGACCTGGGTGTTCTTGTGCACCAGTCTGTAAGGGGTTTTCTCTTCAAGGTCGCAGAGGTTTCTCTCGCCAGAGGCCTCTCTCTTTTGTACAGTAAAACCTTGTGTGGTTCGACCCACTCACCCCTTAGATTCTCGACACTGGACTTAGGTACAGGAACTACAATGCAGAGAAGACTCTTGTAGACCAAGTTTAATGAATCAAAATGGAATTTTATTGCATAAGGAAAAACAAATCAAATGCAAGCAAATAAGAGGATACATGGGAGGGAAAAACAAATAATACAACATTAGCTAAAATAGATACAGGCATATTATACTTTACAAAAGTCATCATGAAATGGGGAAACACACGGAACATCGAGGGACAACTCATGTTAATTATACCCAAAATGACCACCCCCTTTAACCTATCTAGATCCGATTATGAAGGGCCAGAAACATGCTCACCAGTCCAATGGGAAAAGTGTAGAGTTTTGAAGTCTTGTGTTTTGATCCTTTCAGGCATCCTGTCTCCACGTGGTTAGTGGAGCCCCAGCGAGCTGCGCCACATCTCTCTGTCGAGGTGAAGGTCACGGACAGGCTGGACACTGACGGGCCTGGATGTCGGCGGAGTCGAGGATCGTCTGCTCGACCCCGGTCAGAGGAGCCTCGGACTGGCCCCCTTTTTCCCTTCTGTAGTTTTTTGTTGTCTCTTCTCCCGAGCCGGATGGGTCGATGGCCTCCCGTTTCGTCAACGGCCCGGGGTTTGTCGATGATCTCCCAATGTTTTACCCTGGGGCGGGACGCCGGCTCGACCCGTCTTCTTCTCCTTCTTCTAGCGATGACGCCACCGATACGATGGTAGCACCACGATGACTGTCTTTCTTGCTACCCCCGGGTTCCCCAGATATACTTCTCAGGAGAAACCTCTTTCTCCCGCCCAAAATCAGGTTAGTCTTTGTTTAACTTTTGGCGGGCTGGGAACACAGCGGGGTTGTTATTATTTTTAAAAATACTTTGTGATGGCCGGTAAAGGGCCATCTCTGGTCTGGAATGACCTTCATTGTTTTAATGTCCTGTTTATGTCTTTATCGGGTCCTTGATGGGTTCTTTTTGAATATGGAACTGTTGCCTTTTGTCTGGGTAAACATTTAGATGGCCTTTATCTCCAGGCCGATCTTGACTGGATCTGCATCCACTCTATATGTTTAAGTTAAAGTCTGGTTTCGTTATCTCAGAAACGGTTTCCAGAACCTACTGTGGGTTGAATCCACAAAGCTGTCTGAGGACTTCAGGAACCATTTCAAAGTGTCCCAATAAGTTGATCACGGGGTCTGGTGGCCATTTTGTATGCCCCTTTTTTTTCCTGGGCTTCTTTTAAAACAGTCTTTAAAATCATGGCCTCTTCTGCCATTCAACCCTTATTAAAACAAAATCAATTTTGCGAAATCTACACTCCCCCCTGATGATACTATAACTTGCTTGAAGTTTCATAATTCTGGGTGAGCCAAATTTTCTGACCTTCCATAATTAAACCATCCCCTGTAATTACCTATCCATGACCCCGCGACACATGTATTTCCCATTTCAGAAAACCTGCAGTGTAAGCTAAGCATCTATAGATGGCAATACATTGGGTTTAAAATCTGACACACTCATTTCCAGGCGTGGATGGGGGCCTAATACCCCTACACCACCTGGTCCATACACATTATCATTTATTAATATCAACTTGCTTAATAAACTTCAATAAGAAAGAATAAAATACACACACAACTTACACCTGGCCACACATCAAACAAAAGGAGGGAGATAACAGCAAAAATCTAAACAGGTGTCTCTTCTTCTACCGGCACATAATGCTCTCTCCATTCTCTTTTGTTCTCATACTTCTGCAAATGTCTGACCCTTTTACAGTGTACAAACAGTAAATAAATCACAATAAAAACCTGACACACTACAAGGATGTGGGAGGCTATCCTAATCCAAGAAGGGACTTCTACATTAGTGAACAGGTCCCACCACGGTGGGGTTACTATATCCAATATGGTTGCCCCTATTTCTAAAGTCTTCTGCTCCAGTGTGTAAAAATGTTTCTGTGAAACGACTACGGCTTTTAATATCTTGGTGAGGTGTTCAGGGAGAGGGGGAATGATATATCCAAAATGTGCAACGAATCATTGCAGATCATTGCAATTCTCTTTAACAGTGATGTGAACAGTGGAAGGTTCAGGAATGGGGACAATTCGCTCTTGGGCCACTTGAACTTCTGCCTTGGGCTTGAAACAGAAACTGCTGTCACTCACCGGACACCAGCCGTGCTGTCCATGTTGGTAGTGGGGAGCGGCAGTGGTGACACAGTATGTCCCACCTCCTATATATGCCACCTGCGGGGGCACATGGCCTTGTGCCATTACCTCCATGGTGCAATTGATAGGCTTCGCGCCAACAGTTCTGAACCCGCACTGCAGTTTCGAATAGGCATTCAAGTGCTGGGGACACAGGATGGTGTGTGCTCCCCGGCTCCGGTGCCCCAAGAGGTCGGTACCCGTCATTGCATGCTCCCATCGAATGACGTAAGGTGGTACTGCTGTATAGCGAACTAGGTGGGGAGCCCCACGTTGCGAGGGCAATTTTGGGGCACTTGGTCTCCCTGCCCCTGTGTGTCCCCCCTCTCCCTGTCATGCCCTCTCCCTGTCCTATCCCTCGCTCCCCTCCCCTCCTCTCCCTCCCCTCCCCTCCTCTCCCTCCCTCCCCTCCCCTGTCTCCCTCCCTCCCCCTGTCTCCCTCCCTCCCCACCCCTCCCCCACTCCCCCACTCCCCTCTGTCCCTCTCTCCGGCCCCTCCCCCTGCCTAGCGCCTGAGGTCCGGTGCCGTTGCGAGAGCGGGAATGCTGAGCGGCAGCCGGCGCCGGGAGCGGGCTCTCGCAGGCGGCGCATGCGTGGTCGGTGCGGGCGGCGCATGCGCGGTCGGTGCGAGGCGGCCTGGCGGCCGTTAGCGAGCGGGAAACTTTGGGCGGCCCGCCCGCGCTACGGCCCCGACACCGTGAAATCTGAGAGGGGGAAGTAGAGAGAGACAGGGAAGAGGAGAAGGAGAGAGAGGGAAGAGGAGAGAGGGAAGAGGAGAAGGAGAGAGAGGGAAGAGGAGAAGGAGAGAGCGAGAGGGAAGAAAGAGAGAGAGAGAAATTTTTTGAGCTTCAGGCCCCGAGTCCCCCCTGCGCGAGGGTGAGGAGGAGGGGGGGGTTGCTAAACACAATATAAAACTCAAATAAATTGTTAATTAATTCCCTAACACATCATTAAAATATTTACCTTAGTTCCCTAACACACAGAAAGTGTGGGGGGAAAAATTGTGAAAAATCAAGATGGCGGCCACTCACCTCGGTTCAGAAGGATAAGGCCCGCCCACACACGCACCGATTGGTCGACCGGTCAGGTCACCGAAGCGTAGGATTGGTCAATCGTCGAGTCACTCGACACTTAACTGTAGGAAGACCTCGACGTCACACGGTCGCTAATGAGATGCTAATGAGCGGAACGCTGAATGTTTTTGGGATACCGCGGGCGGGATTTTTGTCCGGCCGAAACGTAAATACGCCTATGACCGGTCCGGAATCGCAAGCTTTCTTTTGAGGCGACGCGCACGTCGGTACGCTCTGTAACTTCCAAACGTATAGAGACCAGTCGGACAGACAGACAGAAGAGCCGCTTTATATATATAGACTAGCTGGGGGAGCCCGGCGGTGCCGAGGCTTTCTCGAGGGCATGTTGTTGTTGGAAGAGAGAGAGGGAGCGACTGGGGGGAAGAGAGAGAGGGAAGGAGAGAGAGAGAGAGGGAATGAGAGAGAGGGAAGGAGAGAGAGGGAAGGAGAGAGAGAGAGAGGGGGGAGAGGAGAGAGAGAGGGGGAAGGAGAGAGAGATGGAAGGAAAGAGAGAGAGATGGAAGGAGAGAGAGAGAGAGAGAGGGAAGGAGAGGGAAGGAGAAAGAGAGGGAAGGAGAGAGAGACAGAGAGAGGGAAGGAGAGAGAGAGAGAGGGAAGGAGAGAGAGATTGGGAGTGAGAGAGAGAGAGATTGGGAGTGTGAGAGAGATTGGGAGTGAGAGAGAGAGAGATTGGAAGTGAGAGAGAGAGAGATTGGGAGTGTGAGAGAGAGAGAGATTGGGAGTGTGAGAGAGAGAGAGATTGGGAGTGTGAGAGAGAGAGAGATTGGGAGTGTGAGAGAGAGAGAGATTGGGAGTGCGAGAGAGAGAGAGATTGGGAGTGTGAGAGAGAGAGATTGGGAGTGTGAGAGAGAGAGAGATTGGGAGTGTGAGAGACAGAGAGAGATTGGGAGTGTGAGAGAGAGAGATTGGGAGTGTGAGAGAGAGAGAGATTGGGAGTGTGAGAGAGAGAGAGATTGGGAGTCTGAGAGAGAGAGATTGGGAGTGTGAGAGAGAGACTGGGAGTGAGAGAGAGAGAGATTGGGAATGTGTGAGAGAGAGAGATTGGGAGTGTGAGAGAGAGAGATTGGGAGTGTGAGAGAGAGAGACTGGGAGTGAGAGAGAAAGAGATTGGGAATGTGAGAGAGAGAGAGATTGGGAGTGAGAGAGAGAGAGATTGGGAATGTGAGAGAGAGAGAGATTGGGAGTTGGAGAGAGAGAGACTGGGAGTGTGAGAGAGAGATTGGGAGTGTGTGAGAGAGAGAGATTGGGAGTGTGAGAGAGAGAGACTGGAGTGTGAGAGAGAGAGAGATTGGGAGTGTGAGAGAGAGAGACTGGGGGGGGGAGAGTGTGAGAGAGAGATTGGGAGTGTGAGAGAGAGACTGGGAGAGAGAGAGAGAAATGGGGAGATAGAGAGAGAGAGCGACTGAGGGGGAGAGAGAGAGCGATCTGAGGGGTGAGAGGAGATGTGGAGAGAGAGAGAGGGAGAGACTGGGGAGATAGAGAGAGAGGACTGAGGGG
>NC_140995.1:87118904-87234815 GCF_052327205.1 Somniosus microcephalus
ACCCTCTCTCCGCTCCCCTCCCCCTCTCTCTCTTCTCCCCCACCCCCTCTCTCTTCTCCCCACCCCCTCTCTCTTCTCCCCCACCCTCTCTCTCTCTCCCCCACGATTTCCCGAGGCTCTCTCCGCCCCCCCCCCGCGATTTCCCGAGGCTCTCCCCCCCGCGATTTCCCGAGGCTCTCCCCCCGCGATTTCCCGAGGCTCTCTCCCCCGCGATTTCCCGAGGCTCTCCCCCGCGATTTCCCGAGGCTCTCCCCCCCGCGATTTCCCGAGGCTCTCCCCCCCGCGATTTCCCGAGGCTCTCCCCCGCGATTTCCGAGGCTCTCTCCCCCGCGATTTCCCGAGGCTCTCCCCCCCGCGATTTCCCGAGGCTCTCCCCCCCGCGATTTCCCGAGGCTCTCCCCCGCGATTTCCCGAGGCTCTCCCCCCCGCGATTTCCCGAGGCTCTCCCCCGCGATTTCCCGAGGCTCTCCCCCCCCCGCGGTTTCCCGAGGCTCTCCCCCCCGCGGTTTCCGAGGCTCTTCCCCCCCGCGATTTCCCGAGGCTCTCCCCCCCCGCGGTTTCCGAGGCTCTCCCCCCCGCGGTTTCCCGAGGCTCTTCCCCCCGCGATTTCCCGAGGCTCTCCCCCGCGATTTCCCGAGGCTCTCCCCCGCGATTTCCCGAGGCTCTCCCCCGCGATTTCCCGAGGCTCTCCCCCCGCGATTTCCCGAGGCTCTCCCCCGCGATTTCCCGAGGCTCTCCCCCGCGATTTCCCGAGGCTCTCCCCCCCGCGATTTCCCGAGGCTCTCCCCCGCGATTTCCCGAGGCTCTCCCCCGCGATTTCCCGAGGCTCTCCCCCCGCGATTTCCCGAGGCTCTCCCCCGCGATTTCCCGAGGCTCTCCCCCCGCGATTTCCCGAGGCTCTCCCCCCCGCGATTTCCCGAGGCTCTCCCCCCCGCGATTTCCCGAGGCTCTCCCCCCCGCGATTTCCCGAGGCTCTCCCCCCCGCGATTTCCCGAGGCTCTCCCCCCCGCGATTTCCCGAGGCTCTCCCCCCCGCGGTTTCCGAGGCTCTTCCCCCCCGCGATTTCCCGAGGCTCTCCCCCCCGCGGTTTCCCGAGGCTCTCCCCCCCGCGATTTCCCGAGGCTCTCCCCCCCGCGGTTTCCCGAGGCTCTCCCCCCCGCGGTTTCCCGAGGCTCTTCCCCCCCGCGATTTCCCGAGGCTCTCCCCCGCGATTTCCCGAGGCTCTCCCCCCCGCGATTTCCCGAGGCTCTCCCCCCCGCGATTTCCCGAGGCTCTCCCCCGCGATTTCCCGAGGCTCTCCCCCCCGCGATTTCCCGAGGCTCTCCCCCGCGATTTCCCGAGGCTCTTCCCCCCCGCGATTTCCCGAGGCTCTCCCCCCCGCGGTTTCCCGAGGCTCTCCCCCCCCGCGATTTCCCGAGGCTCTCCCCCGCGATTTCCCGAGGCTCTCCCCCGCGATTTCCCGAGGCTCTCCCCCGCGATTTCCCGAGGCTCTCCCCCCGCGATTTCCCGAGGCTCTTCCCCCCCGCGATTTCCCGAGGCTCTCCCCCCCGCGATTTCCCGAGGCTCTCCCCCCCGCGATTTCCCGAGGCTCTCCCCCGCGATTTCCCGAGGCTCTCCCCCGCGATTTCCCGAGGCTCTCCCCCCGCGATTTCCCGAGGCTCTTCCCCCCCGCGATTTCCCGAGGCTCTCCCCCCGCGATTTCCCGAGGCTCTCCCCCCCGCGATTTCCCGAGGCTCTTCCCCCCCGCGATTTCCCGAGGCTCTCCCCCCCGCGATTTCCCGAGGCTCTCCCCCCGCGATTTCCCGAGGCTCTTCCCCCCCCGCGATTTCCCGAGGCTCTCCCCCCCGCGATTTCCCGAGGCTCTCCCCCGCGATTTCCCGAGGCTCTTCCCCCCCGCGATTTCCCGAGGCTCTCCCCCCCGCGATTTCCGAGGCTCTCCCCCGCGATTTCCCGAGGCTCTTCCCCCCCGCGATTTCCCGAGGCTCTCCCCCCCCGCGGTTTCCCGAGGCTCTCCCCCCCGCGGTTTCCCGAGGCTCTCCCCCCCCGCGATTTCCCGAGGCTCTCCCCCGCGATTTCCCGAGGCTCTCCCCCCCGCGATTTCCCGAGGCTCTCCCCCCCGCGATTTCCCGAGGCTCTCCCCCGCGATTTCCCGAGGCTCTCCCCCGCGATTTCCCGAGGCTCTCCCCCGCGATTTCCCGAGGCTCTCCCCCGCGATTTCCCGAGGCTCTCCCCCCGCGATTTCCCGAGGCTCTTCCCCCCCGCGATTTCCCGAGGCTCTCCCCCCCGCGATTTCCCGAGGCTCTCCCCCGCGATTTCCCGAGGCTCTCCCCCGCGATTTCCCGAGGCTCTCCCCCCCGCGATTTCCCGAGGCTCTCCCCCCCGCGATTTCCCGAGGCTCTCCCACCCGCGATTTCCCGAGGCTCTCCCCCCCCGCGATTTCGCGATGCTCTCTCCCCCCCGCCCCCCGCGATTTCCCGAGGCTCTCCCCCCCGCGATTTCCCGAGGCTCTCCCCCCCGCGATTTCCCGAGGCTCTCCCCCCCCGCGATTTCCCGAGGCTCTCCCCCCCGCGATTTCCCGAGGCTCTCCCCCCCCGCGATTTCCCGAGGCTCTCCCCCCCCCGCGATTTCCCGAGGCTCTCCCCCCCGCGATTTCCCGAGGCTCTCCCCCCCCGCGATTTCCCGAGGCTCTCCCCCCCCCACCCGCGATCTCACGAGGCTGTGTGCTGGCGTCACGGCGGCCGTGCGCATGCGTGCCGGCGTCAAGGCGGCTGCGCAGCGTGGTTGCCGTTTAAAAAAAAGCCAGAGCGGGCTATCGCGGGCGGGCGGCGCATGCGCGGTCAGTGCCAGCGGCGCGAGGCGGCCCGCGGGGAGTAGGCAGGGAAACCCCGCGGGCTGGCGGCCGTTAGAGCGGGAGTAGGCAGGGAAACCCCGCGGGCTGGCGGCCGTTAGAGCGGCTCACTTCGGGCCCCGACACCGTCAAACCTGAGAGGGGGAAGTAGAGAGGGAAGAGGAGAAGGAGAGAGAGAGAGGGAAGAGAGAGAGATAGAGAAATTTTTGGAGGTTCAGGCCTGCCTGCAGCGGGCCTGGAGACCAGCACCGAGTCCCCCCTGCGCGAGGGTGAGGAGGGGGGGGTTGCTAAACACAATATAAAACTGAAATAAATTGTTAATTAATTCCCTAACACATAATTCAAATATTTACCTTAGTTCCCTAACACACAGAAAGTGTGGGGGAAAAAATCGTGGAAAATCAAGATGGCGGCCACTCACCTAGGTTCAGAAGGATAAGGCCCGCCCACACACGCACCGATTGGTCGACCGGTCAGGTCACCCAAGCGTAGGATTGGTCAATCGTCGAGTCACTCGACACTCAACTGTAGGAAGACCTCGAGGTCACACGGTCGCTAATGAGATGCTAATGAGCGGAACGCTGAACGTTTTTGGGATACCGCGGGCGGGATTTTTGTCCGGCCGAAACGTAAATAGGCCGATGACCAGTCCGGAATCGCAAGCTTTCTTTTCAGGCGACGTGCGCGTCGGTACGCTCTGTAACTTCCAAACACATCGAGACCAGGCGGACAGACAGACAGACAGAAAGACAGACAGACAGACAGACAGACAGACAGACAGAAGAGCCGCTTTATATATATAGATGTGTGCACCCCCCTGAATGACTCCAATGTTCTCCACCTTGTATACCGGGGCGGGTTTAGCTGTCTTTCCCATCACCGGCATTCTTATCACTATACCCAAAATGGTGTGATTAGACCGTCCACAGTCCACTGGGACTGGGTAGGCTTCTGAAGCTAGTCTGAGCTGGCACGGACTCAATGCGTTCTCAAAAGGGTGGAGGGCTGCGAGGTGCTTGTTGCTGACCCAGGAGGGGACTAAACCTTGTTTAAAATCCTCCAGATTACTGTGGCCCTCGCCCAGTACGCATTCCGATCCTCCCTGATGAGAGCATTTACCGTTTTAGCGTGTTTCTCCAGCTCAGCTATAATCTCTTTCAAGTGTAGTGTCATGGCCTGGTCCTCATGTAACTCAGAACCCACTACCTTATTCTCATCCGTCAGTACCTTTTGTAACTGTGTTTTCAAGCCATTAATCTGGGTCTGTAGCTCCACATCATCTAGAGTGTTGATGACAGAAGTCCCAGTGTTAAAAGCTGTAAAAATATCATTTACTGTACCCCTTCTTTGTCTCCCTACCCTGTCTAAGACCTCATGTGGTGTGGTGTACAATTCGGCTCTGTCTACATCAGCAAAGTTGAATTCGTAAAACTGTCTGAACATGTTTGTTAACAGGACCTGGTACAATTGCTCCGTTTCCTTGGGGCAACACTCTGGCAATCGCACCTCGGTGAGGTTTAAAATCACTGAGGCCACCGCGTAGTGCACCCCTTGGTACAGCACCTGACCTGTGGGTACTAATACCAATCCGTTCTCGGGTCCCCTGGCAGTGGTTGGACACCTTTCCTTGCGAGCTTTGGCTACCATAATCGTGGGCAGGGGCTTGCGGGGGCGGGTGATGATCTCAGTGGCGTTTACTGGGATCTGAGAATATGGGACTCCGCACGCCCGTGTGCTGATGTCCCACCTCATTCCTTTCCCAGCATCTTGCCACTGCCTTTGGAAAAAGATGGAGACGCCTGTGGGGCAGGCGCTTTCTGAACCCCACATACAGATGTAAATCCCCTCATCTGGTTCTCACCATTTGTCCCAACAGACACTCAACCCCCCTTGAGTCCCAGTATTAGTCCAATGGGTATTGTTACCCAGTCTCTCCCACTCAACTGTGGAGTTCTTCATGGTTCTGCTCAACTTGCGCAGCCACCACCATCGGTCCAAAGGAACATGTCCAAAACATACCAGGCAAATCTTCTTCCCGACGGTAACGCTGACTCTGGGTGCTATGACCCGTACTCGGGGGCACATCAAGGAAGTCTCTCGGTGCGCCAACCCGGACTGGCTGGAGTATTCCGCATAGTTTGGCCCCAGCCATCCTGGCCACCTCCCTTCGTGGAAATAGGTGGCTGTCTCCTCCACGTCCCGGGTGCCCGTCCCATCAGTCGTGGTGGGGGCTGTGTTCCCTGAGCACCCGTAGATCGTGGAGTCCTTGGTGCGGTCCCGATAGGCCCAACTCCACCCGATCACCGCGAACGCGACGAGAATCCCTCTCATCTCTCTGGGTCCTGTAACAAAATTAAACGATATAGCCAGGCTCCCGAGAGATTCTGGCTTAGGTGAAGGCATGATCGGGTCTTTCGACCTCGATCCAAAACAACACACATGCTGGGCAGATTCCAAATTACTTAACACTAATCATGTTAATATTTACACACCTTAAACTTAATTAACTTAAACTTAACTTATGTACAGCGCCGCCCGTCCCCGGGCGGCTTGCCTAATCCCTGATTGGACTGCAGCTTGCCGCTCCCTGTGGCGGGGCTGCAGTGACCTGCGGCTTGGGATTCCCACAGCCTTTTGCTGTCAATGGGCTGCGTTTTGTCAGGGATTTCCCAAGTCGGCGTTTACTGAGAACGGGGGAATCGGGCCAAGGTTTTACCGGCTGAGGCATTCGAGTCGACCTGCGAAGAGGTACTTTAGGCATGGCTCCCTTAGCGAGCGGACCTTCGGTTGGGACTTGAGCCCTCACAGCCCGTGGCCCTTCCACGGCTGCTGGCTTTGGCTCCCTTCCTTCAGGCTCCGCCCCTTTGGGATTTGGGCAGGCTCCCTTAGCGAGTGGACCTTCGGGTGGGACTTCAGCATTCCCAGCCCATGGCTCTTCCACGACTGTGGGCTTCGGCCACCTCCCCTCAGGCTCCGCCCCTTTGGGATTTGGGTTTGAGGCAGACGGCTCCTCCTCACCTGTCCCTACAGGTGGAGAATCTCCGCCCCCAATTTCTACCTCCCCCACGCTTGAGTCGAGGGCGGGACCTCCGTCCTCCGACTCCACCTCCTCCAGAATCGTGTGGAGGGCGGGGCCTAGCTGTTCGGGCTTCCCCTCGTTCGAGTCCCAGGCCAGTGGGGAAAACTCCCAGGTGGGTGGGGCAGCTTCTCCCACCAAGCAGGCTACAGTTCCAGCCTGTGGGATCTGTGACTTGTTGCACGCCTCAGGCTGAGGAATTTCACCCTCAGATCTTACTTCATTTGCTGGCTCTTTTGCACCCGGCTTAAACAGTTTGCACTGATTGATGTGAAACCATTTAGTGCGCTGGGGCAACTTTACTGCGTAAACCATGGGGCTGGCTTTGTCTACAAGGCTGTAGGGCCCCATGTACAGTGGTTCTAAACTCCCCACTCGGGCATAGTTTCTCACCATGAGCTGATCTCCAATTTCTCACTCCTGTGCCTTACGGGGTTCGAGCAGCAGTCGGTTGCCCTGATGCTGCTTTCCCATGTTCCCAGCCGCTTGCCCATAAACCTGTTTTAGGCGCTCCAAAAGGGTCCGGGCAAACTTGTCCCGATTCACCTCTCGGAGCTGACCCTCAGTGAGCACCGGGGCGAGGACATGGGTGGGGGTTCGTATGACTCTCCCAGTCATTAATTCATGCGGGGAGTACCCCGTACTTTTAGATTGGCTCGCCCGGATCCCCATGAGGACCAGAGGCAAATCTTCCGCCCATTTCTGGGGCGAGCCCTTCGTCTCTTTCCTCAACTTTTCTTTTAAGGTGCGGTTCATGCGCTCCACAATCCCAGATGACTGAGGGTTGTGGGCCACGTGCCACTTCCCTTCAATGCCCAAGGGCATGAGGGTGTCCTGCATCACTTGGCCAGTGAAATGAGCCCCTCGGTCAGACTCCACAAATCGTGGTAGTCCCCACCACGAGAACACCTCCCAGACCAAGATCCTGGCAGTAGCAAGTGCCGTGGCCATTCGGCATGGGAAGGCTTCGACCCATTTGGTGAACACATCCACCAGGACAAGGCAGTGCTTATAGCCTCCCTGGGCGGTGGGCAGAGGCCCGATGTAATCGATCTGTATCAACTGCCATGGTCCCTCTACTCTCCTGATGTGTCCCAAGGGCACCTTCCTTTTCTGGGGGTCTGGGTTGTTTGCAGCGCACATGAGGCAATTGGCGCAGAACTCGCAGACATCATCCCGAAGTCCCGGCCACCATCCCGCCTGTTCTACCCATTGCCAGGTGACCTCAGGCCCGGGGTGTCCTGCTCCTAGACCCTCATGGGCCAGTTGAAGGAATTCCCTCCGGTGCTGCTGCGGCACAACCCACTGTTCTTCTTGGAACAGCATGCCTTCCTTGATGGAGAGGGCTGCTGTACCGTACGGACCCTCTACTTCTTTGCCCTCAGTGATGGCATTGAGGACTGGTTTTAGGGCGGGATCTAGGGTTTGGACGGTCTTGAGGTCTGGGGGCAGTGTCACCCCTGTGGTTCCCTGAGTCCCATCCCTGCCTCGGATTACTGCCACGGGTCTGGACCCATAAAGATCCCAGAAAGTGCCGGTGCGGGCACCCACCCTGGCTAGCGTATCCGCTTGCTGGTTACTCTGGTTGCGGGGTTCCGTGGAGGAATGGGCCTTCACCTTGTGGATAAAGACTTCCCCTTCCTCCCCCACTGCGGCCAGGATCCTTTCTAACAAGGGCTTTATGGTTAAGGGTCGCCCGTCCGCGGAGGGATATCCGCGGCGGGACCAGATTGCTAGGTACTCCGTACACGAGTTGCACGTGAACATGCTGTCCGAGCAAATCGTGTATGGGGTGGGGAAGATTTCGGGGTGTGTAACCACGTACACTACCGCGGACAGTTCAGCCTGCTGAGCGCTCATGGTGCTGGGGAGCTTAATCGGCCGGGCGATGTCTGCCGCGGGGTCTTAAATCCCACACCCTGTGAGTCGTTCGCCAGCGGATACCGTGCTGGAACCGTCTACGTAGATCTCGCGACCCGTGGGATGTATCCCGGCCCATAAACCTACGTTCACCTCCCATACCCCTTCTACAGAACACCGATGGGCTGTTGGCCGTGAGCTTGGGCTCGCAGAGACCCCTCACCTTCAGCTCCATCTGTGAAAGGAGGAGGGTCCAGCGCGCAATGCGGGCACTGCTCACCGTCCCATCCTTAATCCTTCCATCTAGAAGCATTCGGGTGGCTGTGTGATGGGTGAGGAGAGTGATAGGAGAGGTGCCTGTGAAGATCAAAGATCTTTTCACAGCCCAATGCGTGGCCAGAAGATGCCGCTCGCAATTGGAAAAGCTCCTTTCCACATCGGTGAGCACCCTGGAGGAATAAACCACTGGCCTCAGCTTGCCCTGTTGCTCTTGAAGCAGTACAGCGCTCAAGCTATCCCCGCTAGCCGCTACCTCCAGGAAAATCTCCTCTCCCCCATCTATGTCCCCCAGAGCTGGCGCGGTCTGCAAGTCCCGCTTGAGTTTTTCAAATGCTGCCTGGCAACCCTCATCCCAGGACCACTCCAGTCCCTTGTGTAGGAATCAGAGCAGTGGGGCTGCTGTGGCTGCATAGTCCTCAATAAAGTCTCTGCAGTACCCGGTCAGTCCCAGAAAGGACCTCACACCCGTTACGGTGGAGGGGATCAGTAGATCTTGTACCGATTCCCATCTGGCCTCATCTATGGCTCTTTCACCGGCACGGATGGTCAGACCCAGGAACTTCACTTCCTGCTGGCCAATCCGCGCCTTCTTTGGGTTCACTTTGAAACCCTTTCTGCCTAACAGCTCCAATAACTCGGCCAATAGTGGGCCATGCTCCTCTCTGGAATCTGTGAACAGGAGCAGGTCGTCCACATACTGCACTAGCTGATTGGGCTGGCTGAACTCTTTTAAACTCCCTGACATGCACTGATGGAAAATGCTGGGGCTGTTGTGGAAACCCTGTGGCAAGCAGTTCCTTTAAAGGTAAAGGCAAACTTGTACTGATCCTCCCTCCTTAAAGGGATGGACCAAAACCCGTTGGAAATATCCAGCACCGTGAACGTGGTCGCGGAGGCTGGAATACTCCCTATCAGGTCGGCAACTGCTGCTATTGTCGGCGCGCAGGCTGGGATGTTGCTATTGAGGACTCTGTAGTCCACCGTGGCTCTCCATGAATCATCCGGCTTCCTCACCGGCCATAAAGGAGAGTTTACATGGGTGACTATCGATCTCAACACGTCCTGCTGCACCAATGAAGACATTGCTGTCTCCATGTCGGGCTCCGCTTCCCGGGGGAAGTAGTACTGTTTTTGGGGTTGGGCCATGGGGTCTCCGTCTACTCTGACCTCAAACCCGGTGACCCTCCCGCAATCGTGTTTGTGAGTGGCAAACGTAGTCAGGTGGTCTGACATGAATGCTTGCAGATCTTGTGGGATGCCTGCAACCATGAGCTCGAGGTCGTAGCCCTCTTTTGGCTTCATGGTGAACAGGGTCCCTCTTTCTCCTTTCCCTGGGATGACGACTACTTCGCCCTGTTTACCCTTACCCGCTCCCCAAAGACAATGATTTCTTAGGTCCATGAGAATCCCGTGTTCTGCCAAGAAATCTGACCCGAGGATCCCCTTTCCACCCTCCACCTCCCACTTCATCAGTATACACTTCCACTTGGTGTGGAGTGGTCCTAAATGAACGGAGAGGGGAATGGAAAATGCACCAGCCTGTTCCTTGCCTGTGAAGCCCGACAGAATATATGGAACCCCGGTGGACAGAGGTGAGGTGGCGGGGTCATCTGTGTGGATCACGGTGCATGATGCCCCCGTATCTAACAAGTAGATCCCTTTTACCTCCACCACCTCCATCTCCACGAGGGGTCTCCTCCATACATCATATCGCAGCGCACACAGGTAGACAGGCTGCGCTGGCTGTAGTCATTTGGGCACAGGAGTCGGGGTTTCGGGAGCGACCAGACCAGTGGTGACAGCTATCTTCCCCTGCGCACTCATAAGAGACCGCATTGTCTCTAAAATTGATTCTATCGCAGCGGGATCCATAGCCGCACTGGTTTCTTTTGCTGGGACAGGAGCTGCAGCTTGTGTTTGGGCTGATGCTGGGGCGGCGGTCTGGGCTTGGGTTTGGGCTGCGGGAAATTTTCCCTTGCTATCCTTCCATGGATTTCTACAGTCCTTGCACCAATATCCATCCTTTCCACACCCGTAGCAATTGAACTTGGCTTGGGCTGGGCGATTCCCCTCCTGACGCCATTCCTTCTTGCTTGGGGCTGCGGGTTTTGCCTCATGCACTTTTCCCATAGAGGGAGGTGTCTCCTGACCTCTACAATTCTTGTATGCCACGGTGAGCTGGCGGACCACCGCTTCCTCCATGACACCGGGACCTTGGGGGTCAAACCAAGACCTGGCTAAAGCCTGCATCTGTGGCAAGCTGTTAGCAACCAAGCAATGGAGCCAATGAACCCGCTGTTCGGCACTCATTCCAACCCGTTCAGGCATGCCCGGACAACTGCATCGATACACTGGCCACAGCCTTTCTGCGAAAACCCGCGGGGGTTCTCCAGCTAGCTGCATGGTCCCTTCCACCCGTTGGAACGGATTACCGTCGTCCACTCCCATAACTTCCAAGACTTCATCACTGAGATCCGTATACCTTTCCGTCCCCTCTTACTCTCGTCTGCGAGGCACTGAAGGATTGTGCTATCCAGGGAGAAGAGCAGCATCTTTGCCTGTTCAAGATCATCACAATCATTGATGGCGGCTGTCTCCTCTACCTCCCTGAAATGAACTGACGGATCCCCCTTTACTGTGAGTTTTGGGAGGTGGCTCACCATGGATCTTAGTTGTGGGGCAGCGTAGGGCACCACGAGCTGGTTCATGTGGTGTCCGGGATCACCATTGTCCTCGTTGGGACCGAACCTCTGGTGCCGAGCAGGACACATTGGTGCCGGCTCCGGCTTTGCTACCAGGGGCTGTTCCTCCTCCTATACCATCTCGGCTACCCTTCCTTCCACCACCCCCTTTTCGGGCCAAGCCTCACTATAGCTTGGCGGGGCTGATGGTTCAATGACTGGTGCCACAACTACCTCGCAAGGAACCGGGTGTTTGGACTCCTGCAAAAAGTCAATCTGACTTGCTTTTGGGCTTACGAGGCATACCATGCCTTTTGCCTTAACCAGGGCCATCCTCAGGTCCTCTATGGTCTTTTGGCAGGGGCCATGGTCTGCGCTCGCAAACCCATGTTCAAGGGATAGCTTGTAAGCTGCCTTGACTTCCACTACTCTCTCCTCCTGTGCTCTTAGCTGTTGTGCGAGGAGGGTGTTTTTCTCCCGTATTCTCGCTTCATGGATCTTTGCCTTAGTAACCTGGCATTCCAGATACTCTATTCTAGCCCGATGTTGGCTGGCTACAACTTGGCGTTCCTGATTCAGCGTGTGAAGCGCTGTGATGAGTTTTTCCCCACCCATGGCCTTTTCCTCTATCTCTGCTGCCTGGGCAGTGATCTTGGCCGCCTGTGCGGCAATGACCCAGTCCAAAATCTGGACCTGTTTCTTGTAGCACATCAGCCACACTGCCTTTTCCACTGACTTCTTATGCGCTTTGCTCTCTGTCCACCTGATGGCTGCGTCCACCGGACACCCACCCAGTAAGAGATTGGAAATCCACTGCTTAGTGCGATTTACCTTACCAAAGACATAATCTGCTATCCTCTCATCCATTGCACTTTGACCATTCAAACTTGGGTCTACTACATTGCAATCCTGCGGCCAGTTTCCTGCCGCGGTCACCATTTTCTGTAAGGGGTTTTCTCTCCGAGGTCGCAGAGGTTTCTCTCACCAGAGGCCTCTCTCTCTCTTTTGCACAGTAAAACCTTGAGTGGTTCGACCCACTCACCCGTTAGATTCTCGACACTGGACTTAGGTGCAGGAACTACAATGCAGAGAAGACTCTTGTAGACCAAGTTTAATGAATCAAAATGGAATTTTATTGCATAAGGAAAAACAAATCAAATGCAAGCAAATAAGATGATAGATGGGAGGGAAAAACAAATCATAACAATACAACACTAGCTAAAATAGATACAGGCATATTATACTTTACAAAAGTCATCATGAAATGGGGAAACACACGGAACATCGAGGGACAACTCATGTTAATTATAGCCAAAATGACCACCCCCTTTAGCCTATCTAGATCCGATTATGAAGGGCCAGAAACATGCTCACCAGTCCAATGGGAAAATATAGAGTTTTGAAGTCTTGTGTTTTGATCCTTTCAGGCGTCCTGTCTCCACGTGGTTAGTGGAGCACCAGCGAGCTGCACCACATCTCTCTCTCGAGGTGAAGGTCACGGACAGGCTGGACACTGATGGGCCTGGATGTCGGCGGAGTCGAGGATCATCTGCTCGACCCCGGTCAGAGGAGCCTCGGACTGGCTCCCTTTTTCCCTTCTGTAGTTTTTTGTTGTCTCTTCTCCCGAGCCAGAGTGGGTCGATGGCCTCCCGTTTCGTCAACAGCCCGGGGTTGGTCGATGATCTCCCGATGTTTTACCCTGGGGCGGGACACGGCTCGAACCGTCTTCTTCTCCTTCTTCTAGCGATGCCGCCACCGATACGATGGTAGCACCACAATGACTGTCTTTCTTGCTACCCCCGGGTTCCCCAGATATACTTCTCAGGAGAAACCTCTTTCTCCCGCCCAAAATCAGGTTAGTCTTTTTTTAACTTTTGGCGGGCTGGGAGCACAGCGGGGTAATTATTATTTTCAAAAATACTTTGGGATGGCCGGTAAAGGGCCATCTCTGGTCTGGAATGACCTTCATTGTTTTAATGTCCTGTTGATGTCTTTATCGGGTCCTTGGTGCGTTCTTTATGAATATGGAACTGTTCCCTTTTGTCTGGGTAAACATTTAGATGGCCTTTATCTCCAGGCCGATCTTGACTGGATCTGCATCTACTCTATATGTATAAGTTAAAGTCTGGTTTCGTTAACTCATAAATGGCTTCCAGAACCTACTGTGGGTTGAATCCACAAAGCTGTCTGAGGACTGCAGGAACCATTTCAAAGTGTCCCAATATGTTGGTACGGGGTCTGGTGGCCATTTTGTATGCCTCTTTTTTTCCCTGGGCTTCTTTTAAAACAGTCTTTAAAATCATGGCCTCTTCTGCCATTCGACACTTATTAATACAATATCAATTTTGCGAATTCTACAAGTCGCTGAAGGTAAGCATGCAGGTGCAGCAGGCAGTTAAGAAGGCAAATGGTATGTTGGCCTTTGTAGCAAGAGGGCTCGAGTACAGGAACAAGGATGTCTTGCTACAGTTGTGTACCTGAGGAAGGACGTTCTTGCCATGGAAGGAGTGCAGCGAAGATTCACCAGGCTGATACCTGGGATGGCAGGAATGATGTATGAGGAGAGATTGTGTCGATTGGGCTTATACTCACTGGAGTTTAGAAGATTGAGAGGGGATCTCACCGAAACCTATAAAATTCTGTCAGGCCTGGACAGACTAGATGCAGGAAGAATGTTTCTGATGGCCAGGGAGTCCAGAACCAGGGGTCATAGTCTAAGGATAAGGGGTAAGCCATTTAGGACTGAAATGAGGAGGAATTTCTTCACCCAGAGAGTGGTGAACCTGTGGAATTCTCTGCCACAGAGGGCGGTGGAGGCCAGTTCATTAAGTATATTCAAGAAAGAGTTGGATATATTTCTTGAGGCTAAAGGGTTCAAGGGATATGGGGAGAAGGCAGGGACAGGGTACTGAATTTGGATGATCAGCCATGATCTCATTGAATGGCGGAGCAGGCTCGAAGGGCCGAATGGCCTACTCCTGCTCCTATCTTCTATGTTTCGATGTTTCCTTACTAGGTTGCCTTGCTGAGGAGTCAGAAACCCTTCTCACCTGTGGTCCAGTGAAGTAAGAGAGAGAGATAGCATCTCAGGAGCTATCTTTATACCTGGTGAGCTCCTGCTGTTTTGCTGTCTGCAAAATTTGCGCCCAAAGTCCGAATATACAAGAGAAGGACTGTGATTGGCTGACTCAAATGTGTCTGCACTCTGGGGCCGAAATATTCCCCCCACCTCCGGAGCTCCCTGGGCTGAACAAAAGGAGTCCAACTGCCGTATTGTTTGAGTCAATGGGTGATTCAAAACCTTTCATACTGATCTGTCCCCTATCAAATTCCTTTCCACAGCTTCAATGTGCCTCAATTGTGTGTGTAAGGGGTTTGAATGGGTTTGGATTTCTGTGTAAACAGAAGCCTTTGATTCTGGTTTGACTGAAACCACCATTAAGTGCTGTGTCAACAGACAGCAGTTTCAATCGATTGTCTCTGTGGTTAGTCTCAAGTGGGTTAATCCCTTAAGTAAATAAACATCCTGCAGTTTCGTGTAAACAAACCTTGCCTCTCCACAAAGGGGAAACTCCCTGGTTTGATTGGCAGGTCAGACTGCCACTGTATCCTCCCACTTTTCCACAGACATACTCCACGAGCTGCTTATCCAAGCCCTATTGTTCTTGTCCAATGCTTTCTCTGACAGCCATTTTAAAATCTTTGTGATTGACCAAACTCCAGGGAACAATTTTATTAATAAAAGTACTGTCTTAAGGTGTGTGAATATTTTCCACAGAGCTCCTCGATCCCAGTGTTGTACACATGCTGCCCATCTCAATGCAGCCTTTTTGCAGTTCTGGGCACGTTTTAAAACATTGTAGACAATTCACATCACCCAATTCTTCGTCCACGATGCGGACCAATATTTTCCAATCTTCAGGGAAAATAGGGGAATTTTGCAAACCGCTACATTCCCACCTTTTGATACTCCCAACTTGATTGAAGTATCCACTCGAAGGAGTGAGCAAAATGTTCTGACCCCCCCGACAAACAACCATCCCCTGTATTTACCTAACAGCTACCTACCACTGATCCCCATCCCATCTGTTCCCCTCAAATTCGAGAAAAAAATATGGTATGGTAGGCATCTTACAGATACATCAATTTGCAATAAGGGGTCTGATACCCCTGTGTCACTTGTTACATTATACAATGCATCAAAATTTACAATCACTTGTTACATTACAACTTATTACAAAATGTTGCAATCTTAGTTACACAATGTAATCAAAATGATCCCAAGCACGGAGAGGGTCCTACGCCTCTGCTCAACTTGGAGTTGTCACAAAATACAAAAAAATCTTTAACAACATGCTTAAACAAACCCCGACCATCACGTGCCAATGATGGGTCGCGAAATTTGAGTGGGTATTGCTCCTCCCACCCAGGCAGTAAATGTCCCTTCCACCCCCCTTTGCTTGTCTTAAACTTTAAAACAGACAGAATGGATTTACAGACCAGCCTGCACCGCCAGCCCCGAACCGTTCCCTTGTCCTTTGTGGAGGCGGGGTACCCCTCATGTTTAAGATTACTTTGGCACAGACCGAGACCGGGGAGTATGGGATCGCGACTCCCAGTCCCTCCCCCTCCCGTCTTCCCTCGACTGGCTGCAGAAAATGATGGGTGCCTGTGTGGCGGCTCTCCCTGGCCCCACACTCAAACTTGGATCCCAGATCCGGCCACCCATTCATCCTCCCCAGCCACACTTACACTAACTTTACCCGTGGGCCCCCGGGTGAGTTCCTCCCTCCCCCGAATGCACCCACGCAATTCTTGGGTCACCCCCTCCCCTTTACAATCTTTCCCGGGCCATCACCACCCACTCCCGGGGAACGCATCCCTATCTGACAAGGCGCCCGCGGTTCCCCACCATGACTCTTCAACAGCTAGGTCTACCGCAAGTGAACTTTGGTCAGGATAATGCTGGGTTTGTGGCTGTGCCCCACCCAGCTGGGGCCATCTCTTCTGCATAGGAGGAGTAGGCAAGTTCCTTTGGACCCTGTCCGGTTTCTCCCGAAGGTCGCTGCGGGGTTTCCCTCTGGATTTGCCCAGTGGCGAGGTGATCCCCAACATTCTGTATCCATATCTTCATTCGATGCCCAACTCGGGCTGGGCGAATAGTGTTGCTTCATCTTCCACTCTCCTGCAAAATTAATTAAAAGGACATGCAGCCAGGTCTCACTGACCTGCTGCCTTAGGTGGAGACATGGTCGGGTCCCTTGACCTCGGACCAAAATAGAAACATTTTGCACACTTGTAAACTTAAACTTTAACTTAAACTACAACAGTTAATTCTAAACTTACAATTTACACCTTCAAAGAGTACTGTGAGTTTGGGTAAGTGTGAGAGTTCGTTAATCAAAAAAATCAAATCAAATCAACTTTTATTGTCATTGTTAGTGCACAAGTGCAGTACAATGAAATGTAGGCTTGCGGCTCCCGAGAGTGTATATTTAGATTAAGACATTTAAACATTCAACATACATTTGGCTTGTAATACATTAACATAAGCATAACCATAATAAAGTGTATTGGCAGATGTGCAGGCATTAGAGTTTATTTGTGGAGTTCAGTAGGATGACAGCCCTGGGAAAGAAGCTGTTCCTAAATCTGGTCGTACAGGTGCGAATGCATCTGTAGCATCTCCCAGATGGCAGGAGGGTGAACAGACTGTGGCTGGGGTAGGTAGGGTCTTTGATGATGGACCGTGACCTCCGTAAACAGCGTTTCTGATATATGTGCTCTATGGTCGGTAGCCGGGTGCCGGTAATGTGTTGGGCAGTTTTGACTACCCGCTGCAGGTGATTTATTTCTCTTTAAATCATTCCTGATAAGATTACTTAAGCAGTTTAAGTAAAGGGGAAAAGTTAAATATTTTGGATTCTGTTGGTTTAAGAAGAGTAAAACAAGGTTACACTGCAGTAGGAGTAAATTGGCACAGCAGGCAGTGGATACCAGTTTTCTAACCAATCAGCAGGGGTGACTCATTTGGCTGTAAACAAACAAACAGTATAAAAAGACCAGTCCTAGTGCGAGTAAGCACTGAGTCGAGTCATCAAAGAGTGCTGTGAGTTTTGGTAAGTGTGAGTTAGGGTAAGTGGGGTGTTAGGTGCTCTTTTCAAACTTTAACTCTGTGGTTTGTAGTTAATAAGGCCTTTCAGGTGCAGAGTGACTATTGGTAAACAGTTGGTAAACCATTTAACTGGTGTAACTAGAGGGATTGATTTAATTTAAATCCAATTAATTAAAGGGGATACTAGCATCTAAAATCGGGCAGAGGGTGTCCATAACTAACTATAAAAAGTTAATTAATTACATAGACTGGAGCAGGTGATGTGTTACTGTTGCGAGATGTGGGAGCCGGTGAACCCCATTGAGGCTCACGGTGATTACATCTGTGACAAGTGTCTGCTGCTACAGGAACTCCAGCTCCGTGTTGATGAGCTGGAGTCTGAGCTTCAGACACTGCGACACATCAGGGAGGGGGAGATGTACCTGGACTCTGTGTATCAGGAGGTGGTCACAACTATGAAGTTAATTAATTCAGATGTAGCCCATGGTCAGGGACAGGACGGTGTGACTACAAGTAAGGCAGGTACGGGGATCCAGGAGGTAGAGCTGGAGGAGCCGCAGCCCTTTCTCTTGTCCAACAGGTTCGAGGTTCTTACTCCCTGTGGTGACGGGAGCAGGGACTGCAGGGAGGATGATCAACCTGGCCACAGCACTGTGGAATGGGGGGCCATTCAAGAGGGGGGAGTAAATAGAAATGTTGTAGTGGTAGGGGATAGAATTATTAGGGGGATAGATAGAGTTCTCTGCAGCCGAGAGCGAGACTCCCGAAGGCTGTGTTAAGGACATCTCCTCTGAGCTGGAAAGAAACTTGCAGTGGGAGGGGGTGGATCCAGTTGTCGTGGTCCATGTTGGTACAAATGACGTAGATAGGACTAGGAAGCCAGTTCTGTTGAAGGAGTATGAGCAGCTAGGGGTCAAATTAAAAAACAGAACCTCAAGGGTAATAATCTCTGGATTATTACCTGAGCCACGAGCGAATTTGGCTAGGACAAATAAAATTAGAGAGTTAAATGTGTGGCTCAAAGACTGGTGTGGGAGAAATGGGTTTTGCTTCCTGGGACACTGGCACCAGTACTGGGGCAGGAGGGAGATGTTCCGTTGGGATGGGATTCACTTGGCCAGTGCTGGGACTAGAGTCCTGGCAGATCATATAACTAGGGCTGTAGAGAGGGCTTTAAACTAACTAGTGGGGGGAACGTTCCTAGAGAGCAAATAATAAAAATGACAACAGAGAAGGTCATAGACTTAGGTAGCAGTGGGGAAATTAAAAACCAGAGCGTGTCAGGAAGGGGCATATGGTATGGAGTAAAAGGTAAAGTAATAAAAAGGGCAAAAGCAGGAACTAAATGTCACAAAACATATTTGAAAGTTCTCTATCTGAATGCACATAGCATTCGTAACACAATAGACGAGTTAATGGCACAAATAACTACATATGGGTATGATCTTGTGGCCATTACAGAAACATGGCTACAGGGTGACAATGCCTGGGAATTAAACATACCAGGTTATTTAACGATCAGGAAGGACAGGCAGGAAGGAAGGGGAGGTGGGGTGGCTATGTTAATAAAGGAAGGAATCACTGTAATACAGAGAAATGATATTGAGTCAAAAGATCAGGATAATGAAACAGTTTGGGTGGAGGCAAGGAATAATAAGGGGAAAAAAACACTAGTGGGCGTAGTCTATAGGCCTCCGAACAGTTGCAACTCTGTTGGACGGAGAATCAATCAGGAAATAGTTGAGGCTTGTAATAAGGGAACTTCTATAATTATGGGGGATTTTAACTATCATATTAATTGGACAAATCAAATTGGGCAGGGCTGCCTTGAGGATGAGTTCATTGAGTGTATTAGGGATGGGTTTCTTGAGCAGTATGTAACTGAACCGACCAGGGGGCAAGCAACCTTAGATCTGGTCCAGTGTAACGAGACAGGGTTAATTAAAAATGTCCTAGTAAAGGATCCCCTTGGAATGAGTGACCATAACATGGTTGAATTCCAAATTCAATTAGAGGGTGAGAAGGTTGGATCTCAAACAAGCGTGCTAAGCTTGAATAAAGGAGACTATGAAGGTCTGAGAGCGGAATTGAGTAGAGTGGATTGGGAAAATAGATTAAAGGGTAAGACGATACATGATCAGTGGTGTACATTTAAGGAGTTATTTTACAACTTCCCCAAAAAAAATATTCCACTGAGAAGAAAAGGGTGTAAAAGAAAAGACAGCCATCCGTGGGTAAGTAAAGCAATTAAGGATAGTATTCAACTAAAAACTAGGGCATATAAGGTAGCCAAATCTAGTGGGAGGATAGAGGATTGGGAAAACTTTAAAAGACAGCAAAAAATAACAAAAAGATTGATTAAGAAAGGGAAGATAGATTATGAAAGTAAATTAGCAAAAAATATAAAAACAGACAGTAAGAGTTTTTATAGTTATATAAAAAGAAAAAGGGTGGCTAAAGTAAATGTTGGTCCCTTAGAGGATGAGACCGGGAAATTAACGGTGGGAAATATGGAGATGGCAAAAACACTGAATGAATATTTTGTATCAGTCTTTACAGTAGAGGACACTAAGAATATCCCAACACTGGACAAACAGGGGGCTATAGGGGAGGAGGAGCTAAACACGATCAAAATCACTAAGGAAGTGGTACTCGGTAAAATAATGGACCTCAAGGCGGATAAATCACCTGGACCTGATGGCTTACATCCTAGGGTCTTGAGGGAAGTGATGGTAGGGATTGTGGATGCATTGGTAATAATTTTCCAAAACTCCCTGGACTCAGCAAAGGTCCCGGCAGACTGGAAAACTGCTAATGTAACACCCTTATTTAAAAAGGGCAGTAGACAGAAGGCTGGAAACTATAGACCGGTTAGCCTAACATCTGTGGTAGGTAAAATTTTGGAATCCATTATTAAGGAGACAGTAACAGGACATTTGGATAATCATAATTTAATAGGACAAAGTCAGCATGGTTTTATGAAGGGGTAGTCATGTTTGACAAATTTGCTGGAGTTCTTTGAGGAAGTAACATATAGGGTGGATAAAGGGGAACCAGTGGACGTAGTGTATTTGGACTTCCAAAAGGCATTTGACAAGGTGCCACACAAAAGATTATTGCTTAAGATAAAATATCACGGGGTTGGGGGTAATATTCTGGCATGGATAGAGGATTGGCTATCTAACAGAAGGCAGAGAGTTGGGATAAATGGTTCATTCTCAGACTGGCAATCAGTAACTAGTGGTGTTCCGCAGGGGTCAGTGCTGGGTCCCCAACTCTTTACAATCTAAATTAACGATTTGGAGGAGGGGACTGAGTGTAACATATCAAAGTTTGCAGATGATACTAAGATGGGAGGGAAAGTAGTGAGTGAGGAGGACATAAAAAACCTGCAAGGGGACATAGACAGGCTAATTAAGTGGGCAGAGATTTGGCAGATGGAATACAATACTGGAAAGTGTGAGGTTATGCACTTTGGCAGGAAAAATCGTAGAGCAAGTTATTATCTTAATGGCAAGAAACTGGAAAGTACTGAAGTACAAAGGGATCTGGGGATCCTGGTGCACGAAACTCAAAAGGTTAGTATGCAGGTGCAGCAATGATTAAGAAGGCCAATGGAATGTTGGCTTTCATTGCTAGGGGGATTGAATATAAAAATAGGGAGGTATTGCTTCAGTTGTACAAGGTATTGGTGAGACCGCACCTGGAATACTGCATACAGTTTTGGTGTCCATACTTAAGAAAAGACATACTTGCTCTTGAGTCAGTACAAAGAAGGTTCACTCGGTTAATCCCGGGGATGAGGGGATGGACATATGAGGAGAGGTTGAGTAGATTGGGGCTCTACTCATTGGAGTTCAGAAGAATGAGAGGCGCTCTTATTGAAACATATAAGATTGTGAAGCAATTGGATCGGGTGGATGCGGGGAGAATGTTCCCGATGATGGGTGAAACTAGAACTAGGGGGCATAGTCTTAGAATAAGGGGCTGCTCTTTCAAAACTGAGATGAGGAGGAACTACTTCACTCAGAGGGTGGTAGGTCCATGGAATATGCTGCCCCAAAAAGCTGTAGAAGCTACATCATTACATAAATTTAAAACAGAAATAGACAGCGTCCTAGAAGTAAAGGGAATTAAGGGCTACGGGGAGTGGGCAGGAATTTGGACATGAGTCTAGGTTCAGATCGGACATGGCCCTGTGGGTAGCGGAGCGGGCCCAGGGGCCGTGTAGCCTGATCCTGCTCCTATTTCGTGTGTTTAGTTCTGTTAGATTCAGGAGATGGTTCTGTGAAAGTAGATTGGCGGTTAGGATCAGATCAGCCATGATCTTATTGAATGGTGGAGCAGGCTCGGGGGGCCGATTGGCCTACTCCTGCTCCTATTTCTTATAAAGCAAGCTATACACACACATAGCTATAATACAAATGCCGCCCGTCTCCGGACGGCCAGGCTAATCTCTGGCACTGTCGCAGATTACTGCTGGCTGCAGCGAAGCTGGACTACCTCCTGCCTCTGGTCCCTCGCAGCTAATGGCTGCTGGTTGGGGGCCTCTGCCCTTTGGCTTCTTCCCAGTTTGGGAGATTGCTCTTTGTGGCAGGTACCCTGGTGACCACCTTTTCTTGGGCTTGCGGGCCCGTTGAGACCTTCTGAGGGGCGTCTCTGTGGGGGAAACTTTGGCTGGCGGACCCTCAGCTTGGGTCACAGCCCTAGCTGGCTGGGAACCTTCTCCCCCTGGTGCCAACAGCCCGCACTGTATGAGATACCTGGCAGCCTGCTGGTACAAATCTCCCTCTCCCGATCCAAAACCTGGTGTCAGCTCCCTCCCCATGTCTCCTGCAAGAGGGATTGCTATCCCTGCCTCCCCAGGGTAGACAATTCACATCACCCAATTCTTCGTCCATGATGTGGACCAATATTTCCCGATCTTCAGGGAAAATAGGGGAATTTTGCGAACCCCAACAACCCCCTCAACATTCAGCTGGTGTCTGACCACATGAAGGAAATTTTGCATGTTTGTGTCAAGTACCCTGGCAGTTGCCATGACTCCTTCATACTGTGCCAGTCTAGTGTGCCTCCGCTATTCAGTCCGCCAGACCAACTTAACGGATGGCTACTTCGAGACAAGGGCTATCCCCTGAAGACATGACTAATGACGCCGTTGAGGAGCCCATCCAACGAAGCTGAGGTGAGCTACAACTCCAGCCACATTTCCACCAGATCCATAATCAAGCAAACCATCGGTTTGCTGAAGATGCACTTCAGATGCCTGGATAGATCAGGTGGAGCCCTACAATACTCAGCAGCCAGGGTCTCCAGAATCATCGTGGTTGCTGTGCATTTCACAACATGGCACATCGTCGTGGCTTGCAGAGTCCTGAGGACCAAGTGGCACCTCAGATGAGGAGGAGGAGGAGGAGGATGAGGTGGAGGAGGAGGTGGAAGAGGAGGAAGAGGAGAGCGAAAACAAACATCTTGCAAAGGCCCATCAACCAGCGGCAGCAGTATGCGAGAACATTACTGCCCGGGATGCAAGGAATGCACTCATCTTGGCCAGGTTTGCTTAGCCTAGCCAATCAAGCACTTTTGCCTCGCAGCTTCTTACTAGAGCTTCGACAATGGTCAAGAACCAACAGATTCCTAACAATTTGACCACCATACTGACAATTGCAAGTAATCCTAAGTCCTCAATGTGGAAGTCCCATTAGCGAAATGACACACGCCACAACTGCAGCAGAAGCCATCAGATTTTTTATTTACAGTAACCATCTGATGGCTTTTTAACATTAAACATCAAATTTCACCCAAGTGACTAACCTTGTGACTATTTGAGCAATAGCTTCCTCTTACGCGTGCTCCTACGTGGTGCTTCCTCTGTGACTTCAGCAGATATGGAGGCCCCTTGCTCACTTTCCTGCTGGTCCTGTCTCGACACCTTTGGCAGGTGTCCTCTGGTGTTGTGAACCTGTGAGGGCTCGCCGAAAGTCTGCTGCTCCTGCGGCTGTGCAGGGGTTGAGACGCCGATCTCAGTTGGGCGGGGACTCTGGTGGGGCTCTGACCGAGGGCTCTTCAGTGGCATGGAAGAGTGAGCGCTTGGAGAGGAGCCCCCACTTCCTTGATTTCTGCCACCAACTTCCCTCTCATGGGTCAGGTCCCCCTCAGCACTTGCAAGTGGCTTGAGAGCACCTTGCTGTACATCAGAGGGGCCATGGGGACCCATATCTGCACTGGCAGTCCTACTCAGAAGGACTTCCATGAAGGTCTGGTTTCTCTGTTCAATAGATGACCATCGCTCCTCCAGAGATGTCATTCCATTCTGAACACTCACCATGTTTTCTGCACTCTGGCGACTTATTACCTTCATGGAGGTTGCCATCCTTTCCATGATGATGCGTTCATGCACCAATGACTCCACAAAGGCTCTGCTCATGTTCACAATGGACTCCTCCATTCGCTCCACACTCGCAGCAACCCTGGAGACAAATCCTGCCAGAGACTCCTGCATCTGTTCCTGGAGTTCCAGCACCGCTGATCTTGTGGATGGACCCAGAGGCAGAGGGTCGACATGCAGCTGAGCCGAGCTGGGAGAGTCCTGCGGCCTCCAACTAGAACTCTCCACTGCTGTCCCTGTCTGCACAATCTGTTGATGCTCACTTGTGAGCTGTGATACACTAGGTGACAACACTGCATTATCTCGCGAAGGTACCATCAAGGCGTGAGTGTCTACGCTGGTGTTGGGTGCGCTGAATTCTGCTGATGCTGCGCCCTCAGAGGTTGCAGCTTCCTCTGAGGAGTCTGGATGCTCAGGTTCTTCCTCCTGGCTAGTGGGGACGGGTGCTTGCGATGGTCCTTTGGGGGAGCAAACGAAAGAGTCAGAGATGTGATGCCAAGGTTACATGCACATTGCATATTGCAGATGATCATAAGTCCATCTGTTAGAGCATCAGAATCATTATCAGCAACTCATGCAATGTCAATGAGAGAGATAGAAAACTATTCTGTCACCAGCTTGCTGTGATGCACCCATCAGTCCGTCCCCACTTGCGCATCGTCCTCCACTCCCACGATCTCGAGGACCACATCCTCCCAGGGGGTGAGCTGGGCTACTGAGGGCGGCCCTCCTCCTGTCCTCACTCTTTCCCTCTTATTGTGGGCTCTCTTTTCCTGCAATGAGGGAGACAAGTGGATTTTGAGTGAGAATGAAGGAGTGAGTGTAGAGAATCCATAGCATAGATGCTTAGAAGGAGACAAACATGGAGTGAGGTGGCAAGACCAAGGGCCCTACCTGTGTGTTGTAAGTTGTTTTCATAGCATCACAGTGATAGGGAGTGTGAGGGCTACATAGTCAAATAGTTAGGTGAACGTGGCCATAGAGAGAGAGGGAAAGGGTAAGGGTGCATGGATGTCAGTGTCAAGTGGGATGTGGAGGAAGAGATTGCTAAAGCTGAGTGCTGGTGAGGAGAGGCAATGGGGATCAGATTGAGGGTGATGGGAAAGTCATACTCACTTTTCCAGTGCGCAGAAGGTCATGAAACCTCTTCCTGCATTGAAGCCAGGTTCTGCAGGTTATCGACAAATAGTTGGCCTCCTAGGCCTCCTGGATTCACACAGCCTTGGTCTGCTGGGGAGGCTTCTTCCTCCCTGAAGAAGGGAAGAGCACCTCTTTATTGGCTCTTGCTCCCTCCACTAAAGCTTGCAGGGCAACGTCATCAAACCTGGGAGCAGACCTAGGTCTCTTGCTGCTCATTCTGCCTCCAGGTCCCTCTAACATGAAAGGCCAAAAGGTTGGCAGTCTGCAGAAGAAGCAAGGCTTGTTGCAGACCTTAAATGCAGCAGCAATGATGATGTCATTGGAGGCGAGTTTCAGACTGATAAAACTAATTGGGCCATGGGTTCCCACATGCTGGAACTCAATTGTCCACTTCATTTAAAATTGCATCATTCTCCCACATCGATTTAGAATCGGGTGGCTAACACGAAAAGCGGATTACACGACCCAGCCTGCCCCAGAGACAAAATCCAGCCCATAGAGTACAAAAGCAAGGAAGTTATGATGAACCTTTATAAAACACTGGTTTGGCCTCAGCTGGAGTAATGTGTCCAATTCTGGGCACCAAACTTTGAGGAATGATGTGAAGGCCTTAGAGAGGGTGCAGAAAGATTTACAAGAATGGCTCCAGGGATGAGGGACTTCAGTTACGTGGATAGACTAGAGAAGCTGGGGTTGTTCTCCTTAGAGCAGAGAAGATTGAGAGGAGATTTTATAGAGGTATTCAAAATCATGATAGGTCTGGACAGAGTAGATAGAGAGAAACTGTTCCCATTGGCAGAAGGGTTGCGAACCAGAGGACACAGATTTAAGGTGATTGGCAGAAGAACCAAAGGCGGCATGAGGAAAAACTTTTTTATGCAGAGAGTGATTAAGATCTGGAATGCACTGCCTGAAAGGGTTGTGGAGGCAGATTAAATTATGGCTTTCAATAAGAAATTGGATAAGTACCTGAAGGAAAAAAAATTGCAGGGCTACGGGGAAAGGGCGGGGCAGTGGGACTAGCTGAAATGCTCTTGCAGAGAGCCGGCATGGGCTCGATGGGCTGAATGGCCTCCTTCTGTGCTGTAATCATTCTGTGACTTCAATTTTTAAGGAATATTTTTTAGATAGACTGGTTCAGATCACAGTTAGGCAAAGAAATCTGGCCAAGAAATTTGAATAGTACCAGAAAGTGATGCAAAATAAGGCAGCACGATTGTGCCATGCACCCAAAGGTGGTGGCCTGAGGCCCGCTCGAAATTGGAGCTTGGGCCCTGTTTGCATCAAAGCAGTAAGCTGCGGACATCAATCGCCGGTTGGGGCCTTAGGAAATTCGTCTGGCTCCAACAGCAAGCAGATTCTAGGAAGGAAGCAAACCAGAGTGGGGGCCAGGCCTGGGCCACGAGCAGCCCACAGTATTTTTGTGGAGCCAGGAGAAGCACTCCTGGTTCTCTTGGCTCCACCGAAACTAAACTATAAAACATTACCTTTTTGCCAGTGGCCTCCAGTGGTCCTGTTAAGTAATGTTAGATAGATCGCTGAAGGCCTGGATCAACTGGGAAAAGCATGCACAGTGCAAACTCAGCCCAGTTAATAACCAATGTCGATGATGGTCCTAAAACCCTCTCTCTCTCTCCCCTGACCTTTCTTATCTTTTATTAAAAGCACTATGGTCAATGTTCCAGTAAAATATTGTGCCTTGTTGCTCTGAGGCTGCTTATATGTTGCTGTAAATGCTCTTCCTCCTCCCTGCATTCTCACTTTGGCAGCCAACGGACTTCTGGGGGAGATTGAGCATAAGAGATTGTGACCTAAAATTTGGCCCCAATGATCATTGTTCAGAGAAAAAATAGGCATGACAATGTTCAATTTCTGCCCCCTATGTGTTCGCTTTAAGTTCCACAAGTAAAAGTGTTCATCCATTAATATTAATGTGTAATTATATCATTTTCCAACAACGATATTTCAATATATAATAACAAAATTCTTACTACTGTTCCATCTCTATTACACTAGGTTTATAAATATATAATTTTACAAAGTAGAAAATAATAAATCACATTGTGATTGCTCCATTCCTTCCATGGGATGCTTTCAAATCTAACTCACCTAATCAATAATTGTGGAAATACTCAGCAGGCCAGGCAGCATCCGTGGAGAGAGAAACAGAGTTAACGTTTCAGGTGTGGGACCCTTCATCAGAACTGGAAAAAGCTGGAGATGTAACAGATATTAAGCAGGTGCAGAGACGGGGGGGGGGAGGGGGGTTAGGAGGGGAGGAAGAAATAGAAAGAATATCCTGTACTTTTGTAAGAGGCAGGAAAGATAAAATGTTGCAAATGGGAATGGCAAAATCATACAGCATGAATAATGGGGGCAGGGGTTGTAGTTTGAAATTGTTGAACTCAATGTTGAGTCCAGAAGTCTGTAAAGTGCCTAATCGAAAGATGAGGTGCTGTTCCTCAAGCTTACGTTGAGCTTCATTGGAACAATGTAATAGGCCGAGGACAGGGAGATCAGAGCGGGAGTGAAGCGGTGAATTAAAGTGACAGGCGACCGCAATCTCAGGGTCACCCTTATGGACTGAACAGAGGCGTTCCGCCAAGCGGTCGCCCAATCTGCATTTGGTTCCCCCAATGTAGAGGGGACCACATCGTGAGCAGCGAATACAGCATACTAAATTGCAAGAAGTACAAGTAAATCGCTGTTTTACCTGGAAGGGGTGTTTGGAGCCCTGGACAGTGGGAAGGGAGGAGGTAAAAGGGCATGTGTTGCATCTCCTGTGCTTGCACGGGAAGGTGCCAGGCGAAGGAGAAGGGCTGTTAGGGGTGATTGAGGAGTGGACCAGGGTATCGTGGAGGGAGCGGTCTCTTCGGAATGCTGAAAGTGGAGGTGAGGGGATGATGCATTTGGTGGTGGGATCACACTGGAGGTGGCGGAAGTGGCGTATGATGATCAGTTGAATGTGGAGGCTGGTGGAGTGAAAGGTGAGGACAAGGGGAACCTTATCATGGTTCTGGGAGGGAGGGGAAGGGGTGAGAGCAGAAGTGCGGGAAATGGAATGGACACGATCAAGGGCCGTGTCAACCACAGTAGAGGTGAATCCTCAGTTGAGGAAAAAGGAAGACATGTCGGAACTCCCACTATGTTGGTTTGGGATATTGAAAAATGAAACTCACTTGAATCATCTTAATGTCTTTCCTCCAGGGTTTCTGGGACAGTTATGCAATTTTTACTGTGGTTCCTGATCCTGTGTGTCACTCTGTGGAACATTTATTGACAGCAAACACCACTGTGAGGGAATACGCCATATTTCAGAAAGCTACACCATAATATGAACAGAATACTGATATTATTAATACATGAGATGGGTTTAAAAATCTAAAGCCTCGGAGACACAGGCTGCAAACAGAAATACAGGCTGCTGAGATAAGGATCAGTTGTTTAACAAAGTTGTAAAAACCAAACAAGCTTTGAAAAGGGAATTAGTTAATTATACTAAAACAATGACCCTATTGAAATGAGAGTTTGGCAATTCCAGAGGGTCTGGGGTTTGCAACTAACACAATGAGAAGATTCAGTTTAAGGTGTTATAAGCTAACATGTTGAACAGAAACACAAACATTAAAAGAACCATGTGCCTTTGAAAAGATGACATCGAGTAAAAGAAACACCTGCTGGTCAAATAGTTTTTATGTTACACTTGGAAGACAGGAAACATGATTAAATATGCAACCAATTGCGATAGCTAGAAATGCATGAACCACCCTAGTTGAAGTGTCTTTAATATATACATAGTAAATATGATACCAACAAGAACAGTTTGAAAATATGACTTCAATAGATGCACCAAGCAATTACATTGTGTTTGTATTGAACCTGGAGCAGTAAGGAGACTCAATGGGCTGGATTTTATTACTGGAGGCATGTAGGAGGCGGGACTGCAACTTTTGGGGTTGTAGTCCCGCCTCCATCGAGTTGTGGCCAACCCGCACGATTTTCACTTGATTGACCTTGGTGAGCCCGCCCAGCGGGCTCAGCAGGCCAATTAAGGGCCACCCGGCAACAGGTGACGTCACAGATTGACATTTCATCTGTCAAGAGCTTTTGTATCATGGTATGGTACGGCAGCTGTAGCTCCCATGACCGGAAAGCCCTGCAGCGGGTAGTCAAAACTGCCCAACGCATTACCGGCACCCAGCTACCAACCATAGAACATATATATCAGAAACGCTGCCTACGGAGGGCACGGACCATCATCAAAGACCCTACCCACCCCAGCCACAGTCTGTTCGCCCTCCTACCATCTGGAAGACGCTACAGATGCATTCGCACCCGTACGACCAGATTTAGGAACAGCTTCTTTCCCAGGGCTGTCATCCTACTGAACTCCACAAATAAACACTAAAGCCTGCACATCTGCCGATGCACTTTATTATGGTCATATTTATGCTAATATATATGTACGTAAGTGTCCTAATCCAAATTGTACACTCTCGGGAGCCGCAAGCCTACATTTCGTTGTACTGCACTTGTGCACTAACAATGACAATAAAAGTTGATTTGATTTGATTTGATTTGATTTGAATTATCAGTGTTTGACAGCTCTTTGAAGCTGTCAAACACTGACCATCTGTACTCCGTTAATTCTTTCTCAGGGTCACCCTTATGGACTGAACAGAGGCGTTCCGCCAAGCGGTCGCCCAATCTGCATTTGGTTCCCCCAATGTAGAGGGGACCACATCGTGAGCAGCGAATACAGCATACTAAATTGCAAGAAGTACAAGTAAATCGCTGTTTTACCTGGAAGGGGTGTTTGGAGCCCTGGACAGTGGGAAGGGAGGAGGTAAAAGGGCATGTGTTGCATCTCCTGTGCTTGCACGGGAAGGTGCCAGGCGAAGGAGAAGGGCTGTTAGGGGTGATTGAGGAGTGGACCAGGGTATCGTGGAGGGAGCGGTCTCTTCGGAATGCTGAAAGTGGAGGTGAGGGGATGATGCATTTGGTGGTGGGATCACACTGGAGGTGGCGGAAGTGGCGTATGATGATCAGTTGAAATTAAAACTTCTTTAAACACTTTACACACACCAAACACACTTACCTCAGCACTCATGCACTCATCACTCACCTGAACAACGGACATCTGGAACCCTCCAAGCCCTTCAGCCCGACGGTCCACCTCGCTAACTTGGCATGGTTTGGAGCCATCGGGAATCCCACAATTCAGGAATAAAAATAGGGATTAAGCTAAAAACTGCCTGTTAACTACCTGTTAACAGGCAGTTAATTGGCACTAATCCCCTTCCCGCCTCGGGGAGGCGGGTCCCAGCACAGGTCGGGTATCCACCTCCTTTGAAACTGGCATGAAGGCAGGTTGGAGGCGGGATGGGTTCATGCCCCACGATTTTGAGATTTTACCCCCCCACACACCTCCAATCCCGCCTCCACAGCTCAATGAAAATCCTGCCCAATGTCTGCTTAAAAGCAGTAAAGCCAATATTAAGAATTGAATGAAAGCATTTTGTAAGAATGGCATCAAACAGAAACCATAACTGTCATATTGTTTTTATGATGGTGTAAGGGGTGGTGTGTGTGGTCAGCTTTGCCTCTGACTCCCTGAGCGGTTTGAATCACTCCCATTACCTTTGTTCTAGACTTTGGACTTATTTGGGGGTTGTAATGAAATTGCAACAGACAACTGAGTTGGTCAAAAGAATTGAGATTTTATTTTTGAGGCAGGAAAATATATATACAATAAATCTTATACTCTAAAAGGGGGAACATTTCAGAATATGCGAGGGAGAATGACAATAGACAAAATACCTTACTCCTCCCAATCCCACTACACTAACTAGGTTGAATTCCAGAGGACCAGGAAATGCTCACCAAACGACTTTCTTGACAGATTGTAGAGGTTCGTGATTTCGGGGTTCTCTTTAGTTATGGTGGTTGGAGCCTGCCGTACCCCAGACGTGGTGGAAGACTGCACCTGTGTTGGGTTTTCAGTCTTCGCGAGTCCGCTGATGCAGTCAGGTGCGTAGTTGGATTTATCGGGTAAGTACCCAATTTCCTTTGTTTAGGTATAGGTTTAGAGTCTTTTGTGTTAAAACTTACCCAGGGGTAAGTCAGGCTAGCTTGTAGAGTGGAAACAAACTTGCGAATTTTCGACTTCTTGTTGGTTGGTTTCTTGTTGGCCGCGGTGGTGTAATATTACCTAGTTGGTGGTAATAATGTTAGTTGTTGGTTTCTTGAGGCCTTTGGTTGCCACGATTCCCTTTTCCTTTCCTTTCGTCCTTCATTCCTCAAGTCTCCGATCCTCCGACTGTGTGCGGTGATGATGATGATGAGTAGTACTCTTTCTGAACCGTACTTTCTAACTGCTCTCCTGTACTGTACTTGAACCATTCTCAGCCGAACTTAATCGCACTGAACTGTTCCTATGTCAAAGCAGGCCTCAATTATACAGTTTTGTGGCCTGGCTTATCTGACCGCCAAATCTCCTCTGGTCCATTGTTAATTTTGGCAGGCTCATTAATTTTAATAGTTTTAAAATTCTTATCGTGTTTCAGGGCTGGTCCCATCTATTTTTAATTGGCCTTTAACTGGTTTTGGGATTGCTTCGAAATCAGTTTTAAGTCCGCAAAGTGGTTTTGGAAATCTTTCTGAGTGGTTTAAACTGTTGTTTGATTGTCTTCTCCTGTTGGGGCCAGGGTCTCTTTTGTTGGTTGTTGGCCTGTATTGTATTATTCATGTACTTGATGTGCCAGGTTTTCGGCGGGAACTGTCCTTCCGTGGGCCTATTGCCTTTATGTAGAATGGCTGGGACAGTCCAGAACATTCTCAGACAATCTGGCCTTTTCCAATACTCAATCTGTCTGTCCCACAGTGGCCTAACCCAGTCCCTCTGTTGCAGCTTTTCCACAGGCCTGAACATGCCTTTTAAAATAGCCAAAAATCCTGGGGTTTTGATTTTAAGCCCCTTTTGACCCAATATTCTTTCAAACAGTCCAAAATCTCTTCTTTTCTTGGTTTGGGGGGAGTCTGTAGAATATTGCAAACCTTACAGATGGTTTTTGGAACACTTAAAGGTAGAGACATAATTATGCATGCAATGGTTGAATTGACAGTAAGATAGAAAGCGTTCAAAAGAGAGAATGAATAAAACAATTAGCTGACATCAGAGAATAAACCACTGCAAAAAGGGTATAAAAATAAGAGCTTTTCAAACAGAAAGCCAGAACTCACTGAACGGGCCAAGCATTTCTCAACTTCACAGGCACGTTCTGTAAGTTCTTAATTTTGAGTCTTGGATAATCAAAGTAATTGATTTTGGTGGGTGTTCTGGATTTAGAAATAAGTAAGAAATAAGCAATGTAACAAAGTAAAGATTTGAAAATAAGGATCTCTGAGAAATAAGAAATGTAAGCTATCTGTATTTTGAATTGTAAATGTTGTGACTGATTCAACAGCTGTTAAATGAATGTCGGCTCTTAAATAAAACGATATATTTTTAGAATTGTCTCAAAGAGTAATTCTGTATAAACTCGCAAACCCAATTTCGGTAAACACTTTTGGAAGAAGTTGCAGAATTCTGGGGGGTATACCGGAACCTCATAATATCCGGAAGGTTACAGTCTAGTTAAACTTATTAAAAGTGCTATCTGGAGGATGGTAACATCTTCAGTCATTCCTTTCCTTTAGGGAGAGATAGCCTGAACCTTTAGACCCTGTAAGTGGTTTTAGATCGCAGAGGTTTCTCTCTCTAGAGGCTTCTCTCTCTTGCACAGTAAAACCTTGAGTGGTTCGACCCACTCGCCCCTTAGATTCTATAATCTGAACTTTGGGGCAGGAACTACAATGTGGAGAAAAACTCTTGTAGACCAAGTTTGATGAAACGAAATGAAATTTTATCGCATATGGAAAAATAAATCAAATGCAAACAGATAAGAGAGTACATGGGAGGGAAAAACACAAACAAATCATAACGACACAATACTAACTAAGGCAAATACATGCATCTTATACTCTACAAAAATCATCATGAAATAAGGAAACACACGGAACATCGAGGGACAACAACTCATGTTAATTGTACCCTTAAATCCAACCCCTTAAACCTGTCTAGATCTGATTGTGAAGGGCCAGAAACATGCTCACCAATCCAACTAGGAAGTGCAAGGTTTTGAACCAGTCTGCGCTTGATTCTTTCAGGCGTTCCGTCTCCACGTGGATCGTGGAGCCCCAGCGAGCTGCGCCACACCTCTCCTGAGGTGGGGGTCGGGGGCAGCTGGACACCGGCTGGTTCTGGATGTCAGCGGGGTCGGGGATCGTCGGCTCGACCCCGGTCAGAGGAGCCTTGGGCTGGCTCCCATTGTTTCTTTTGTTTATTTTTGTCTCTTCTCCCGAGTTGGGAGAGGGCCTCTCGTTTTCGTCAACGGCCCGGGGTTGGTCGATAATCTCCCGATGTTTGACCCCAGGGCGGGACGTCGGCTCGAGCGGTCTTCTTGATGGCGGCTTAGTCTTCTTCATCTTCCTCCGATGGTGGAGAGGAGTTCGCTGATCTTCTCCCAAACCAGCTCCTCTTTACCCAGCTCAACAACCGCCAGATTCCACTGCTCGAATTCAACTCTCCAACGACTCGCCTGTCCAACAACTGCAACTGTGACTCCGTGCTCAACTGTTCGAATTCCACTTCAACTCCTCCAATTATACTTTTCCTTCAGAAGCCTCCACTTCCCGCCCAAAATCAGGTCAGTCTTTGTTTAACTTTTGGTGGGCTGGGAGCACAGCGGAGTAGTTATTATATTTTAAAATATTTTAGATGGCCGGTAAAGGCCCATCTCTGGTCTGGAATGATCTTCATTGTTTTTAATGTCCTGTTGATCTCGTTATCTAGTCCTTGGTGCTGTTCTCATGAATATGAAATTGTCCCCTTTCGTCTGGGTCAACATTTAGATGGCCTCTGTCTCCAAGCCGATCTTGACTGGATCTGCATCTAATCCATATGTATATGTGTGGGTCTGGTTTTGTTTTCTCAGAAACGGCTTCCAGAACTTACTGTGGGTTGAATCCACAAAGCTGTCTGAGGTTTCGCAGGAACCATTTTAAAATGTCCCAATAAGCCGGTCACGTGGTATGACGGCCATTTTGTATGCCCCTTTTTCTGGGCTTCTTTTAAAACAGTCTTTAAAAATCATGGCCTCTTCTGCCATTTGACCCTTTATAATAAAAAGTTCAATTTTGCGAATCCTACATTCCCCCTGATGATACTGTAACTTGCTTGAAGTATCATAATTCTGGGTGAGCAAAATTTTCTGACTTTCCACAATCAAACCATCCCCAGTATTTACCTATCTATGACCCCACGACACATGCATTTCCCATTTCAGAAAAACCCAGTGTACATTGAGCATCTATAGATGGCAATACCTTGGAGTTAAAATCTGACAACATACTTCCAGGTGTGGAGGGGGGCCTTATGTCCCTACATCACTAGTGCATACACACTATCCTTTTAATAATAACAACACATCTAATTCAAATGCAATAAGAAAAGTAAAATACACACATGAAAAATCAAAAAAAATGCAAATGAATACACATCAAAAATAATACAGAGGAGGGAGGGAAAACTTTAACTTTATACACAGCAGCAAAAATCTAAACGGGTGTCTCTTCTTCTACCCGCACATAATGCTCCCTCCATTCCCCTCTATTCTCATACTTTTGCGAATGTTTGACCTTTTTACAGTGTACAAACAGTAAATAAACTACAATGACAACCTGGCACATTACAAGAATATGGGAGGCTATCCTAATCCAAGAAGGGACTTCTACATTAGTGAACAGGTCCCACCACGGTGGGGTCACTATGTCCAATATGTCTGCCCCTATCTCTAAAGTCTTCTGCTCCAGTGTGTAGAAGTGTTTCTGTGAAACAACAATGGCTTTTAATATCTTGGTGAGGTGTTCAGGGAGAGGGGGAATGATAGACCCAAAATGTGCAACGAATCACTGATAATCAGTGCAATTCTCTTCAACAGTGATGTGAACAGTGGACGGTTCAGGGATCGGGACAATTCGCTCTTGGGCCACTTGAACTTCTGCCCTGGGCTTGAAACAGAAGCTGCTGTCACTGACCGGACACCAACCGTGCTGTCCATGCTGGTAGTGGGGCGCTGCAGTGGTGACACAGTATGTCCCACCTCCTATATATGCCACCTGCGGGGGCACATGGCCTTGTGCCATTGCTTCCATGGTGCAATTTATAGGCTTCGCGCCAGCAGTTCTGAACCCGCACTGTGGTTTTGAATGGGCATTCAAGTGCTGGGGACACAGGATGATGTGTGTTCCCCGGCTCCGGCACCCCGAGAGTTCAGTACCCGTCATTGCATGCTCCCATCAAATGACGTGAGGTGGGACCCCTGCGTAGCAAATGTGCGCATCCCCCTGAATTACTCCAATGTTCTCCACCCTGTATACCGGGGCGGGTCTAGCTGTCATTCCCATCACCGGCATTCTTATCACTATACCCAAAATGGTGTGATTAGACCGTCCACAGTCCACTGGGACTGGGTAGGCCTCTGAGGCTAGTCTGAGCTGGCATGGACTTAATGCATTCTCAAAAGGGTGGAGGGCTGCGAGGTGCTTGTTGCTGATCCAGGAGGAGACTAAACCTTGTTTCAAATCCTCCAGGTTACTGCGGCCCTCGCCCAGTAACCACGCCCCGTATAGCACACAAGCTTCGTTCTGCACAGCCTGATCGGACGCATTCCGATCCTCCCTGATGAGAGCATTTACTATTCTGGCGTGTTTCTGCAGCTCAGCTATAATTTCTTTTAAGTGTAGTGTCATGGCCTGGTCCTCATGTAACAGAACCCACTACCTTATTCTCGTCAGTCAGTATCTTTCTCAACTGTGTTTTCAAACCATTGATCTGGGTTTGCAGCTCCACATCATCCAGTGTGTTGATGATGGAAGTTCCTGTATTAAAAGCTGTGAAAATATCATTTACTGCACCTCTTCTTTGTCTCCCTACTCTGTCCAAGACCTCATGTGGTGTGGTGTACAATTCAGCTCTGTCGACATCGGCAAAGTCGAATTCGTAAAACTGTTTAAACATGTTTGTTAACAGGGCCTGGTATAATTGCTCCATTTCCCTGGGGCACCACTCTGGCAATCGTACCCCGGTGAGGTTTAAAATCACCGAAGCCACCGCGTAGTGCACTCCTTGGTTCCCGGGTCCCATTGTTGTGGTGGGGCACCCTTCCTTGAGGGCTTTAGCTACCGGAATTGTGGGCAGGGATTTGCGGGGTCGGGTGATGAGCTCAGTGGCGTTTACTGGGATCTGAAAGTATGGGACTCCGCACGCCCGTGTGCTCTACGTCCCACCTCATTCCTTGTCCAGCATCCTGCCACTGTCTTTGGAAAAAAATGGAGAGGCCTGTGGGGCAAGCGCGTTCTGAACCCCACATACAGATGTAGATCCCCTCATCTGGTTCCCACCATTTGTCCCAACAGACACTCAACCCCCCATGAGTTCCCGTAATAGTCTGATGGGTGTTGTTACCCAGTCTCTCCCATTCCACAGTGGAGTTCTTCATGGTGCTGCTCAACTTGCGCAGCCACCACCAACGATCCAAAGGTACATGTCCCTGACAGTTCAAACAAATCTTCTTTCCCACGGTGACGCTGATCCTGGGTGCAATGATCCGCACCCTGGGGCACATCAGAGACGTTTCTCTGTATGCGAACCCCACCTGGCTGGAGTATTCAGTAGAGTTCGACCCCAGCCAGCCTGGCCACCTTCCTTCATGGAAGTAGGCAGCAGTCTCTTCAGCATCCTGTGGGCCGGTTCCATCAGTCGCGATGGGGCCTCTGTCTCCAGAGCACCCGTAAATCGTGGAGTCCTTGGTGCGCCCCGATAAGCCCAGCTCCATCTGATCATCATGAACGCGACGAGGATCCCTCTCATCTTTTCTGGCTCCTGTAACAGATCACACAATATAGCCAGGCTCCCGAGAGATTCTGGCTTAGGTGACGGCATGATCGGGTCTTTCGACCTCGATCCAAAAATACACACATACTGGGCAGATTTCAAAACTACTTAAACTCTATTCCCCTTAATATTTACACACCTTTAAACTTACTTAACTTATGTACAGCGCCGCCCGTCCCCGGGCGACTTGCCTAATCCCTGATTGGACTGCAGCTCGCCGCTCCCTGTGGCGGGGCTGCAGTGACCTGTGGCTTGGGTTCCCCGCAGCCTATTGCTGTTAATCGGGGACTGCGTTTTGTCAAGGATTTCTCAAGTCGGCGTTTACTGGGAGCGGGGGACTCAGGCCAAGGTTTTACTGGCTGAGGCGTTCGAGTCAACCTGCGAAAAGATACTTTGGGCGTCGCTCCTATAGCGAGTGGACCTTCGGGTGGGACCTTAGCTCTCACAGCCCGTGGCTCTTCCACGACTGTGGGCTTCGGCTCCCTCCCCTCAGGCTCCGCCCCTTTGGGATTCGGGCAGGCTCCCTTGGCGAGTGGACCTTCGGGTGTGACTTTAGCTCTCACAGCCCGTGGCTCTTCCACGACTGTGGGCTTCGGCTCCCTCCCCTCAGGCTCCGCCCCTTTGGGATTTGGGTCTGTGGCAGATGACTCCTCCTCACCTGTTCCTACAGGTGGAGGATCTCCGCCCCCAATTTCTACCTCCCCCACGCTCGAGTCGAGGGCGGGACCTCCATCCTCCGACTCCACTTCCTCCAGAATCGTGTCGAGGGCGGGACCTTGTTGTTCGGGCCCCTCCTCATCCGAGTCCCAGGCCATAGGGGAAGCCTCACCCCAGGTGGGCGGGACAGCTTCTCCTTCCAAGCAGGCTACAATGACAGCTTGTGTGGTCTGTGACTCATTGCACGCCTCAGGCTGAGGATCTTTACCCTCAGACCTGGCTTCGGTTGCTGGTACTCTTGCACCCGGTTTAAACAGATTGCACTGATTGATGTGAAACCATTTAGTGCGCCGGGGCAACTTCACTGCGTATACCATGGGGCTGGCCTTGTCTACAATGCTGTAGGGCCCCATGTACAGTGGTTCTAAACTCCCTACTCGGGCATAGTTTCTCACCATGACCTGATCTCCAACTTCCCACTCGATTGCCTTTTGGGGTTCAAGCAGCAATCGGTTACCCTGATGCTGCCTCCCCATGTTCCCAGCCACTTGCCCATAGATCTGTTTCAGGCGCTCAAAGAGGGTCCGGGCAAATTTGTCCCGATTCACCTCTCGGAGCTGCCCCTCAGTGAGCACCGGGGCTGGTACATGGGTGGGGGTTCGCATGACTCTTCCAGGGAGTACCCCGTACTTTTAGACTGGCTAGCCCGGATCCCCATGAGGACTAGAGGTAAGGCCTCCGCCCATTTCTGGGGCGAGTCCCTCGTCTCCTTCCTCAGCTTTTCCTTTAAGGTGCAGTTCATGCGCTCCACAATCCCAGATGACTGCGGGTTGTGGGCCATGTGCCACTTCCCTTCAATGCCTAAGAGCATGAGGGTGTCCTGCATCACTTGGCCAGTGAAATGAGCCCCTCGGTCAGACTCCACAAATTCCCACCGCGAGAACACCTCCCTGACAAAGATCCTGGCAGTACTAAGTGCCGTGGCTGTTCGGCATGGGAAGGCTTCCACCCACTTGGTGAACACATCCACCAGGACAAGGCAGTACTTATAGCCTCCCTGGGCGGTGGGCAGGGGCCCGATGTAGTCGACCTGTATCGAATGCCATGGTCCCTCTACTCTCCTGATGTGCCCCATGGGCACTTTCCTTTTCTGGGGGTCTGGGTTGTTCGCAGCGTGCACTAGGCAATTGGCGCAGAACTCACGGACATCGTCCCGAAGTCCCGGCCACCACCCCACCTGTTCCACCCATTGCCATGTGACCTCAGGCCCGGGGTGTCCTGCTCCTGGACCCTCATGGGCCAGTTGAAGGAATTCCCTCTGGTGCTGCTGTGGCACAATCCACTGTTCCTCTCGGAACAGCATGCCTTCCTTGATGGAGAGGGCTGCTGTACCGTATGGACCCTCTACTTCCTTGCCCTCAGTGATGGCCTTGAGGACTGTTTTTAGGGCGGGATCTAGGGTTTGGACGGTCTTGAGGTCTGGGGGCAGTGTCACCCCTGTGGTACCCTGAGTCCCATCCCTGCCCTGGATTACTGCCAAGGGTTTGGACCCATAGGGATCCCAGAAAGTGCGGTGCGGGCACCTTCCCTGGCTAAAGTATCCGCTTGCTGATTACCCTCGCCATGGGGTTCCATGGAGGAATGAGCCTTTACCTTGTGGATAAAGACTTCCCCTTTCTCTCCCACCGCAGCTAAGATCTTTTCTAACAGGGGCTTCACGGTTAAGGGTCGCCCGTCCGCAGAGGTATATCCGCGGCGGGACCAGATGGCTAGGTACTCCGTACACGAGTTGCATGTGAACATGCTGTCTGAGCAAATCATGTATGGGGTGGGGAAGATCTCGGGGTGTGTAACGACGTACACTACTGCAGCCTGCTGGGCGCGCATGGTGCTGGGGAGCTTAATCGCCAGGGCAATGCCTGTCGTGGGGTCATAAACTCCACACCCTGTGAGTCGTTCGCCAGCGGATACCGTGCTGGAACCGTCTACGTAGATCTCGCGGCCCGTGGGATGTATCCTGGCCCGTAAACCTACGTCTACCTCCCATACCCCTTCTACGGAACAACGATGGGCTGTTCCGGGATATACCATGTTGGCCGCGAGCTTTGGCTCGCAGAGACCCTTCACCTTCAGCTCCATCTGTGAAAGGAGGAGGGTCCAGCGCGCAATGCGTGCACTGCTTACTGTCCCATCCTTAATCCTTACATCTAGAAGCATTCGGGTAGGTGTGTGATGGGTGAGGAGAGTGATGGGAGAGGTGCCTGTGAAGATCAGAGATCTTTTCACAGCCCAATGCGTGGCCAGGAGATGCCGCTCGCAATTGGAAAAGCCCCTTTCCACATCAGTGAGTACCCTGGAGGAATATACCACTGGTCTCAGCTTACCGTGTCGCTCTTGAAGCAGTACAGCGCTCAAGCTATCCCCGCTAGCCGCTACCTCCAGGAAAAACTCCTCTCCCCCATCTATGGCCCCCAGGGCTGACGCGGTCTGCAAGTCTCTCTTGAGTTTCTCAAAATGCTGCCTGGCAACCCTCATCCCAGGACCACTCTGTAAGAATTCGCAATAATTTACAGTTCTGAAGATTCATTTTTTTTGATTAAAGAATCCCTGGGCGATGTGCTTTTAAATTTCCAGGGATAAAAATGGCTGTCACCACATGGCCGAAGACAAAGGACAATGCTTTGTTTACAAAGCAATTGAATGTTTGTATATCGAGTGGATACATCTAAACTGCAGAAGAGACTTTTGTGCCTTGAATGGGAAACGTTTATCATTTGAATGGGTTTTAAATCACCCAGCACTGGACAATAGAGCAGTTGTATCTCCCTTTTGTTTCAGCTCAGGGAGCTCCAGAAGACATATTAACCCAGTCTAACCACTTTGAGTTAGCCAATCACAGCTTTCTCTTGTGTATTGGACCCTTTTGGGTGGGGAATTTTGCACACAGCCCTTGCAAGGCAGAACGGCAGGGGCCGCACCAGGTATAAAGATAGCAGCTGAGAAGCTAGCTCTCTCTCTTACTTCGCTGGACCAAAGGTGAGCAGGGTATTCTGACTCCTCAGCAAAGCAACCTAGCAGGAGTTTGGGGTGGTGATTTAAGGGAATTGCTAAGATTGTTTAAATAACATTGTAGCCATTGTATCCCTCGTTTTCGCCGTCTGCAACCCCCGTTATATAGTTTTACAATTTTACTGTGTTCATGTGGGATAGTTTGATATTTTGATTATAGTTTCTTTTAGTTAATAAAACTTGATTTTTTTCTCTCATCCGAACTATGTGTCTGTTTTAATATCAATAATTATAAGCCCTGCAGTCAGAACTGGAAGGTGGGGTAGCGATTCGAAACCGCTGTTTTAAAATTGGTTTTATTGGAATTGGTCTGATGTGCAGGCAAAGGCTGTAAGACCAGGAAAATTACTTTAAACCAGTTTAAAGAAGCCCCAAACCCTTACAATGGCGACCACGGGCAGGACTGCAGGCCGTTTTTGATATGATAAGTGGTCTGGATCTAGAGAAAGCATCAGTTATTGTCTTTCTTGCTTTCAGTCTGTGGGCAGCCCTGCGGAAGGTAGTGGCAGTGTGTAAGCTGACCTATCGGGGTATAGGTGGCTGGGCTAGGAAGGGTGAGATGGGAGAGCAGGAGGAGTTTAAAGAGGCCAAGAATTGGGAGTCCCAGCTTGAAAAATGCCAGGCGGAGGTAGAACGCCTCAGAGAGGTGTATGAGGCCAGAGCTAGTGGTATGAGGGTGCGGGAAGAGAATGCACGCCTCACACTAGAGGTCACAAAATGCCAGGCATTTATAGAGCGCCTTGTGCAGGAAGTCACAGAGGCGAGGGACAGAGAGATGAGGCTACAAGAGGAGAATGCACACCTCACCCAAGAAGCTAGCAAGAGAGAGAGCCATGCGAGAAACAAGATAGAATTCCTAAAGTACCAAATCACTGAGGCCAGAGATAGTGAGATGAGACTGCGGGAAGAGAATGTCCGCCTCATCTCAGAAGTAAAAGAGCAGGAGGAAAGGTTTGAGGAAGCAGATCATGGCCCCTGTAGGGCAGAGATAGAAAGCCTTAACATGGCTTTAAAGGCATCAAAGGGAATGATTTGCATGATCAGCCCGAAGGCAGGTCAGCCGGATTTTACTGGCAGCCCAAGTAGAACCATCCCACAGGCAGCACCCAGAACAGTGCTGGATTGGGAATTAGAGACCCCAAGACCGCAGCCCACAGCTCCGAGTCTTGAGGAGCTCTGGCAGCGAGGAGGGGTGGACAATGGGGTGGTAGGAGATCACCAGCAGGTCCCGCTAGGCAGGCGGGGACCAGGACCAGTGTACCCCCTCCAACAACGGAGGTACGGTCTGCCCATGAGGAGTGAGCCTGAGAATAGGAATCCTCAGCCCACAGCAAGTTCGAGTTCACAGGCAAGCACTGTGGCTTGTGTGGGGGGAGCAGTCATTCATATTCAGAGTAAGCTGTTTAAGCCAGGGAACAGGAAAGGAGAGTTCTGGGATCCCTGTAGAGCAGGTCCAGTAGCAGAAACCCGGGACAAGGGAGGCACACAGGGGATAGTTTTGGCCCCAGACGAAAGGCAGGTCCAAAATTCCCCATTTAAAGCCACCTGGGTGAGGGAACATGAGTTTGCTGTCCATGCAAGTTCAAGTTCACAGCCTACAAAAACAGGAACTGTGACTTGTTTCCAGGGAAAAGCAGACAAACCCAGAGAGAGATTTGCACCAGCAGGCTGCCAGGTACATTATACAGTGCGGGCTATTTGGACATGGGGGAGCAGGTTCCCAGCCAGCTGAGGCTGTGACCCAAGCTCAGGGTCCGCCAGCCAAAGTTTCCCCCATAGAGACACCCCTCAGAAGGTCTCAGCGGGTGCCCCAGCCTAAGAAAGCATGGTCACCCACTTTACAGTGGAGTAGGGCGGCCTCCCGAGCCAGGGAGAAGCCAGGGAACAGGGGTCCCCACTCAACAGCCATAAGCTGCGGGGGACCAGAGACAGGAGGCAGTCCAGCTTCGCTGCAGCCAGCAGCAATCTGCGACAGTGCCAGAGATTAGACTGGCCGTCCGGAGACGGGCGGCATTTGTATTAAAGCTATGTGTGTGAATATAGCGTGTACCAAAGGTATATTTTAAGTTTTGTTGATTTAACTAGTTTCAAGTTAAAGTGCAAAGAGTTTAAGTTTACATGTGTGCCGAATGTTTGTATTTTGGTCCGAGGTCAAGGGACCCGACCATGTCTCCACCTAAAGCAGCAGGTCAGTGAGACCTGGCTGCATGTCCTTTTAAGTTTTTGCAGGAGATTGGAAAATGAAGCAGCCATGTTCGCCCAGCCCGATCTGGACATCGAATGAAGATACGGAATGTTGGGGATCACCTCGCCACTGGACGAATCCAGGAGACCCCGCAGCGGTCTTCGGGAAAAACCGGACAGAGTCCGGAGGAACTTGCCTACTCCTCCTACGGGGAGGAGATGGCCCCAGCTGGGTGGGGCACGGCCCCCAACCCAGCACTATCCTGACCGAAGTTCACTTGCGGGAGACCTCGCTGTCGAGGAGTCATGATGGGGAAGCGTGGGCGCCTTGTGATAGGGACACGTTCCCCAGGGGTGGGTGGTGATGGCCCGGGAAGATTGTATAGAGGAGGGGGAGACCCAAGAGTCGCGTGGGTGCGGTCGGGGGAGGGAGGTACTCACTTGGGGGCCCACGGGCAAAGAGGATAAGTGTGGCTGGGAAGGATGAGTGGGTGGCCGGATCAGTGTGGGGCCAGGGAGAGCCGCCACACAGGCACCCATCATTTTCTGCAGCCAGTCGAGGGAAGACAGGAGGGGGAGGGACTGGGAGTCATGAGATCCCATACTCCCCAGTCTCAGTCTGTGCCAAGGTAATTTAAACGTGAGGGGTACCCCGCCTCCACAAAGGGACAAGGGAACGGCTCGGGGCTGGCGGAGCAGGCTGGTCGGTAAATCCATTCTGCCTGTTTTAAAGTTTAAGACGATCAAAGGGGGGTGGAAGGTACTTTTACTGCCCGAGTGGGAGGAGTCAATGCCCACTCGAATTTCATGACCCATCATTGGCACGTGATGATCGGGGTTCATTTAAGCATGTTGTTTAATGATTTTTTGTATTTTGTGTTACAGCCCCAAGTTGACCAGAGGCGTAGGACCCTCTCCGTGCTTGGGATCATTTTGATTACATTGTGTAACTAAGATTGCAACATTTTGTAATAACTTATGATGTAAAAAAGTGATTGTAAATTTGGTTTACACTGTATAATTTTACAAGAGTGTAGGGGTGTGAGACCTCTTATTGAAAACTGAAGTATCTGTAAGATGCCAACCGTACCATGGTTTTCTTTCCTTGAATTAAAAGGGAATAGATGGGACGGGGATCAGTGGCAGATAGCTATTAGATAAATACAGGGGATGGTTGTTTGTGGGGGGTCAGAAATTATTGCTCATTTCTTCAAGAGGATACTACAAGCAAGCTGGAAGTATCCAAGGGCGGACTGTAAGAATTCGCAATAATTTACAGTTCTGAAGATTCATTTTTTTTGATTAAAGAATCCCTGGGCGATGTGCTTTTAAATTTCCAGGGATAAAAATGGCTGTCACCACATGGCCGAAGACAAAGGACAATGCTTTGTTTACAAAGCAATTGAATGCTATTAGCATTTGTTTGTATATCGAGTGGATACATCTAAACTGCAGAAGAGACTTTTGTACCTTGAATGGGAAACGTTTAACATTTGAATGGGTTTTAAATCACCCAGCACTGGACAATAGAGCAGTTGTATCTCCCTTTTGTTTCAGCTCAGGGAGCTCCGGAAGACACATTAACCCAGTCTAACCACTTTGAGTTAGCCAATCACAGCTTTCTCTTGTGTATTGGACCCTTTTGGGTGGGGAATTTTGCACACAGCCCTTGCAAGGCAGAACGGCAGGGGCCGCACAAAGTATAAAGATAGCGGCTGAGAAGCTAGCTCTCTCTCTTACTTCGCTGGACCAAAGGTGAGCAGGGTATTCTGACTCCTCAGCAAAGCAACCTAGTTAAGGAGTTTGGGGTGGTGATTTAAGGGAATTGCTAAGATTGTTTAAATAACATTGTAGCCATTGTATCCCTCGTTTTCGCCGTCTGCAACCCCCGTTATATAGTTTTACAATTTTACTGTGTTCATGTGGGATAGTTTGATATTTTGATTATAGTTTCTTTTAGTTAATAAAACTTGATTTTTTTCTCTCATCCAAACTACGTGTCTGTTTTAATATCAATAATTATAAGCCCTGCAGTCAGAACTGGAAGGTGGGGTAGCGATTCGAAACCGCTGTTTTAAAATTGGTTTTATTGGAATTGGTCTGATGTGCAGGCAAAGGCTGTAAGACCAGGAAAATTACTTTAAGCCAGTTTAAAGAAGCCCCAAACCCTTACAACTCCACTCCCTTGTGTAGGAGTCACAGCAGCGGGGCTGCTGTGGCTGCATAGTCCTCAATAAAGTCTCTGCAGTACCCGATCAGTCCCAGAAAGGACCTCACACCTGTTACGGTGTTGGGGATCAGTAAATCTTGCACCGATTCCCATCTGGCCTTATCTATGGCTCTCTCACCGGCACGGATGGTCAGACCCAGGAATTTCACTTCCTGCTGGCCGATCCGTGCTTTCTTTGGGTTCACTTTGAAACCCTTTCCACCTAACAGCTCCAATAACTTGGCCAATAGTGGGCCATGCTCCTCCCTTCAGTCTGTGAACAGGAGCAGGTCGTCCACATACTGCACTAGCTGATTGGGTTGGCTGAACACTTTTAAACTCCCTGCCATGCATTGATGGAAAATGCTGGGGCTGTTGTGGAAACCCTGTGGCAAACAGTTTCAGGTGTACTGTTGCCCTTTAAACGTAAAGGCAAACTTGTACTGATCCTCCCTCCTTAAAGGGATGGACCAAAACCCATTAGAAATATCCAGTACCGTGAACGTGGTCGCGGAGGCTGGAATACTTCCTATCAGGTCGGCAACTGCTGCTACTGTCGGCGCGCAGGCTGGGATGTTGCTATTGAGGACTCTGTAGTCCACCGTGGCTCTCCAGGAATCGTCCGGCTTCCTCACCGGCCATAACGGAGAGTTCACATGGGTGGCTATCAGTCTCAACACGCCCTGCTGCACCAGTGAAGATATTGCTGTCTCCATGTCGGTCTCCGCTTCCCGGGGGAAGGTGTACTGTTTTTGGGGTCGGGCCATGGGGTCCCCGTCTATGCTGACCTCAAACCCGGTGACCCTCCCGCAATCGTGTTTGTGAGTGGCAAACGTCGTCAGGTGGTCGTACACGAATGCCTGCAAATCTTGTGGGGCGCCCGTGACCATGAGCTCGAGGTCGTAGCCCTCTTTTGGATTCACGGTACACAGGGTCTCTCTTTCCCCTTCCCCTGGGATGATGACTACCTTGCCCGGCTCACCCTTACCCGCTCCCCAAAGACAATGGTTTCTTAGGTCCACGAGGATCCCGAGTTCGACCAGGAAGTCGGACCCGAGGATCCCTTTCCCAGTCTCCATCTCCCACTTCATCAGTATACACCTCCACGGTGCGGAGTGGTCCTAAATGAATGGAGAGGGGAATGGAATGTGCGCCAGCCTGTGCCTTGCCTGTGAAGCCCGAAAGAATATATGGAACCCCAGTGGACAGAGGCGAGGCGGTGGGGTTATCTGTGTGGATCACGGTGCACGATGCCCCCGTATCCAACAAATAGGTCCCTTTTACCTCCTCCACTTCCACCTCCACGAGGGGTCACCTCCATATATCATATTGCAGCGCACACAAGTAAACGGGCTGCGCTGGCTCTAGTCATTTGGGTACAACGTTTGGGGTTTCGGGCACGACAAGACCGCTGGTGACTGCTATTTTCCTCTGTGAAATCATCAGAGACTGCATTGTCTCTATAATTGATTCAATCGCAGCAGGATCCATAACTGCACCAGCTCCTTGTGCTGGGGCAGGAGCTACGGCTTGGGTTTGGGCTGGTGCTGGGGCGGCGGTCTGGGCTTGGGCTTGGGCTGCGGGAAATTTCCCTTTATTATCCTTCCATGGATTTCTACAGCCCTTGCGCCAATGTCCATCCTTCCCACACCCGTAGCAATTGATCTTGGCTTGGACAGGGCGATTCCCCTCCTGACGCCACTCCTTCTTGCTTGGGGCTGCGGGTTTTGCCTCATGCACCTTTCCCTTCTGGGGAGTAGTTTCCTGACCTCTACAATTCTTGTACGCAACATTTAGCTGACGGAGTACCGTCTCCTCCGTGACACCGGGACCTTGGGGATCAAACCAAGACCTGGCTAGGGCCCGTATCTCTGGCAAGCTGTTGGTAACCAAGCAACGGAGCCAATGAACCCGCTGTTCGTCGCTCATTGCAGCCCGTTCAGGCATACCCGGACAGCTGCGTCGATACACTGGCCACAGCCTTTCTGCAGAAACCCGTGGTGGTTCTCCAGATAGCTGCACGGTCCCTTCTACATGGTCGAACAGACTACCGTCGTCCACTCCCATAACTTCTAAAACTTCCATATACCCTTTCCGTCCCCTCTTACTCTCATTTGAGAGGCACTGCAGGATTGTGCAATCCAGAGAGAAAAGCAACAGTTTCACCTGTTCCTGTTCATCACAGTCATTAATGGCTGCTGTTTCCTCTATATCTCCCTGAAATGAATCGAGGGATCTCCCTTTACTGTGAGTCGTGTGAGGTGGTTCACCATGGACCTCAATTGCGGGGCAGCGTAGGGCACCACGAGTTGCTTCTGGTGGGGTCCGACATCGCCATTGGCGGCATTGGGACCGAACCTCTGGTGCCGAGCGGGACACATTCGTGCCGGTCCTGGCTTTGTTACCAGTGGTTGTTCTTTCTCATATTCCACCTCGGCTACCTCCTCTTTTGCCACCCCCTGTTTTTCCGGCCAAGTCTCACTGTAGCTCGGCGGTGCTGAGGGCTCGGTGGCTGGCACCACAACTACCTCAGCTGGAATCGGCTGTTTTGATTCCTTTAAAAAGTCCCTGTGACTGGCTTTCAGGCTGGCGAGGCACACCATGCCTTTTGCCTTAACCAGGGCCGTTCTTAGGTCCTCTATGGTCTTTTTGCAGGGGCCGTGGCCTGTGCTCTCAAACCCGTGCTCGAGGGCTAGCTTGTTAGCTGCCTTAACCTCCACTACTCTCTCCTCCTGCGCTCTTAGCTGTTGTGCGAGGCGGGCGTTTTTCTCCCGGACCCTCGCTTCACTGATCTTTGCCTCAGTAACCTGGCACTCCAGGTACTCTATCCTAGCCTGATGTTGACTAGCTACCACTTGGCATTCCTGATTCAGCGCTTGAAGCGCTGTGATGAGTTTTTCCCCACCAATGGCCTTTTCCTCTATCTCTGCTGCCTGGGTTGTGATCCTGGCTGCCTGTGCTGCAACTACCCAATCCAAGATCTGGACCTGCTTCTTGTAACACATCAGCCACACTGCCTTCTCCACTGACTTCTTATGCTCTTTGCTCTCTGTCCACCTGATGGCTGCGTCCACCGGACGCCCATCCAGTAAGAGATCGGAAATCCACTGCTTAGTGAGATTTATCTTGCCAAAGACATAATCCGCTATCCTCTCATCCATTGCATTTCAGCCATTCAAACTTGGATCTACTACATTGCAATCCTGCTGCCAGAGTCCTGCCGTGGTCACCATTTTCTGTAAGGGGTTTTAGATTGCAGAGGTTTCTCTCTCTAGAGGCCTCTCTCTCTTGCACAGTAAAACCTTGAGTGGTTTGTCCCACTCGCCCCTTAGATTCTATACTCTGGGCTTTGGGGCAGAAACTACAATGTAGAGAAAACTCTTGTAGACCAAGTTTGATGAAACAAAATGAAATTTTATTGCATATGGAAAAATAAATCAAATGCAAACAGATAAGAGAGTACATGGGAGGGAAAAACACAAACAAATCATAACGACACAATACTAACTAAGGCAAATACATGCATCTTATACTCTACAACAATCATCATGAAATAAGGAAACACACGGAACATCGAGGGACAACAACTCATGTTAATTGTACCCTTAAATCCACCCCCTTAAACCTATCTAGATCTGATTGTGAAGGGCCAGAAACATGCTCACCAATCCAACTAGGAAGTGCAAGGTTTTGAACCAGTCTGTGTTTGATCCTTTCAGGCGTTCCGTCTCCACGTGGATCGTGGAGCCCCAGCGAGCTGCGCCACACCTCTCCTGAGGTGGGGGTTGGGGGCGGCTGGACACTGGCTGGTTCTGGATGTCGGCGGGGTCGGGGATCGCTGGCTCGACCCTGGTCAGAGGAGCCTTGGGCTGGCTCCCATCGTTTCTTTTGTTTATTTTTGTCTCTTCTCCCGAGTTGGGAGAGGGCCTCTCGTTTTCGTCAACAGCCCGGGGTTGGTCGATGATCTCCCGATGTTTGACGCTGGGGCAGGACGCCGGCTCGAGCGGTCTTCTTGACGGCGGCTTAGTCTTCTTCGTCTTCCTCCGATGCTGGAGAGGAGTTCGCTGATCTTCTCCCAAACCAGCTCCTCTTTACCTAGCTCAACAACCGCCGGATTCCACTGCTCGAATTCAACTCTCCAACGACTCGCCTGTCCGATAACTGCAACTGTGACTCCGTGCTCAACTGTTCGAATTCCACTTCAACTCCTCCAATTATACTTTTCCTTCAGAAGCCTCCACTTCCCTTCCAAAATCAGGTTAGACTTTGTTTAAGTTTTGGCGGGCTAGGAGCACAGCGGAGTAGTTATTATATTTTAAAATATTTTAGATGGCCGGTAAAGGCCCATCTCTGGTCTGGAATGACCTTAATTGTTTTTAATGTCCTGCTGATCTTGTTATCTAGTCCTTGGTGCTGTTCTCATGAATATGAAATTGTCCCCTTTTGTCTGGGTCAACATTTAAATGGCCTCTGTCTCCAGGCCAATCTTGACTGGATCTGCATCTAATCCGTATGTGTGGGTCTGGTTTCGTTCTCTCAGAAACGGCTTCCAGAACTTACTGTGGGTTGAATCCACAAAGCTGTCTGAGGTTTCGCAGGAACCATTTTAAAATGTCCCAATAAGCCGGTCACGTGGTATGCAGCCATTTTGCATGCCCCTTTTTCTGGGCTTCTTTTAAAACAGTCTTTAAAAATCATGGCCTCTTCTGCCATTTGACCCTTTATAATATAAAGTTCAATTTTGCGAATCCTACAACCCATTTAAGCGTCTTATGGAATTCAGCTATCTCTAACTTATGTTGAAGGTGAATGTCTGGGGAATACGCCTGATCTGGGGTAGCCCGAAAGGGCTAGGGCTTGTAATTATCCCTTCACCACCTCTCCCGCCAGAGCAGGCATGGATGAGCAAATTTACATCCAGAAATTTTGCATACCTAACACAGACACTGAAATGACAATATTACTGTTGATCATTTGCACACAATGAGTGTAATTTTTACTTTGTGCAATAGTGTAAAACTTCAATGGGAATAAAAATCGGAAGCAATGTAAAATCGGCTGCCAATTCACTATCTCCCATTTTACACTATTGAACAAAGTCAAAGTTATCCCAAGATTTTTGACTTGAGCCTATTTTCTTGAAATCTATTGTTTTTAAGCTATTGTTGGTTTAATTTCTTCACAGGTTCAGTAGTAAATAGACAGTTATCATTGTGTAGTACGGTATTTATAAAAAGGTATTAAATGTATTTGGGATGTCATCACCGTGGGTTTAGAGAGAAATCATCAATTGATTTGTTTTATTCATTCATGGGATGTGAGCGTCACTGGCAAAGTCAGCATTTATTGCCCATCCCTAGTTGCCCTTGAGAAGGTAGTGGTGAGCTGCCTTCTAGAACCGCTGCAGACCATGTGGTGAAGGTACTTCCACAGTGCTGTTAGGTAGGGAGTTCCAGGATTTTGACCCAGTGGCAATGAAGGAACGGCAAAGTATTTCCAAGTCAGGATGGTGTGTGATTTGGAGGAGAACTTGGTGTTCCCATGCACCTGCTGCCCTTGTCCTTCTAGGTGGTAGAGGCCATGGGTTTGGGAGGTGCTGTCGAAGAAGCCTTGGCGAGTTGCTGCTAGTGCATCTTGTAGATGGTAGACACTGCAGCCACAGTGCGCCGGTGGTGGATGTAGTGAATGTTTAAGGTGGTCAATGGGGTGCTAATCAAGCGAGTTGCTTTGTCCTGGATGGTGTCGAGCTTCTTGAGTGTTGTTGGAGCGGCTCTCATCCTGGCAAGTGGAGAGTATTCCATCACACTCCTTACATGTAAATGATGGAAAGGCTTTGGGGAGTCAGGAGATGGGTCACTCGCCATAGCCTCTGACCTGTTTTTGTAGCCACAGTATTTATGTGGCTGGTCCAGTTAAGCTTCTGGTCAATGGTGACCCCCAGGGTGTTGATGGTGGGGGACTCAGCGATGGTAATGCCATTGAATGTCAAGCGGCGATGGTCAGATGCTCACTTGTTGGAGATGGTCATTGCCTGGCACTTGTGTGGCGGGAATCTTATTTGCCACTTATCAGCCCAAGCCTGAATGTTGTCCAGGTCTTGCTGCATGTAGGCATGGACTGTTTCATTATTTGAGGAGTTGCAAATGGCACTGAACACTGTGCAATCATAAGCGAACATCCCCACTTCTGACCTTATGATGAAGGGAAGGTCATTGATGAAGCAGCTGAAGATGGTTGGTCCTAGGACACTGCCCTGATGAACTCCTGCAGCGATGTCCTGGGGCTGAGATTATTGACCTCCAACAAGTATAACTATCTTCCTTTGTGCTAGGTATGACTCCAGCCAGTGGAGATTTATCCCCCAATTCCCATTGACTTCAATTTTACTAGGGTTCCTTGATGTCACACTCGGTCAGATGCTGCCTTGATGTCAAGGGCAATCACTCACACTTCACCTCTAGAATTCAGCTCTTTTGTCCATGTTTGGACCAAGGCTGTAATGAGGTCTGGAGCTGAGTGGTCCTGGCAGAAACCAAACTAAGCATTGGTGAGCAGGTTATCGGTGAGTAAGTGCCGCTTGATAGCACTGTCGAAGACAACTTCCATCACTGCTGATGATTGAGAGTAGACTGACGGGGCGGTAATTGGCCGGATTGGATTTGTCCCGCTTTTTGTGGACAAGACATGCCTGGGCAGTTTTCCACACTGTCGGATAGATGCCAATGTTGCAGCTGTACTGGAACAGCTTGGCTAGAGGCACGGCTAATTCTGGAGCACAAGTCTTCAGCACGATAGCCGGGATGTTATCGGGGCCCAATGCCTTTGTTGTATCCAGTGCACTTAGCTGTTTCTTGATGTCACGTGGAGTGAATTGAATTGGCTGAAGACTGGCTTTTTTGATGGTGGGGACCTCAGGAAGAGGCCAAGATGGATCACCCACTCGGCACTTCTAGCTGAAGATGTTTGCAAATGCTTCAGCCTTGTCTTTTGCAGTCACATGCTGGGCTTCACCATCATTGAGGATGGGATATTCTTGGGGCCTCCTCCTCCCGTTAATTGTTTAATTGTCCACCACCATTCACAACTGGATGTGGCAGTACTGCAGAGCTTTGATCTGATCCGTTGATTGTGGGATCACTTAGCTCTGTCTATAGCATGCTGCTTCCGGGGATTATGGGGAAATTGGGTATCCAGCATAGATTATATGGAAGCAAAGGGATTATTCTATTGTGAATGCTTCACTTACAAAATTATTACTTTGAAAATAGATTGTTGTTCATGGAATTTAGAACATTTGCCAGAAATAATAGTGTTCAGAATGTCTTTCTAGTACTGCAGGACTAGCTAGAGTTAAAAGTGTAGTGATAAGTGGAAGTTATGATTAATGGTTATAAATTAAATAATGGCTGCCCTCATTTTAAAATTGCTGCCAGGAACTGAGCTTGACTCCTCTGATATCTCAGTCAATAGCAAGGGTCACACTGAAAATACTTAGGAAGGTAGATTGTAGAAATAAAACACACTTTAGAGTGCGTTACAAGATTAATGTGAAAATAGATTATGGGAGCTACTGCTGATTTTTTGAAGCCAATATGTAGATTATATAATTTTGCATTGATTAGTGGTGTCTGTGCAGTATGATTGACAAAGAGTGCAGTCACATTTACCTTGATTCACATCTCTGTGACAGCATGATGGCTTTCACCCTTAAAACCCCAAACAGAAATTCTTAAAATTCCCATCAGCTTGATATGTAAATACATCATATACTGAGCCACAGAGACCAGGGAAATTGCAGGTTCAATTGCTAATCTTTTTAGAGTTAAGGATATAAGAAAGCATTGAATAAGAAAAGGCCATTTGATCCATCAAGCCCACTAGTTCCACAGACAATATACAATCCATTCTAACACTCACTATTGACTCAATGATATGGTCTCACTTTGAGTGGTGGTGGTAACGTTACAATTGGCATTGATGTTCTTAGTCTAGGGATTCCTGGTCTTGTCACGATCCAATGCTTTGTATTAGAAAGTGGACATGCATGAATGTAGGGTGAGGATGGCATACAGCTCAGCTGTGGTGCCTTTCATGGGTTAATAGCCTGTCAACACTCACTGTATAGACTAGTTTGTGATTTTACTTAGAATTACATAGAATGTACAGCACAAAAACAGGCCATTCGACCTAACAGATCTATGCCATTGTTTATGCTCCACACGAGTCGCATGTACTTATCTAACTTCCCCTTAAATGCATCTATGCAATTTGCCTCAACCATTCCATGTGGTAGTGAATTCCACATTCTCACCACTCTAAGTAAAGAAGTTTCTCCTGAATTCCTCATTGTATTTATTAGTAACTAGCTGGAGTGCTCGGTGGTGCCGAGGCTTTTTCGAGGGCATGTTGTTGTTGGAAGAGAGAGAGAGAGTGACTGGGGGGGGGAAGAGAGAGAGAGAGTGACTGGGGGGAAGAGAGAGAGCGACTGGGGGGAAGAGAGAGAGCGACTGGGGGGGAAGAGAGAGAGCGACTGGGGGGGAAGAGAGAGAGCGACTGGGGGGAAGAGAGAGAGCGGCTGGGGGGAAGAGAGAGAGTGACTGGGGGAAGAGAGAGAGCGACTGGGTGGAAGAGAGAGAGCAACTGGGGGGAAGAGAGAGAGCGACTGGGGGGAAGGGAGAGAGTGACTGGGGGGAAGAGAGAGAGAAACTGGGGGGAAGAGAGAGAGCGACTTGGGGGAAGAGAGAGAGCGACTGGGGGGGAAGAGAGAGCGTGACTGGGGGGAAGAGAGGGAGCGACTGGGGGGAAGAGAGAGAGCGACTGGGGGAAGAGAGAGAGCGACTGGGGGGAAGAGAGAGAGCAACGGGGAAGAGAGAGCGCGACGGGGGGAAGGGGGGGAAAAGGGGAGGGGGGAAGGGAAGGAGGGGGGAATGGAGGAATGGGGGGAATGGGGGAAGGGAGGGGAGGGGGGAAGGGGGAAGAAGGGGGGGAGAAGGGAGGGGGGAGGAGGGGGGGTGGCGGGGGGAGGAAGGAAGGTGAGGAGGGGGGGAGGAGGGGTCCGCACTCCCGAGAGCCCCGCCCCCCCGCCCGAGCCGAGCGGGGAACAGAGACAGATGCCGCGTCTCAGCTGCTCCTGCTGCGCGCGCACCCTTTATGAAGATAGCAGCGCTTGGCTGAGGCCCGCCCCTCCAGCCTTCACAAAGATGGCGGCGATCGGGGGCCGCTTGTTGACTGGGGCCAGGAGGTGCCTAGCTCGGGCGTGGGTGCGGAGGAGAGGCCGAGGCTTCGAGGCCTACCTGGAAAAACGGGGAAAGGTAGGAAAATTAATGAGATTAGGTAAAAGATTCAGAAAGTAATTAACTTTTTTAAAAAACAATATGTGTTTTAAAAGCAACTTTTTTTTTAAAGACGCAGAAAGCGGGAAAAAGAAATGAAAGTTTGGAATCAAGATGGCGGCGACTCACCTCAGTTCAGAACGATAAGGCCCGCCCACACACGCACTGATTGGTCGACCGTCAGGTCACCGAAGCGTAGGATTGGTCAATCGTCCCGTCACTCGACTGTAGGAGGGCCCGCCCGCATGCGCCAGGAAGCCGGCGTACGATTGGTCGACCTCGAGGTCACTCTATTGCTGATGAGCGGATAATGAGATGCTAATGAGCGGAATTTTGAACATTTTTTGGATACTGCGGGCGCAATTTTTGTCCGGCCGAAACGTAAATATGCTTACGACTGTTTTGGAACCGTAAGCTTTCTTTTGACGTAACGCACGCGTAGGTACGCTCTATAACATTCGAGCACATAGCCGGACAGACGCACACGTGAGGACAGACAGACAGATAGACAGACAGATAGACAGACAGACAGACAGATCGATCCGTTTATATATATGGATTGTCTTATATTTACGGCCTCTAGTTTTGCACTCTCCCACAAGTTGAAACATCTTCTCTACATCTACCTTATCAAACCCCTTCATAATTTTAAAACCTTTATCAGATCAGGCGTATTCCCGAGACGTTCACCTTCAACTAAAGTTAGAGGTAGCCGAATTCTATAAGACACTTAATTGGGTCTAAAGTTCCAGGCTATCACTCCCTAAAGGAAAGGAATGACTTGAAGATGTTACCGTCTTCCAGATAGCACTTTTAATAAGTTTAACTAGACTGTAACCTTCCAGATATTATGAGGGTCCGGATTACTCCCCCAGAATTCTGTAACTCCTCACCAAAGAGTGTACAGAGATTGAGTTCGCGAGCTTGATACAGAAATACTCTGTGAGACAATTCTAAAAATATATAGATCTATTAAAGAACCGACATGTAGTTAACAGCTGGTGAGTCAATTGCAACTTTAACAGTTCAAAATACAAATAGCCTACATTTCTTATTCTCAGAGATCCTTATTCTCAAATCTTAACTTGGTTACATTTTTACATTTCTACTTAATCTTAATCCAGGATATCCACCAAAATCAAATAAAAACAGTTTTTTGATCCCCGAGACTCAAAGAGTTAAAAACTTACAAAGCCTGCCTCTGAAGTTAAGAATCGCTTGCCCCTTCCAGTGACTTCTGACTTTCTATCTGAAAGTTCCATATTTTATACCCTTTTTGCGGTGGTATATTCTTTGAAGTTTTCTGCTGATGTAAGCTAATTATCTCTCGTCATTCTTTCTGTTGATTTCTTTCTAATTTTACTGTCAGTTCAGCTGTTAACTTTCAGAATCCTGTCTGCTTTATAGGTGTTCAAATTTTATCATAAAAAATGGTTATGACTGATGTATTTATTTGATGCCATTCTTACGAAGTCTCCTGTTTGTATCTTTTTACATTTAGAACACCTTAACTGGTTATATTACAGACTCCTGTTCCAAGTTCAACACATAAGTAATGTGATTGCTTGGTGCATCTATTGATGTAATATTTACAAAGCCTTCTGTTTGTACCTTTTACAGTATGTAAATCAAAAATACTTCAACCAGGGTCTTCTGTGCATTTCTTAGCTACTTCAATGGTTATATTGCAGACGTCGGGCAGGATTTTCATTGTGCCGTGGAGTCGGGATTGGAGGCGTGCGGGGGGTTAAAATCCCGAAATCAGGGATCCTGACCCCATCCCGCACCCAAACCCGCCTCCATGCCAGTTTCAAAGGAGGCGGGTACCCGCCTCGCACTGGGACCCACCTACCCGAGGCGGGAAGGGATTAGTGCCAATTAACTGCCTGTTAACAGGTACTTAGCAGGCAATTTTTAGCCTAATCCCTATTTTTAAGGTTGAAGTGTGGGATTCCCGATGGCTCCAAACCACGCCAAGTTAGAGGAGGTGGGCCGTCGGGTTGAAGGACTTGGAGGGGTCAAAATGTCGGTGTTCAGGTGAGTGATGTGTGCATGAATGCAAAGGTAAGTGTGTTTGGTGTGTCTAAAATGATTAAAGAAGTATAAATTACCTTTTCTTACCTTTTCAGCCTTCCTTCCTTTAGGTCCCAGGAGTCCCTCATCTCACCGGCACAGAAAGCAGAATGGCTGTGAACTTTCAAAAGTGACAGCCTTCAGCTTTCTGTGCAGGAGAGATTTCTAACTGAGTCTGTGGAGAAGGACTCAGGTTAGAAGTAAGACTGTCAGTGTTTGACAGCTTCAAACAGCTGTGAAACTGATAATTCATCTGTTAAAATCTCTTGTCAGATGAAATTTCAGTCTGTGACGTCTCCTGTTGCCGGGTGGCCCTTAATTGGCCTGCTGAGTCCGCTGTGCAGGCTAAACAAGGTCAATCAAGTTAAAATCGCATGGATTGGCCCCATCTCGATGGAGGCGGGACTACAACCCCAAAAGTTGTAGTCCCACCTCCAACCCGACTCCTGAGTTAAATTCCTGCCCGTCATGTCTGCTTGTTTTAGGTTTAACATAAAACTATTTTACGGCAGGTATTTATTTTACTTGATGTCATTTTCTCAAAGGCACATGTTTTTTAAAATTTATGTGATGCTTTCTGAAGTGTGGGTTTATAACCATTAACTTGGGCAGTGCTTTTGTGTTTCTTCCAATGTTCAGACATAGAAGAACGTCCAACCTGCTGTTTCAACAGGGCCATTGTTTCAGTATTAACAACCAATTCCCATTTCAAAAGCTTGTATGGTGTTTACAACTTTTGTGTTAACAAACCATCTTATCTCAGAAGCCTGTATTCTGTTTACAGCCTGCCTTTGAGGCTTTTAGATTTTTAAACCCAGTTTTCATGTTTTAATAAAATCCAAATTCCATTCATAGGATGGTGTATCTTTCTGAAATATGGCTATTCCTTTACAACCACTCAGTCTTCTCTTTTCTAGAGAAAAGAGCCCCAGCCTGAATAGTCACTTGAGTTAGGTATCAGATGTATGCCAGTGCCCATTTAATTGTATTTCAGCATGAGTCACCACCTTGAGGTTAGATTGGGCAGGAGCGCAGGGAGAGAAAACTCAAGGAAAAAGGTCAACTCCTTTTGAACATCACAGATTATCAATCAGAAATTGAGGTTATGGTTGTATTACTTTGGAAAATGTTTGTTACTAGAAATAATTCTTTGACTAAAATACAAAAACATTTTTCACTTCAACATAACCAATACAAAATATTGCAACAACATTTGTTATATAACTAGTAATACATATGGGTCCTAATACAGATTGAATGGATTCATCTACAATCAGGGCTATTTAGCTGTTATGAGAATCATTACACGCACACGCACAGACAAATCGCACGTTTGTTAAATATATAACATTGTATCTCATTATACTTCTTTTTTCAAGATGGAAATGGGTTTCACACCATCTGTGCACATGGATTGTAATTGTCCCTATGCAGTCATTTCCTAATTGAGAGCACATGGAATTAATGGTACCACAGCTCCTGCTTAAAACATTGCAACCATTCTTTTGTAGAATTCAGCTTTCATGAGACCTTGTTTGAAAGGCATGAGCTTAAAGTTTGTATCACAATTAGTACAGGCGCATGGGATGCAAAGGGCATTTTTGCACAGTAGTGTTGTAGAATCTCACTCCACTGTGGATTTGTTATTTTATTCCATGCCGTAGCACAATACTGGAGCAGCAAATTACATGTGTGAGAAGAGATTATGCAGTTTAGTGGCACATTACACTCGCACGGGAGATAAATTAAAAAACAGGACCTCAAAGGTAGTAATCTCAGGATTGCTACCAGTGCCACGTGCTAGTCAGAGTAGAAATAGAAGGGTACTTCAGATGAATACGTGGCTAGAGGAATGGTGCCAGGGGGAGGGATTCAAGTTCCTGGGACATTGGAACCGGTTCTGGGAGAGGTGGGACCAGTTCAAACCGGACGGTTTGCACCTGGGCAGGGCTGGAACTGATGTCCCAGGGGGAGTGTTTGCTAGTGCTGTGGGGGAGGTTTTAAACTAAAATGGCAGGGGTTTGGGAACCTGAGCAGGGAAACAGAGGAAAGGGAAACAAGGATAAAAGCAAAAGATAGGGAGGAGAAAAACAAAAGTGGGAGTCAGAGAAATCAACGGTTTAAATCAAGCATGGCCACAGTAAATAATAATTCTAATAGGTCTAAGAGCGTTAAAAAAACAAGCCTGAAGGCTTTGTGTCTTAATGCGAGGAGCATTTGTAATAAGGTGGATGAATTGGCTGCGCAAATAGAGGTAAACGAATATGATTTGGTTGGGATTACGGAAACGTGGCTCAAGGATGGCCAAGACTGGGAACTCAACATTCAGGGGTATTCGATATTCAGGAAAGATAGGCAAAAAGGAAAGGGAGGTGGGGTAGCATTACTGGTTAAAGAAGGGATTAACACAATTGTAATGAAGGATATTAGCTCTGATGATGTGGAATCTGTATGGGTAGAATTGAGGAATACCAAGGGGGAAAATGTTAGTGGGAGTGGTATATAGACCTCCAAACAGTAAGGCAGAGGTTGGGGATGGCATTAAAAGGGAAATTAAAGAAGTGTGCCATAAGGGCACAGCAGTCATCATGGGTGACTTTAATCTACATATAGATTGGGTCAACCAAATTAGTAACAATACTGTGGAGGAGGAATTCCTGGACTGTATACGGGATGGTTTCCTGGACCAATATGTCGAGGAACCAACCAGAGATCAGGCCATCTTAGACTGGTTATTATGTAATGAGAAAGGATTAATTGGCAATCTTGTTGTATGAGGTCCCTTGGGACGGAGCGATCATAATATGATCGAATTCTTCATTAAGATGGAGAATGAAGTAGTTGAATCAGAGACTAGGGTCCTCAATTTAAATAAAGGAAACTACGATGGTCTGAGGAGCGAGTTGGGTAGGATTGATTGGGAATGGCACTCAAAGGGTTGACGGTGGAAAGGCAATGGCAAACATTCAAAGACCGAATGGATGAGCTATAGAATTTGTTCATCCCAGTTTGGCATAAAAATAAAACAAAAAAGGTGACTCAACCATGGCTAACAAGGGAAATTAGGGATAGCATAAGATCCAAAGAGAGGACATATAAATTGGCCAGAAAAAGCAATAATCCTGAGGATTGAGAGCAGTTTAGGATTCAACAAAGGAGGACAAAGGGATTAATTATGAAAGGGAAAATAGAATATGAGAGTAAGCTTTCAGGGAACATAAAAACTGACTGTAAAAGCTTTTATAGATATGTGAAGAGAAAAAGATTGGTGAAGTCAAGCGTAGGTCCCTTGCAGTCAGAATCAGGGGAATTTATAATGGGGAACAAAGAAATGGCAGACCAACTAAATATATATTTTGGTTCTGTCTTCACAAAGGAGGACACAAATAACCTCCCAGAGATGCCGGGGAACATAGGGTCTGATGAAAGGGTGGAACTGAAAGAAATCAGTATTTGTAGGGAAATGGTGTTAGGAAAATTGATGGGACTGAAGGCCGATAAATCCCCAGGGCCTGATAATCTACATACCAGGGTACTTAATGAAGTGCCCCTAGAAGTAGTAGATGCATTGCTGGTCATCTTCCAGAACTCGATAGACTCTGGAACAGTACCCATGAATTGGAGGGTAGCTAATGTTACCCCACTATTCAAAAAAGTTGGTAGAGAAAAAGCGGGGAATTATAGACCGGTAAGCCTGACATCGGTAGTGGGAAAATGCCAGAGGCCATTATAAAAGATGTAATAGCAGAGCACTTGGAAAGCAGTGACAGGATCGGACAAAGTCAACATGGATTTACAAAAGGTAAATCATGCTTGACTAATCTACTGGAATTTTTTGAGGATGTAACTGGTATAATAGATAAGGGAGAACCAGTGGATGTGTTGTATTTGGACTTTCAGAAGGCTTTCGATAAGGTCCCACATAAGAGATTAGTGTGCAAAATTAAGGCACATGGGATTGGGGGCAAGGTATTGACTTGGATAGAGAACTGGTTGGCGGACAGAAATCAAAGAGTTGGAATAAACGGGTCATTTTCCGAGAGGCAGGGAGTGACTAGTGGGGTACCGCAAGGATCGGTCCTAGGACCCCAGCTGTTCACAATATATATTAATGATCTGGATGAGGGAATTGGATGTAATATCTCCAAATTTGCAGATGACACAAAGTTGGGTGGGAGGGTATGCTGTGAGGAGGAGGTCGTAAAACTCCAGTACGATTTGGACAGGTTGGGTGATTGGGCAGAAACATGGCAAATGCACTACAATGTGGATAAATGTGAGGTTATCCACTTTGGTGGCAAAAACAGGAAGGCAGATTATTATTTGATTGGCAATAGATTGGGAGAAGGCGAAGTGCAAAGAGACCTGGGTGTTCTTGTGCACCAGTCGCTGAAGGTAAGCATGCAGGTGCAGCAGGCGGTTAATAAAGCAAATTGTATGTTGGCCTTCGTAGCAAGAGGGTTCGAGTACAGGAACAAGGATGTCTTGCTACAGTTGTACAGGGCCTTGGTGAGACCACACCTTGAGTATTGTGTGCAGTTTTGGTCGCCTTACCTGAGGAAGGACGTTCTTGCCATGGAAGGAGTGCAGCGAAGATTCACCAGGCTGATACCTGGGATGGCAGGAATGACGTATGAGGAGAGATTGTGTCGATTGGGCTTATACTCACTGGAGTTTAGAAGATTGAGAAGGGATCTCATCAAAACCTATAAAATTCTGTCAGGTCTGGGCAGACTAGATGCAGGAAGGATGTTTCTGATGGCTGGGGAGTCCAGAACCAGGGGTGACAGTCTAAGGATAAGGGGTAAGCCATTTAGGACTGAAATGAGGAGGAATTTCTTCACCCAGAGAGTGGTGAACCTGTGGACTTCTCTGCCACAGAGGGCAGTGGAGGCCAGTTCATTAAATATATTCAAGAAAGATTTGGATATATTTCTTAAGGCTAAAGGGATCAAGGGATATGGGGAGAAGGCAGGGACAGGGTAATGAATTTGGATGATCAGCCATGATCTCATTGAATGGCGGAGCAGGCTCGAGGGGCCGAGTGGCCTACTCCTGCTCCTATCTTCTATGTTTCTATGTTTCTATGGGTCAATATAATGATTTGGATAAACTTCTGGTTGGTTTTGCAAAACAGATACATTTTACTTAAATCTTTTTGTGATTAAACAACTTCAATGTATAGTAGCAATACATTCTCTAATTATAAAACAGATCAATAGTTTCAGCTTTTCTTGATTTTAGTACCAATACAATTTTTTTCACTGAAATGTATTATTGCTTGTCCATTTCAAACTCCAAACTGAATTCAGCAGTATTTGCATTCTCCAAACTAATGTGTTGAAATTGTGCTGTAAAATATAGGAAATGGCATCCTATATGACCATGGAACACTATCCTTCTTCATCATTCTTGACCTGTCTGCAGCCTTTGACACGGTTGACCACACCATCCTCCTCTCCTCCATTCTCCAGCTAGTTGGGACTGCCCTCACCTGGTTCCATTCCTATCTATGCAGTCGTAGCCAGAGAATCTCCTGCAATGGCTTCTCTTCCCACTCCCGCATCCTTATCTCTGGAGTACCCCAAGGATCCATCCTTTGCCCTCTTCTATTTCTCATCTAGACGCTGCCCCTCGGCGACATCATCCGAACACATAGCATCAGGTTCCAGATGTATGCTGATGACATGGTGATGAAAGGTACCTTTCCATCACCTCTGTCGACCTCTCCACTGCCTCTGTGTTGTCAGGCTGCTTGTCTGGCATCCAGTCCTGGATGAGCCAGATTTACTCACAGTTAAACATTGGGAAGGCCAGAACCATCATCTTTGGTTCTCACCACAAACTCCATACACTCACTTTTGATTCCATCCCCCCTCCCTGGCCACTGTCTCAAGTTAAAGCCGACTGTTACAGTAGCATAGTGGTTATGTTACTGGACTAGTCATCCAGTGGCTTGGACTAATGATCTAGAGATGCACTTTCAAAGCCCACCACATGAGCTGGGGAATTTAAATTCAGTTAAATAATAAATAAATCTGGAATAAAAAGCTGGTAATGGTGATTGTCGTAAAAACCTATCTGGTTCACTAATGTCCTGTGGGGAAGGAAATCTGCCGTCCTTACCTGGTCTGACCTATGTGTGACTCCAGACCCACAGCAATGTGGTTGACTCGTAACGGCCCTCTGAAATGGCCTAGCAAGCCACTCAGTTGTACACAACCGCTACGAAAAACAGTAATAAAAATAAAATCGGATGAACCACCCGGCATTGACCTAGGCACTGGCTTCGGATACGACAACAGCACACCCAGCCCAGTTGACCCTGCAAATTCCTGCTCACTAACATCTGGGGACGTCTGTCAAAATTGGGAGAGCCTGACAAGTCATACTCACAGAATCATACCTTTCAGCCATGTCCCAGTATAACAAATGTCCCATACTCCTCCATCACCATCCATGGGTATGCCCTGTTCCACCAGAGAAAGCGGCACAGTGGTATACAGTAGAGTCCTGAAAATTGACTCCGGGCTCCATGAAGTCTCATGGCTTCAGGTCAAGCATAGGCAAGGAAACCTGCTGCTGATTACCACCTACTGCCCTCCCTCAGCTGATGAATCAGTACTCCTCCATGTTGAACATCACTTGCAAGAAGCACTGAGGGTAGCAAGGGCACAGAATATACTCTGGGTGGGGGACTTCAATGTCCATCACCAAGAGTGGCTCAGTAGTACCATTATTGACCAAGCTGGCCAAGTCCCAAAGGACATACTTGCAAGACTCGGCCTGCGGCAGGTGGTGAGAGGACCAACACGAGGGAAAAAAGTACTTGACCTCATCCTCACCAATCTACCTGTCGCAGATGCACCTGTCCATGACAGTATTGGCAGCAGTGACCGCTGCACAGTCCTTGCGGAGACGAAGTCCCATCTCCACACTGAAGACACCCTCCATCGTGTTGTGTGGCATTACCACTGTGCTAAATGGGATAGATTCAGAACAGATCTAGCAGCTCAAAACTGGGCATCCATGAGGCACTGTGGGCCATCAGCAGAATCTGCATATCCATCACTCTACCATTACCATCAAGTCAGGGGACCAACCCTGGTTCAATAAGGAGTGTAGAAGAGCATGCCTGGAGCAGCACCAAACATACCTAAAAATGAGGTGCCAACCTGGGGAAGCTGCAACACAGGCCTACATGCATGCTAAACAGCAGAAACAGCATGCTATAGACAGGACTAAGTGATCCCACAATCAACGGATCAGATCAAAGCTCTGCCACATCCAGTCATGAATGGTGGTGGAAAATTAAACAACTAACAGGAGGAGGAGGCTCCATGAATATCCCCATCCTCAATGATGGTGGAGCCCAGCACGCGAGTGCAAAAGACTAGACTGAAGCATTTGTAACCATCTTCAGCCAGAAGTACCAAGTGGATGATCCATATCTGCCTCCTCCCGAGGTCCCCACCACCACAGAAGCCAGTCTTCAGCCAATTCGATTCACTCCACGTGATATCAAGAAACAGCCGAGCGCACTGGATACAGCAAAGACTATGGGCCCCGACAAAATCGCAGTTGTCGTGCTCCAGAACTAGCTGTGCCTCTAGCCAAGCTGTTTCAGTACAGCTACAACATTCTTCTCTCTTCTTAGGCAGTCCCTCGGAACCGAGGATGACTTGCTTCCACATTAAAAATGAGTTCTCAGGTGACTGAGGAGTCCAATGCGGGACCTACAGTCTCAGTCACAGGTGGGGCAGACGGTGGTTGAAGGGGCGGGTGGATGGGGTGCTTGGGTTGAAGTGCACTCCTTGCACTGCCTGCGCTTGGCTTCTGCTTGCTCCTGGTGAAGAGACTCGAGGTGTTCGGTACCTTCCCAGATGCTTCTCCTCCACTTTGTGCGGTCTTGGGCCAGGGATTCCCAGGTGTCGGTGGGGATGTTACACTTTTTCAAGGAGGCTTTGAGTGTGTCCTTGAAGTGTTTCCTCTGCCCCCCTGGGGCTCTCTTGCCGTGCCAGAGCTCCGAGTAGAGCACTTGTTTTGGAAGTCTCATATCGGGCTTGCGGACAATGTGACCCATCCATCGGAGCTGATTGAGCGTGGTCAAAGCTTCGATGCTGGGGATGTTGGCCTGAGCAAGAACACTGATGTTGGTGCGCCTATCCTGCCAATGGATTGGCAGGATCTTGTGGAGGCAGCATTGGTGGTACCTCTCCAGTGCTTTGAGGTGCCTGCTGTACATGGTCCATGTCTCTGAGGCATACAGCAGGGCGGGTATCACTACTGCTCTGTAGACCATGAGCTTAGTGTCGGGTTTGAGGTCCTGCTCTTCAAACATGCTCTTCCTCAGGTGACTGAAGGCTGCACTGGCACACTGAAGGCAATGTTGGACTTTGTCATCGATGGTACAACATTGACATCTACCCGACAATGTGGAAAACTGCCCAGGTATGTCCTATCTACAAAAAACAGGACAAATCCAATCCGGCTAATTACCGCCCCATCAGTCTGCTTTCAATCATCAGCAAAGTGGTGGAAGGTGTCGTCGACAGTGCTATCAAGCAGCACTTACTCACCACTAACCAGCTCACCGCTGCTCAGTTTGGGTTCCATCAAGACCACTCAGCTCCGGACCTCATTACAGCCTTGGTCCAAACATGGACAAAAAAGCTGAATTCCAGAGGTGAGGTGAAATTGACTGCCCTTGACATCAAGGCAGCATTTGACGGAATGTGGCATTAAGGAACCCTAGTTAAATTAAAGTCAATGGGAATCGGGGGGGATAATACTCCACTGGCTGGAGTCATAACTAGCACAAAGGAAGATGGTTGTGGTTGTTGGAGGTCTATCATCTCAGCCCCAGGACATCGCTGTAGGAGTTCCTCAGGGCAGCGTCCTATGCCGAACTATCTTCAGCTGCTTCATTAATGAACTTCCCTCCATCATAATGTCAGAAGTGGATATATTCGCTGATGATTGCACAGTGTTCAATTCCATTCACAACTCCTCAGTTAATGAAGCAATCCATGCTCGCATGCAGCAAGATCTGGACGACATTCAGGCTTGGGCTGATAATTGATAAGTAACATTCGCGCCACACAAGTGCCAGGCAATGACTACCTCCAACAAGCGTGGGTCTAACCACCGCCCCTTGAAACTCAACGGCATTACCATTGACAAATCCCCCACTATCAACATCCTGGGGGTCGCCATTGACCAGAAACTTAACTGGACCAGCCGCAAAAATACTGTGGCTACAACAGCAGGTCAGAGGTTGGGTATTCTGCGACGAGTGTCTCACCTCCTAACTTCACAAAGCCTTTCCATCATCTACAAGGTACAAATCAGAAGTGTGCTGGAATACTCTCCACTTGCCTGGATGAGTGCTGCTCCAACAACACCATCCAGGACAAAGCAGCCCGTTTGATTGGCACCCCATCCACCACCTTAAACATTCACTCCCTCCACCACTGGCGCACCACATCTGCAATATGTACCATCTACAAACTGCACTGCAGCAACTTGCCAAGGCTTCTTCGGCAGCACCTCCCAAACCCGCGACCTCTTCCACCTAGAAGGTCAAGGGCAGCAGGTGCATGGGAGCAGTGTAGGGTGCTCAAAATTCCCACATTCCCCAAAGTTATTAACAAAGGGACCCTGAAGGACAAGTTATTAATAAGGGTACCCTAAAGAAAATGGCCTTTGGACCTTGTGGCAAAAAAAAACCTGCAAGATTGAAAGCAGGACCCTGCAAAACAGCAGGTCAAGTTCAAAAAGGCTTTGAAAAACCTGACATGCCTGGGCCTGTGGGAGACTTGTTATTTTGAAACCAGACAACTAGGTGATACAGAATACGCATTCTTCATTTTGAAACAAATCAACTCAGGAAAGACTTAATCTTGAACCCATCAAACCTTTGCATAAATAATCAGTTACAGTCCGAAGTAGCTACCGATCCAGGAAGACACCGATTTAAATTATGAATAAAAAACACCCAAGATATTAAAGCCATTTAGCAACGAGACAACTGCCCCAAAGCCAGTTAAAGTGAATGGCCATAATCACTTTAACGAGCCCGCCAAAATCGGACAAAGAACTAACCCTGATTTGGCGCGCAGATAACAAACCTCAGAAAGAGTATAATTGTAGGCCCACCGGTAACCAGTGATACACGACTGCTACGGAGCAGATGAGCAAGCAGAGAAGGGCGGTGTGTTGAAGCGTTGGGGACAAGCAGGCACATGCTCAGGTCCAGGGTCGCTCGAAACTCAATGAAGCAGACGGAACGTCACGGTGAGGAGGCACAGTGGGGCAGGCTCGAACAAAGATGACTAGGCCGGAACCGCAGCCTTATACAAGGGCCGACCATGAACACCGCAGTAACAAAGGGCCGGGTAAACCATACCTTCAGATCATTACCACTACACAGGTAATGATCTAGGCCACCGCGACCGAGCCGACACCGAAGACCGCCAGCCGAACCCCAACCGCAACAAAAGCTCGACAACCAGATCATCACCAGAAGAACAAAACCCAAAGTTTTCCACTCTACAAGCTAAAGTACCCAACAAAGATTTTACTCCCTATCTCTAATGGAGAAAAGAAGGTACTTACTCGGACAAATCCACAACCGCGCCCTTACCGCATCTGCGGACTCCACCCAACTGAAGAATCTTCGCAGATTCTAAGACCGGGACTACATGGCGATGGCAGGCTCCAAAGGACACAAAGAGTGAACCCCAAAACCGCAATCGGCTTAATTGACAGGATTCGAACTGTCAAGAAACCCCTATGGGTGAGCATAATCACTGGCTCTTGTAATGCAATTTAGTTAGGTATTGGGGGTGGAACAAGGGTAGGGGGATTATTAATGTGATTTTCCCTCATTGTGCCATGTGTTCCCCATTCTTAATTAAGTGTACTTTCGTATGCCTGTAACTATTCCAGTAATTTTCAGTGTTGTAATTTTACTGTGCCTTCAATAAAATACAGTTATCTTGCACCAATCCAGTTGTCTACTCCAATTTGTATCATAGCCTATACCTACATCCAGAGTCTAGAACCACAGGGGTGTGGGAGTGATTCGAACCGCTCAAAACAGTCAGGGGCAAGCTGACTGCGCACACCAACCCCCTACAGAAATGGCGACCACGGCAGGTCTCCGGCAACAGGGGTGCGATACGGTAGACACTGATTCGGAAGAGCAAACTGTAATGGAAGAGAGGATTTCTAATTATGTCTTCAGTAAGGTGAATATCACTAAGAAGTGGATCACTAATCTGTTAAAGGCTGGGCGTCCGGCAGTTGCTGCAGCTAAATGGACAGAAGGGAAGGATCATAGGAAATCCATAGAAAAGGCAGTCCGGCTGATGTGCTTCAAGAAGCAGATTCAGCTTTTGGACAGGCTCGTTGAAGCACAGGCAGCCGAGATACAGGAGTCAGCCCTGGAAGTCCAAACAAGGACTCTAGCAGAGGAGAAGTTACTGGCAGGATTGCAGGCTCTAAACCAGGAAAGGGTACAGTTAATAGGGGAACATAAGGCCAGGCTGGAATATCTACAGTGCCAGGTCACCGAGGCCAAGAGCAATGAGCTGAGGTTGCGGGAAAAGAATGCCCGCCTAGCAAAACAAGTAATAGAGCAGGAGGAGAAAGTAAAAGACATAAAGACAGCATGCAAGATAGCGAGCGCACAGGGGTTCGAAGATGCAGATCATGGCCCCTGCAAGGAACAGATAGAGAATCTGAGCCTTGCTCTAAGGAGGGCAATGGGCATGGTGCGCCTCATAAGCCCGAAGGCAGCCCAGGCCGACTGCAGGGAACGAGGGGAGAACGGTTCAGACACCACAGGCAGTGCCAAGGGACGACTCGGATGAGGAGCAGGAGGACCCACGACCACCACCCATAGCGCCAGGTTTCAGCGAGGTCTGGCAACAAGAGGGTGTGGAGTTAGGGGTAGAAGCGGAGGTGGAAAAACCCCCGCAAGAGAAGCCGGGACCGGGGCCAATGTGCCCGGCCCGGCAGCGAAGGTTTGGCCCACCCACTGAGGATGGAGAGGAGGGAACCCTCCAAAACCAGTTCGTAGTTCCCTACGGCACCCAACAGCTTAGGGCTATAGTAAGCCATATACCAAAGCTCGCAGAGAAAGGGAACCTCGCTCCACTTCAGGGAAGTGGAGCAGGCAGCCAGCATCAACGAGTGCGATGATCCTGAACAGGCCAAAATGCTGCTATTCTCCCTGGAGAGTAAGCTCCTCCAGTCCCTCTCTGACCAGTGTAAGAGGAAGTTCTTGAGCCCATGGGGATGAATCAGGGAAGCCCTTTCTCCCGGGTGGAGAAAACAGTGCAGCTCTCAGGGGAAACCCCGCAGGCTTTCGCGGACAGGTTGTGGCCGGTGTACAGGAGTGCCTGTACGGGGGCACCTGACCGGGCTAACCTGGACCAGGATCAGCTGGCCCACTGGCTCTGCTGCCTGGTGGCAAACAGCTTGCCACAGGTCAGGGCCAAGGCAGAAATATGGTTTGACCCAAAGCATCCCCTGACTACCAAACGGACGGTGATCAGACAATTGACCAGAATGGTAAGGGAACCGATGCACACCCACCTAAGGGGAAGGTGCATGAAATAAAACCCGGCCAGGGTAGGAAGGAGTGGCATCAGGAGGGGAATAACCCTTCCAGCACAAAGCTTAACTGTTACGGGTGTGGGAAGGATGGACACTGGAGGGAGGAGTGTAGAAATCCTTGGAAGGATAACAAGGGAAAGAATTCCTCAGCCTCAGCCCAAAAGACAGAGACAGGAATCCCTCACGCCATGGTCGAGTCATTTTTGGACGCAATGAGGACCCTTTTGATGGGCCCAGGGAAGGTAGCAGCCACTACTTCTGCTCTGACCCCATCAGCCCCATCCAACCCACAGCCCTGACAAGAACCAGAGCAGCCTGTTGACCTGTGTCCCCTTGAAAACGCTGAGGGGAGCAGGCCCTGTGTTAAGATGGGGGTGAAGACGGTGCAGGGGAGATATTTGGTGGACACTGGAGCTTCCGGCACGGTGGTCCATTATGAAGACCCAACCAATTCACCCAGGTCTAACAAGGTCCCATTTAGCCTAATGGGATTCACAGGGAACGAGCAGGCTGGGGAAAGGTCCAAACCTTTGGCCGGATCCCTCCATACCACATGGGAGGGTAACCAAAAGACCGATGAGGTGTCCAAGCAGGGGGCCAGGGAAGGAGAGTTCTGGGATCCCTGTAGAGCAGGTCTGGTAGCCGCAATCCGGGACAAGGGAGGCACGCAGGGGGTAGCTTTGGCCCTGGACCTCAAGCAGGTCCAAGCCCAAGATCCCGTCTTTAAGGCCGCCCCGGTAAGAAGAAAGAATAGGGAGTCCATAGAAGGGCTGTTCGGGGCAGGGGACGAAACTTTAGAACAGGGTTACTGGCAGGCTGCTAGTTACATTAACCAATGCAAGCTGTTTAAGCCCGAGAAAATAGAACAGCCAGTTGGGGCAAGGTCTGAGGATAGAAATCCTCAGCCTGCAGCAGGAGCAAATTCACAGACTGCACAGGCAGGTGCAGTGGCTTGTTTTAGGGGAGGGGCCATCCCACCCGCCATTTGGGACACTCCCCCACTCCTCTGGGATTTAGATGAGGTGGAATGTGAGGGCGAAAACCCTGCCCCTAACCCAGGCTTAAACGAGGTGGGACCTGAGAGTGAGGACCCTCAGCCACCAGGCTGCGGAGAGCCACCTGCCCCTGACCCAGGTTTAGATGAGGTGGGGTGTGAGGGCGAAGACCCTCAGCCTGCAGCACCAGGCTGCAAAGAGTTACCTGCCCCTAGCACAGGTTTAGGAGAGGTAAAGCCTGAGGATGAAAATCCCCAGCCAGCAGCAGTGGAAAGTTCACAGACCGCACAGGAGGGGATTTTGAGATGAAGGGGGGCATACTCCTACTTGCCCTGATAGGAATGAGCACTGGGAAGCGAGGTGACATGGAGGACTCCCACATCTATGGGTGCTCGGGAGAGAAAGCACCACTTGTGACTGCTGGGAGCAGCGAACAAGGCGCGGAGGAGCCTGCCATCTATTCCCATGAGGGAAGACGGCCAGGGTGGCTGGGATCCAACTCCACCCGGTACTCCAGCCAGACCGGGTTCACCTAAGGGGAGGCCTCCCTCCCCTGCCCCAGCATACAGGTGGTGGCCACACGGGTTGGGGTCACTGAGGGGAAATGCGTGTGCCTGACTTGCAGAGGACAGATTCCACTGGGAAGGTGGTGGTGGCTCAGAAAGCTGAGCAAAGACATGAGGGACCTGTTAGATCCGTGATTCTGAGAGTATGATGTTTTTCAATAACCACACGGAGCTTGAAACTTAACAATCAACAGGTATTTACTGGAGTAGGGTAGTCTCAAGACTGGGGTACAGAGGCATGCTCAAGGCTTATATACAGGTGTGGTCACTGCCGGTACTACAGTATACAGGAGCTGTAAAAGTAGTTCTCTCTTAAAGGTACATACACTACAATTCCTCCGCTTTTAGATTAGTAGTACCTTAATATTCAAATAACAATTAACACTTTAACATGTACATTAAACAACAATAGTCCATTTATAGATTCAGTCTTTGGGGCGGCTTCCTGATCCTTTCGGTATAGTGCCTTTCCTGAGGTTCTTGCTCTTGGTGCGGAGGCGATTCTGGCCCCTTTTCGTCGGTTATTTCATCCGTTTCCACTGCTACTGTTTCTGAGGTAGATGCTACCGGTATGTTGGGTTCATCCCCAGGGACGCGAGACATGGGCTTGACTCATTCCTGTGATGCTAAGATCTGATCGACGTGGCGTCTCACAATGTTCTCCCCGACATCCACTGTGTACATTAATGGCCCCTGCCTTGTGCATATCGTTCCGGGTTGCCATTTCTCTGTCCGGTAGTCATGGGCCAAGATTGGTTGTCCTACGTTGAAGCTCCTTGTCGGCTTCTCATTGATGTGCTGGAATTGTTTATCTTCAACATTTCTTCGCACATTTGGTCTGAGCATGTCCAGACGAGATCTCAACCTTCGGTTAAAGAACATCATGGCCGGGGTCTGGTTGGTAACTGCATGTGTCACGTTTCGGTAGGCTAATAAGAAATTGTCCACCTTATGCTGTAGTGGAATTTCATCATCGCACATGGCCTTTATCGCCTTCTTAAAGGTTTATACGAACCTCTCAGCCAATCCATTTGTGGCTGGATGATACGGGGCGGATGTGTAATGCCTTATCCCATTCATTCTCATAAATTTTTGAAACTCTTCGGACACAAACTGTGGTCCATTATCAGAGCAAATCTGCTCTGGCAAGCCGTTCTGGGCAAATATGGTCCGTAGGACTGCAATCGTTTTCTCTGTAGTGGTTGAGGACATTTTTATCACCTCAGGCCATTACGAATGAGCATCCACTGCTATTAAGAACATTGAGTCCATGAATGGACCAGCGAAATCAATATGCACCCGTTGCCATGGAGAGGAGGGCCACTCCCTGGGTGTAGAGGGGCATGTGGTGGTGCATTTTGGACCTTCTGGCATCCTGAGCAGCTCTTGGTTAGGTCTTCAATTTGTTGATCGATTCCCGGCCACCACACATAAGCCCTAGCAAGGCTTTTCATTTTCACTCCCCCCAGATAACCTTCATGTAGCTCATTTAGCACTCTCTCCCTTAACTTGGGTGGAATCACCACTCTGGATCCACACATCACTGTCCCCTGTCATACTGACAGCTGTTCTCTTCTGGATGAGAATGCTGGCAACAGTGAGTCGCCATGTGTTGGCCATCCCCTCACCGTCAAATCATATACCCGAGACAGCGTCGGATCATTGCGGGTCTCCTTCTCTATATCCGCGTTCGTTACTGGCAATCGTTCAATTATTGACGAAAAAAATATCTCGATAGGGTCCACTGCTGGTGCTTCCTCCACAGTAGGCAGTGGCAGGTGCGATAGCCCATCAGCGTTTCCATGCTGTTTCATGCCTTTATATTCTACTTCATATTGATTCACCCCTAGAAACAGGGACCATCTTTGTAACCGTTGTGCAGTCATCACTGGAACGCCCTTCTTAGGATTAAAGATGGAGACAAGTGGTTGGTGGTCAGTCAGCAAGGTGAACTTCTGCCCATGCAGATAGTGGTTGAATTTTTTTACTCCCCATACTAGGCTGAGTGCCTCCCTGTCAATCTGGGCGTAGTTGTGCTCGGCTGAGTTTAGTGACCGAGACGCAAAGGCTACTGGCCTCTCCAACCCGTCTGGGAATTTGTGCGACAGCACCGCTCCAATACCATAGGGTGATGCATCACATGCCAAATGAATTGGTAGTGCTGGGTTGAAATGGGCCAACACCTCTTGTGATGTGATCAATTCTTTACACTTCTGGAAAGCTTGTCTACGTTCATCATTCCACTTCCATGGTACCCCTGTTTGCAATAGGGTGTTCAGTGGGTGTAATACCGTGGACAAATTTGCTAAGAACTTATGGTAGTAGTTTACTAGCCCGAGGAATGACCTCAGTTGTGACACATTTTCCGGTGCGAGAGCCTTGACTACTGCCTCAATCTTTTCAGGGGACTTATGTAACCCCTCTTCATCGATGACGTGGCCACAATACGAGACCTGCTTCTGGAAAAACTCGCACTTGTGGTGATTAGCTCGTAGCCCATATTCCTTTAATCTGGTGAGCACCTTCTCCAAGTTGGCGAGGTGATCACTGTCATTTTCGCCTGTGACCAGGATGTCGTCCAAATAACACTGGGTCCCTGGAATCCCTTGCTGGACTTGACATCTGGTCGTGTGTTGTTCTGCCGCAGCAATAGCACTTCCCTGTTCCATAGGACATTTCATTGGTGCCATATTCTTGCGGTCTCCGTTGTATCTCTGCAGCGCCCCTTGCGGCTGCTTCATGTGATACTGCCATACTGAAAGCCTTGTCCAGCGTAAGATCCTTTTCTGATAGAAGCCGTTTCTGGGTTCCTTCAGTTTGCAGCCCACACACAAACTTGTCCCTTAACGTATCTGCTAGTCCCACTCCAAACTGGCAGTGTTTCGATAGCTTGCGCAGTTCCGCTAAGTACTCAGCATTGCTTTCGTCTTTGTGTTGGTTCCTTTTATGGAACTTAAATCGTTCTGCTATCAGCAGCGGTGTGGGGTTTAAGTGGTCCTGTAGGATTTCTACTATGCTTTCGAAATTCTTGTTCACAGGCTTCTCTGGGGTTATTAGGTTTCGCAGCAACCCATAAGTTTTTTCACCCATGGAATTTAACAAAACCAGTGCTTTCCTAGCATCTGGCACTTCATTCGCCCTGCAGTACACCTCAATACTTTCCACATATGTCGCCCAATCTTCGACTTCATTGTCGAATGTAGAGATACTGCCACTCTTCGGCATCCCTGGGTTTGATTTAACTGTCAAAAATGGTGTCTCTCGCGCTTCCCCTTCTTCTCCGCTGGCACAAAATGGCGTCTCCCGTGCTTTCCTTCCTCCCCGCGCTCGCCCTTCTTCTCCGCTGCGGCTTCTAAAAATGGCATCTCCCGCGCTCTTCCTTCTTCTCCACGGCTCAATGGCATCTCCCGCACTCTCCCTTCTTCTCCCTGCGGACACTGTTCAGCCCTTGAGCCCTGGCTGTGCTCTGCGCATTCTCTTTTTTTCTTCTTTTTTTTTCCGTGCGCCTTTCCCGTTTCCGCCGCTCGGTCCTGAACCTGGCTGCTGCTTTACCCTCTCTCTCTCCATTTTGTTTTTCCTCGATGCCGCTTGGTTTTCAACCCCCGGCTGTGCCCTGTGCGCTTCACCCTCTATCTTACCCCGTCGACGCTGCTCGGCTTTTTCTCCGCCGTCGGTCGGCTCCAGCCGCCGCTGTCCGGGAAGGGTCTGCACTGTACCTGTCGTCAGTCTGTTGCTGATCGTCATGGCTGTGGAACCAAGCCCGGCTCTCCACAGCTTCCCCTGCGATGTTCACTCTCTGCCGGATGACTTGACGGTTGCTCATGGTCGACGCCAGTGCTTCTGGCCTTGACTTTCTTCCACCGCCCTCTGGAGCGAATCCTCGAAGGGAAATGCAGAGTTGCAGTAGATTTGAATCAACACTCATCGCCACTGTTAGATCCGTGATTCTGAGAGTATGATGTTTTTCAATAACCACACGGATGCTGTAAATTAACAATCAACAGGTATTTACTGGAGTAGGGTAGTCTCAAGACTGGGGTACAGAGGCATGCTCAAGGCTTTTATACAGGTGTGGTCACTGCCGGTACTACAATATACAGGAGCTGTAAAAGTAGTTCTCTCTTAAAGGTACATACACTCCAGGACCGTACAGCTGACTGGGTACGACTGGGGAATGACACCTACCGGACAGTCACAGGGACCCGAGGTGGGACTAGAGTGTGCTGGGATAAGTGGTGGGGGTTGGAACAAGGAAATTATGTCTGCATGTGGGTGTTACAAAGGGTCTGTCCCACGGGCATATCTATCATCTTCTCTGCATCATGGCAGGATAAGGGGAAGGGGGTGGAATGGGATTCCCACCTACACACTTGCATAGTCCCACGCTACCCAGCCCCAGTCAAAGCCACTGAGATCGTGGCACGCGCCCGAAAGCCCCTGCTAACGACTCAGACAGAAAGGACACACCTAGAGGTGTCCCCTGCCACCACCAAGGGACCAGGGAATGGGCTGGTACTAGTACCGATGGAACAGGTGCTATACCAGGGGTTACACTACGCGGTAGCTTCCGTGATTTTAAACCTTACCGAGGTACACTTATCTGAGTGGTGCCCCACAGAGACAGAGCAGCTATACCAGGCCCTGTTAAGAGAAATGTTTAGGAAATTCTATGAGTTCGATTTTGCCGACATAGGCGGGAATCGCGGGCTGAGCGGCTGTATAAAGGCTCCAGAGACCCAGGTAAGGCCTCAGTGTGAGAGTCGGCGGGAATCGCGGGCTGACCAGCTGTATAAAGGCTCCAGAGACCCAGGTAAGGCCTCAGTGTGAGAGTCGGTGGGAGTCGCGGGCTGAGCAGCTGTATAAAGGCTTCAGAGACCAGGTAAGGCCTCAGTGCGAGAGTCGGCGGGAATCGCAGGCTGAGCGGCTGTATAAAGGCTTCAGAGACCAGGTAAGGCCTCAGTGCGAGAGTCGGCGGGAATTGCGGGCTGAGCAGCTGTTTAAAGGCTCCAGAGACCCAGGTAAGGCCTCAGTGCAAGAGTCGGCGGGAATTGCAGGCTGAGCGGCTGTATAAAGGCTCCAGAGACCCAGGTACGGCCTCAGTGCAAGAGTCAGCGGGAATTACGGGCTGAGCGGCTGTATAAAGGCTCCAGAGACCCAGGTAAGGCCTCAGTGCGAGAGTCGGTGGGAATCGTGGGCTGAGCAGCTGTATAAAGGCTCCAGAGACACAGGTAAGGCTTCAGTGTGAGAATCGGTGGGAATCGCGGGCTGAGCGGCTGTATAAAGGCTCCAGAGACCCAGGTAAGGCCTCAGTGTGAGAATCAGCGGGAATCGCGGGCTGAGCAGCTGTATAAAGGCTCCAGAGACCCAGGTAAGGCCTCAGTGTGAGAGTCGGCGGGAATCGCGGGCTGAGCGGCTGTATAAAGGCTCCAGAGACCCAGGTAAGGCCTCAGTGCGAGAATTGGCGGGAATCGTGGGCTGAGCAGCTGTATAAAGGCTCCAGAGACCCAGGTAAGGCCTCAGTGCGAGAGTCAGCGGGAATCGCGGGCTGAGCGGCTGTATAAAGGCTTCAGAGACCAGGTAAGGCCTCAGTGCGAGAGTCGGCGGGAATCGCGGGCTGAGCGGCTGTATAAAGGCTCCAGAGACCCACATAAGGCCTCAGTGCGAGAGTCAGCGGGAATCGCGGGCTGAGCGGCTGTATAAAGGCTCCAGAGACCCAGGTAAGGCCTCAGTGCGAGAGTCGGCGGGAATCGCGGGCTGAGCGGCTGTATAAAGGCTCCAGAGACCCAGGTAAGGTTTACCAATCTCCAATCTTGGAACTCGGAGGGAAGGAGAGAGGTAAAAAATAATCCAACTGTGACGTCACCAGAAAGCGGGTAAGTGATGGTTGGTAAGTATTTCTCCCTTTTTAAGCTTAAATCTCTTTGGTTTATAGTTTCTAAGGTGTGATATTCACCATCTAGAATCGGTGCAGAGGGTATTTAAGAATAATATTAATAAATTTAATTAATTACATAGAATGGGAGATCAGGTGATGTGTTGCTGCTGCAATTTGTGGGAGCTGGTGGACACCATTGATGCTCACGGTGATCACATTTGCAGTAAGTGTTGGCTGCTCGAGGAATTCCGGCTCCGTGTTGAAGAGCTGGAGTCCAAGCTTCAAACACTGTGCCACATCAGGGAGGGGGAGAGTTACCTGGACTCTGTGTATCATGAGGTATTCACACCAATTAGATTAATTAATTCAGATGTAGTCCGTGGCCAGGGTCAGGATGGTGTGACTAGAAGTGAGGCAGGTGCGGGGATCCAGGAGGTAGTGTTGGAGGAGCCGCAGCCCTTGCACTTGTCCAACAGGTTCGAGGCTCTTACTCCCTGTGAGGATGGGAACAGGGACTGCGGGGAGGATGAGCAACCTGGCCACAGCACCGTGGAGCGGGGGGCCATTCAAGTGGGGGGAGTTAAAAGAAATGTTGTAGTGGTAGGGGATAGTATCGTTAGGGGGATAGATAGAGTTCTTTGCAGCCGAGAGCGAGAGTCCCGAAGGCTGTGTTGCCTGTCCGGTGCCAGGGATAAGGACATCTGCTCTGGACTGGAGAGAAACTTGGAGTGGGAGGGGGAGGATCCAGTTGTCGTGGTCCATGTTGGTACCAACGACATAGATAGGACAAGGAAGGAGGTTCTGCTGAGGGAGTTTGAGCAGCTAGGGGCCAAATTAAAAAGCAGAACCACAAGGGTAATAATCTCTGGATTATTACCTGAGCCACGAGCAAATTTGGCTAGGACAAATAAAATTAGAGAGTTAAATGCGTGGCTCAAAGACTGGTGTGGGAGAAATGGGTTTTGCTTCCTGGGACACTGGCACCAGTACTGGGGCAGGAGGGAGCTGTTCCATTGGGACGGGCTTCACTTGGCCAGTGCTGGGACTAGAGTCCTGGCGGATCATATAACTAGGGCTGTAGAGAGGGCTTTAAACTAACTAGTGGGGGGGACGTTCCTAGAGAGCAAATAATAAAAATGACAACAGAGAAGGTCATAGACTTAGGTAGCAGTGGGGAAATTAAAAACCAGAGCGTGTCAGGAAGGGGCAGAAGGTATGGAGTAAAAGGTAAAGTAATAAAAAGGGCAAAAGCAGGGACTAAGTGTCACAAAACATCTTTGAAAGTTCTCTATCTGAATGCACGTAGCATTCGTAACAAAATAGACGAGTTAATGGCACAAATAACTACATATGGGTATGATCTTGTGGCCATTACAGAAACATGGCTGCAGGGTGACAATGCCTGGGAATTAAACATACCAGGTTATTTAACGATCAGGGAGGACAGGCAGGAAGGAAGGGGAGGTGGGGTGGCTATGTTAATAAAGGAAGGAATCACTGTAATACAGAGAAATGATATTGGGTCAAAAGATCAGGATAATGAAACAGTTTGGGTGGAGGTAAGGAATAATAAGGGGAAAAAAACACTAATGGGCGTAGTGTATAGGCCTCCGAACAGTGGCAACTCTGTTGGACGGAGTATCAATCAGGAAATAGTTGAGGCTTGTAATATGGGAACATCTATAATTATGGGGGATTTGAGCTATCATATTAATTGGACAAATCAAATTGGGCAGGGCTGCCTTGAGGATGAGTTCATTGAGTGTATTAGGGATGGGTTTCTTGAGCAGTATGTAACTGAACCGACCAGTGGGCAAGCAACCTTAGATCTGGTCCTGTGTAACGAGACAGGATTAATTAAAAATATCCTAGTAAAGGATCCCCTTGGAATGAGTGACCATGACATGATTGAATTCCATATTCAATTAGAGGGTGAGAAGGTTGGATCTCAAACAAGCATGCTAAGCTTGAATAAAGGAGACTATGAAGGTATGAGAGCAGAATTGAGTAGAGTGGATTGGGAAAATAGATTAAAGGGTAAGACGATACATGATCAGTGGTGTAAATTTAAGTAGTTATTTCACAACTTCCCAAAAAAATATATTCCACTGAGAAGAAAAGGGTGTAAAAGAAAAGACAGCCATCCGTGGCTAAGTAAAGAAATTAAGGATAGTATTCAACTAAAAACAAGGGCATATAAAGTAGCCAAATCTAGTGGGAGGATAGAGGTTTGGGAAAACTTTAAAAGACAGCAAAAAATAACAAAAAGATTGATTAAGAAAGGGAAGTTAGATTATGAAAGTAAATTAGCAAAAAATATAAAAACAGATTGTAAGAGTTTTTATAGTTATATAAAAAGAAAAAGGGTGGCTAAAGTAAATGTTGGTCCCTTAGAGGATGAGACCGGGAAATTAATGGTGGGAAATATGGAGATGGCAAAAACACTGAATGAATATTTTATATCAGTCTTTACAGTAGAAGACACTAAGAATATCCCAACACTGGACAAACAGGGGGCTAAAGGTGGGGAAGAGCTAAACACCATCAAAATCACTAAGGAAGTGATACTCAGTAAAATAATGGGACTCAAGGCGGATAAATCACCTGGACCTGATGGCTTACATCCTAGGGTCTTGAGGGAAGTGGCGGTAGAGATTGTGGATGCATTGGTAAAAATTTTCCAAAACTCCCTGGACTCGGCAAAGGTCGCGGCAGACTGGAAAACTGCTAATGTAGCATCCTTATTTAAAAAGGGCAGAAGACAGAAGGCTGGAAACTATAGACCGGTTAGCCTAACATCTGTGGTAGGTAAAATTTTGGAGTCCATTATTAAGGAGACAGTAACAGGACATTTGGATAATCATAATTTGATAAGACAAAGTCAGCATGGTTTTATGAAGGGGAAGTCATGTTTGACAAATTTGCTGGAGTTCTTTGAGGAAGTAACATATAGGGTGGATAAAGGGGAACCAGTGGACGTAGTGTATTTAGACTTCCAAAAGGCATTTGACAAGGTGCCACACAAAAGATTATTGCTTAAGATAAAAAATCACGGGATTGGGAGTAATATCCTGGCATGGATAGAGGATTGGCTATCTAACAGAAGGCAGAGAGTTGGGATAAATGGTTCATTCTCAGACTGGCAATCAGTAACTAGTGGTGTTCCGCAGGGGTCAGTGCTGGGTCCCCAACTCTTTACAATCTATATTAATGATTTGGAGGAGGGGACCGAGTGTAACATATCAAAGTTTGCAGATGATACTAAGATGGGAGGGAAAGTAGTGAGTGAGGAGGACATAAAAAACCTGCAAGGGGACATAGACAGGCTAAGTAAGTGGGCAGAGATTTGGCAGAGGGAATAGAATACTGGAAAGTGTGAGGTTATGCACTTTGGCAGTAAACATCGTAGAGCAATTTATTATCTTACTGGCAAGAAACTGGAAAGTACTGAAGTACAAAGGGATCTGGGGGTCCTGGTGAACGAAGCTCAAAAGGTTAGTATGCAGGTGCAGCAAGTGATTAAGAAGGCCAATGGAATGTTGGCTTTCATTGCTAGGGGGATAGAATATAAAAATAGGGAGATATTGCTTCAGTTGTACAAGGTATTGGTGAGACCGCACCTGGAATACTGCGTACAGTTTTGGTGTCCATACTTAAGAAAGGGCATACTTGCTCTCGAGTCAGTACAAAGAAGGTTCACTCGGTTAATCCCGGGGATGAGGGGATGGACATATGAGGAGAGGTTGAGTAGAGTGGGACTTACTCATTGGAGTTCAGAAGAATGAGCGGCGATCTTATTGAAACATATAAGATTATGAAGGGGTTGGATCGGGTGGATGCGTGGAAGATGTTCCTGATGATGGGTGAAACTAGAACTAGGGGGCATAGTCTTAGAATAAGGGGCTGCTCTTTCAAAACTGAGATGAGGAGGAACTACTTCACTCAGAGGGTGGTAGGTCCATGGAATATGCTGCCCCAAAAAGCTGTAGAAGCTACATCATTACATAAATTTAAAACAGAAATAGACAGTTTCCTAGAAGTAAAGGGCATTAAGGGTTACGGGGAGCGGGCAGGAATTTGGACATGAGTCTATGTTTGGATCGGTCATGGCACTGTGGGTGGCGGAGCGGGCCCAGGGGCCGTGTAGCCTGATCCTGCTCCTATTTCGTGTGTCTAATTCTGTTAGATTCAGGAGATGGTTCTGTGATAGTGGATTGGCGGTTAGGATCAGATCAGCCATGATCTTATTGAATGGCGGAGCAGGCTCGAGCGGCCGATTGGCCTACTCCTGCTCCTATTTCTTATGTTCTTATGTTCTTATGTTCTTACACTGAGTACTTTGGCAATGCGGGGAGACAAAGAAAGGGAACCTCGAAAGATGTTTTTACTGCATTTAACACAGGATCCTCTGTTCTAAACAGCCTGGATGACATAGAGTTGCAGACACAGATAAACGGTTTAAAAACACATTTACGAAAAATCTTAATGGATGAAAATACAGTAGTTGGCTCAGAGCTACACGAGGACCAAGCTATGATGGTCCATTTAAAAGAGATCATTGCTGAGCTGGAAAGACACGCCAAAATTGTAAATGCCCTCATAAGAGAGGACAGGAATGCTTCAGATCAGGCTGCACAGAACGAGGTGTGTGTACTCTATGGGGCATGGTTGCTGGGCGAGGGCCGCAGTAACCTGGAGGATGTAAAACAGGGTTTAGTCCCCTCCTGGATCAGCAACAAGCACCTCGTAGCCCTCCACCCATTTGAGAATGCATTAAGCCCATTTCAACTCTGGCTAGCTTCTGAGGTCTACCCTGTCCCAGTAGATTGTGGGCGCTCTAACCACACTATCATGGGGATAGTAGTGAGGATGCCAGTCATGGGTGGGACAGCCTGACCCACGCTGGTATACAGGGTAGAGAACATTGGAGTCATTCAAGGGGGTGTACACATCCGTTTCACAGCGGTCCCACCTTATGTCATAAAGTGGGAGCACGCTATGACAGGTACTGACCTCTCGGGGTGCCGGAGCTGGGGAGCACACATAATACTGTTTCCCCAGCACTTGAACGCCTATTCTAAACCACAGTGCGGGTTTACAGCTGCTGGTGCAAGACCTATAAACTGTACCATGGAGATAATGGCAAAAGACCATGTTCCCCCACAGGTAGCATATATAGGAGGTGGGACATATTGTGTCACCACCAGTGCACCCCACTATCAGCTTGGACAGCATAGCTGGTGTCCGGTAAGTGACAGCAGTTTCTGCTTTAAACCCGAGGCAGAAGTTCAAGTGGTCCAGGAACGGATTGTCCCCATTCCTGAACCCTCCACTGTTCACCTCACTGTAACAGAAAATTTCACCAACCTGCAAAAATATGTGGCATATTTCGGCTACGAAATCCCCCCTCTACCAGAACATCTGACCAAGAAACTAAAAGCAGTAATCGTCTCACAAAAACATTTCTACATGTTGGAGCAGAAGACGGTAGAGATCGGGGCCAAGATATTGGATATTGTGGTTCCAGCATGGTGGGACATTTTTGAAAATATGGAGTTTCCTTCATGGATTAGAATGGCTTCCCACATCCTTGTGGTTTGCCAGCTGGGAATAGTATTGTATCTGTTGTGCACTCAGTGTAAGGGAAAAGGCAAAATACTAGAATTCCAAAGCCAAAGGACTTGGAAGGAGCATTATGTTAAGGTGGAGGGAGATACACCTGTTTGAATCTTTTATTTTATATTTTCTGAATAAAGATTGTTTTTTTGTGTGTTTGTTATTTTTAATAATGACTTTGACATGTTATTTTTAATAAGGATGTGCATATACCAAGTGGTGCAGGGGTGTTGGACCCCCTCCATGCTTGGATGTATGTAAATAATTGTATTTTTGCCTATGTATAATTATGTACACTACATTTTTGAAGAATGGGAAATGCATGTGTCATGGGATTTTTAGATAGGTAATTACAGGGAAGATTGGCGATGGAAGGTCGGGAATTTTGCTCACCTTCGTAAGGATGATACTTAAAGCGAGTTTTAGTATCAACGGGGGGGAGTGTAGGGTTCTCAAAATTCCCACATTCCCCAAAGTTATTAACAAAGGGACCCTGAAGGACAAGTTATTAATAAGGGTACCCTAAAGAAAATGGCTTTGGACTTTGTGGCAAAAAAATACCTGCAAGATTGAAAGCAGGACCCTGCAAAACAGCAGGTCAAGTTCAAAAAGGCTTTGAAAAACCTGACATGCCTGGGCCTGTCGGAGACATGTTATTTTGAAACCAGACAACTAGATGATACAGAATACGCATTCTTCATTTTGAAACAAATCAACTCAGGAAAAACTTAATCTTGAACCCATCAAACCTTTGCATAAATAATCGGTTACAGTCCGAAGTAGCTATTGTGCCAGGAAGACACCGATTAACATTATGAATAACAAACACCCAAGATATTAAAGCCATTTAGCAACGAGACAACCGCCCCAAATTCAGTTAAAGTGAATGGCCATAATCACTTTAACGAGCCCGTCAAAATCGGACAAAGAACTAACCCTGATTTGGCACGCAGATAACAAACCTCAGAAAGAGTATAATTGTAGGCCCACCGGTAACCAGTGACACACGACTGCTACGGAGCAGACGAGCAAGCAGAGAAGGGCGGTGTGGTGAAGCGTTGGGGACAAGCAGGCACACGCGCAGGTCCAGGGTCGCTCAAAACTCAAAGAAGTAGACGGAACGTCACGGCGAGGAGGCACGGTGGGGCAGGCTCGACCAAAGATGACTAGGCCGCAACCGCAGCCTTACACGAGGACCGACCACAAGCACCGTGGTAACAAAGGGCCGGGTAAACCATACCTTCAGATCATTATCACTACACAGGTAATGATCTAGGCCACCGCGACCGAGCCGACACCGAAGACCGCCAGCCAAACCTCAACCGCAACAAAAACTTGATGACCAGACCACCACCAGAAAAACAAAACCCGAAGTTTTCCACTCTACAAGCTAAAGTACCCAACAAAGACTTTACTCCCTATCTCTAATGGAGAAAAGAAGGTATTTGTAATGATCAGTAACATGTCATTCTAGAATGGTACACTAGGTGGAGCTGTATATTTAGTAGTGGGGCTACCCACAAGGCAGTTGTCAAGATGGATGCCTGTACACTAGTCCACATGGCTGAATAAATGACTAGCTCAAGCTAGCTGTTCATAATGAAAACGTCTATCTATTTACGAACATAACAGTACTTACTTGGACAAATCCACAACCGCGCCCTTACCGCATCTGCAGACTCCACCCAACTGAAGAATCTTCACAGATTCTAAGACCGGGACCACGTGGCGACAGCAGGTCCCAAAGGATACAAAGAGCGAACCCCAAAAACGCAATCGGCTTAATTGACAGGATTCGAACTGTCAAGAAACCCCTATTGGTGAGCATAATCCCTGGCTCTTGTAGTGCAATTTAGTTAGGTATTGGGGGTGGGACAAGGGTAGGGGGATTATTAATGTGATTTTCCCTCATTGTGCCGTGTGGCCCCTATTCTTAATTAAGTGTACTTTCGTATGCCTGTAACTATTCCAGTAATTTTCAGTGTTGTAATTTTATTGTGCCTTTAATAAAATACAGTTTTCTTGCACCAATCCAGTTGTCTATTCCAATTTGTATCGCAGCCTGTACCTAAGTCCGGAATCTAGAACCACAGGGGTGTGGGAGCGATTCGAACCGCTCAAAACAGTCAGGGGCAAGCTGACTGCGCACACCAACCCCCGACAGCACCACCACCTGCAAGTTCCCCTTCAAGCTACACACCATCCTGACTTGGAAATCTATCACTGATCCTTCATCGTCGCTGGGTCAAAATCCTGGAACTCCATCCCTAACAGCACTGTGGGAGTACCTTCAATGCATATACTGCAGCGATTCAAAAAGGTGGCTCACCACCACCTTCTCAAGGGCACTTAAGGATGGGCAATAAATGCTGGCCTTGCCAGCGATGCCCTCATCTCAGGAATGAATAAAACAAAACCTCAGCATCCTGTTTGACTCTCGGCTGAGCTTCTGACCTCATATCCTCTCCATCACAAAGACTGACTACTTCAAGCTCTGCAACATGGCCCATCTCAGCACCTGCCTCAGCCATTTTCCTGCTAAAACCCTTATCCATGCCTTTGTCACAACCAGCCTCGAAGGGGTCAATTTTAACTACCCCATTTGGTGGAAACCATACTGGGGGACTGTTAAAATGGAACCGGGATACTTACCCAGTCCTTTCCCACCATAATCCTAAATTGCAGGGGCAAAGACACCCATCCCAAGCCAACGGGGATACTCCTTGTATATGCTGATTGGGTTTCAATAACGTCAACGGGGCTGATCTGCTATTTTAATTTGGGACCTGATTGGGGGAGTAGTTTTGGTGGTGGGAACAATTGCCAGGGCCAGAAGAGGTAAGTTTTTTTTAATATTTGGTTTTCTGGTAGGCCAGGAGGAGTAAAAAAAAAGTTCCTCCAGACCCCACAGGAAAACTTTGGGCTTCACTTGTCCTGTGTAGGATTCGCAAAATTCAGCAGATCCCTGACCCCCAAAACCAAGAAGATTACCCTAAAGAAGGGATTTTTTTTGGACGGTTAATAAACCATGTCAGAATGGTATAAGAATATTGGGCCTAAGGGAGATTTAAAAATCAAAGACCCGAGGATTTTGGTTTTTATTTTAAAAGCATGTTCGAGCCTGTGGAAGGAAAAAGGCTGCAACAAAGGAATTGGGATTGGCCTCTGTAAACGGACAGTTTTGGGTATTGGCATTAACCAAGCTGTCTGGGGACTATCTAGACTGTCTCAGTCAGTTTACATACTGGCAATAGCCCAACAGAAAAGCAGTTCCCGCCAAAATTACAGAACCATCCAAAACCTTGCATAATGCAAAACATGCCACCAACCAACAAAAGAACTTTGGCCCCCACAGGAAAAGACAACTTTACTGCAATTAAACAAGAGGTTAAACAATCGATGGGACCATCCTGAAACCACTTTACACGTTCTTAAAACAACTTAAGATCGATGGGACTATCCCGAAACCAATTAAGCAATTCACACCAATCAATATTAACGAGCCCGCCAAAACTAACAATAAGCCAGAACTGATTTGGCGGGCAGATTAGCAGGCCTCAATCAGTATAATTGAAGGCCTGTTTTTACAGCAGTCAGTTCAAGAAGTTCAGTCGAGTTCAGCAAGGAAAGAGTTCAAGTTCGAGGTTCGAAGGAGTCGTCGACCCAGAAGAGATCCACCAACATCGGGATCAAGAAGTCCATCTCGAAGCAGTTCTCCCTCTCGAAGAAGTAACACACCATCGCGGCAGACCAGGGCCCCACGAAACAAACAACCAAAAATATTACCAGCAACCGGGTAATATTGGGCCACCGCGACCAACAAGAAACCAACTTGGAAGAAACCGAAGATCCGCAAGCTTTTTTCCACTCTACAATCTATCCTGACTTACCCCTGGGTAAGATTTTATCGAAAAGACTCTAAACCCTACTCCTAACCAAAAGAAATTGGGTACTCACCTGATAGATCCAATACGCACCCTACCGCATCAACGGACTCGCGAAGACTGACCAGCTACGCAGGTAAAGTCCTCTACCGTGTCTGGGGTATGGCAGGCCCCAACTGACACATCTAGAGAACCCCAAAATCGCAAACCTCTACGACTGTCAAAATAAGTCGTTTTGGTGAGCATTATCCCTGGTCCTCTGGAGCCCAACTTAGCTAGTGAAGTGGGATTGGGAGGGGTGAAGTATTCTGCCGATTGTTATTTTCCCTCGTATATTCCGAAGTGTTCCCCCAATTTAGAGTGTTAAGATTATTGTGTTGTATATGTTCTTTCTCAAATAAAGTTCTTATTTCTTTCACCAAAATTCAGTTGCCTGCTGCACTTTTCATCACAACCCCCAAATATGTCCCAAGTCTAGAGCCAAAGGAGTGGGAGCGATTAGAACCGTTCATAAGTCAGAGGTGAAGCTGACCCCAAACACCACCCCTTACACCTGGATTTCACCCCTATCCCAACTGGGCACCCCCTTCTGGAGCACTTACCTTGTGACGGGGGTCCACGGTGGTGACCTCCTGTCTCCCGATTTACACGGCCAGACAACCACCTCCCACCAATTTCCTGGCCGTTTAGTTCTGAAAGATGGCAGGCAGCATACTAATGAGGTCCAGCCATGAGAAATTGGCTGCGCCTCCTGAACCGGCTGGCCACTCATTTAATAATAGGATCTGGTCAACCCACTATTGGCCGCAGTACCTTCAGCTATCTAGGCTCAAAGTTCTGGAAATCCTTGCCTAAAGCTCTCCTCCCCACTTCCTCCTAAAGACCCTCCTTAAAACCTACCTCTCTTACCAGCTTATAGTCTCCCCATCTAATATTTCTTTCCTTGACTCGATTGTTGTCTGATTACGCTTCTATGAAATGCCTTGGAAGTTTTCCAACATTAAAGGGGCTACATAAATGCAAGTTGTTGCTAAATGAATTTTTTAACACATTCATATGAAATTCTGTATGATACTTTAACTAAAGGAAAGAAAGAAAAAACTTGCATTTATATAGCAGCTTTCATGACCTCATTACATCTCAAATCGCTTTACAGCCAATGAGGTACTTTTGAAGTGTAGTCACTGTTGTAATGTAGGAAATGCAGCAGCCAATTTGTGCACAGCAAGCTCCCACAAACAACAATGAGATAAATGACCAGATAATCTGTTTTTTAATGATGTTGGTTACGGAATAAATATTGGCCAGGACATTGGGAAAATTCCCTTGCTCTTCTTCAAAATAGTGTCACGGGATATTTTACATCCACCTGAGAGGTTACACGGGTCCTCAGTTTAATGTCTCATAAGAACATAAGAACATAAGAAATAGGAGCAGGAGTAGGCCAATCGGCCCCTCGAGCCTGCTCCGCCATTCAATAAGATCATGGCTGATCTGATCCTAACCGCCAATCTACTATCACAGAACGATCTCCTGAATCTAACAGGATTAGACACACAAAATAGGAGCAGGATCAGGCTACATGGCCCCTGGGCCCGCTCCGCTACCCACAGGGCCATGACCGATCCGAACCTAGACTCATGTCCAAATTCCTGCCCGCTCCCCATAACCCTTTATTCCCTTTACTTCTAGGAAACTGTCTATTTCTGTTTTAAATTTATGTAATGATGTAGCTTCTACAGCTTTTTGGGGCAGCATATTCCATGGACCTACCACCCTCTGAGTGAAGTAGTTCCTCCTCATCTCAGTTTTGAAAGAGCAGCCCCTTATTCTAAGACTATGCCCCCTAGTTCTAGTTTCACCCATCATCGGGAACACCCTCCCCGCATCCTCCCGATCCAACCCCTTCACAATCTTATATGTTTCAATAAGATCGCCTCTCATTCTTCTGAACTCCAATGAGTAGAGTCCCAATCTACTCAACCTCTCCTCATATGTCCATCCCCTCATCCCCGGGATTAACTGAGTGAACCTTCTTTGCACTGACTCGAGAGCAAGTATGTATTTTCTTAAGTATGGACACCAAAACTGTATGCAGTATTCCAGGTGCGGTCTCACCAATACCTTGTACAACTGAAGCAACACCTCCGTATTTTTATATTCTATCCCCCTAGCAATGAAAGCCAACATTCCATTGGCCTTCTTAATCACTTGCTGCACCTGTATACTAACATTTTGAGTTTCGTGCACCAGGACCCCCAGATCCCGTTGTACTTCAGTACTTTCAAGTTTCTTGCCATTAAGATAATAACTTGCTCTACGATTTTTACTGCCAAAGTGCATAACCTCACACTTTCCAGTATTGTATTCCATCTGCCAAATCTCTGCCCACTTACTTAGCCTGTCTATGTCCCCTTGCAGGTTTTTTATGTCCTCCTCACTCACTACTTTCCCTCCCATCTTAGTATCATCTGCAAACTTTGATATGTTACACTCGGTCCCCTCCTCCAAATCGTTAATATAGATTGTAAAGAGTTGGGGACCCAGCACTGACCCCTGTGGAACACCTCTAGTTACTGATTGCCAGTCCGAGAATGAACCATTTATCCCAACTCTCTGCCTTCTGTTAGATAGCCAATCCTCTATCCATGCCAGAATATTACCCACAATCCTGTGATTTTTGACCTTAAGCAATAATCTTTTGTGTGACACCTTGTCAAATGCCTTTTGGAAGTCTAAATACACTACGTTCACTGGTTCCCCTTTATCCACCCTATATGTTACTTCCTCAAAGAACTCCAGCAAATTTGTCAAACATGACTTCCCCTTCATAAAACCATGCTGACTTTGTCCTATTAAATTATGATTATCCAAATGTCCTGTTACTGTCTCCTTAATAATGGACTCCAATATTTTACCTCCCACAGATGTTAGGCTAACCGGTCTATAGTTTCCAGCCTTCTGGCTACTGCCCTTTTGAAATAAGGGCGTTACATTAACAGTTTTCCAGTCTGCCGGAACCTTTGCTGAGTCCAGGGAGTTTTGGAAAATTATTACCAATGCATCCACAATCCCTACCGCCACTTCCCTCAAGACCCTAGGATGTAGGTCCAGGTGATTTATCCGCCTTGAGTCCCATTATTTTACCGAGTACCACTTCCTTAGTGATTTTGATCGTGTTTAGCTTACCCCCCTCTATAGCCCCCTGTTTGTCCAGTGTTGGGATATTCTTAGTGTCTTCTAATGTAAAGACTGATACAAAATATTCATTCAGTGTTTTTGCCATCTCCATATTTCCCACCATTAATTTCCCGGTCTCATCCTCTAAGGGACCAACGTTTACTTTAGCCTCCCTTTTTCTTTTTATATAACTATAAAAACTCTTACTGTCTGTTTTTATATTTTTTGCTAATTTACTTTCATAATCTATCTTCCCTTTCTTAATAAATCTTTTTGTTATTTTTTGCTGTCTTTTAAAGTTTTCCCAATCCTCTCCTCCCACTAGATTTGGCTACCTTATATGCACTATCCTAAGTGTCTTTACTTAGCCACGGATGGCTGTCTTTTCTTTTACACCCTTTTCTTCTCAGTGGAATATATTTTTTTTGGAAGTTGTAAAATAACTCCTTAAATGTACACCACTGATCATGTATCGTCTTACCCTTTAATCTATTTTCCCAATCCACTCTACTCAATTCCACTCTCATACCTTCATAGTCTCCTTTATTCAAGCTTAGCACGCTTGTTTGAGATCCAACCTTCTCACCCTCTAATTGAATATGGAATTCAACCATGTTATGGTCACTCATTCCAAGGGGACCCTTTACTAGGACATTTTTAATTAATCCTGTCTCGTTACACAGGACCAGACCTAAGGTTGCTTGCCCCTGGTCGGTTCAGTTACATACTGCTCAAGAAACCCATCCCTAATACACTCAATGAACTCATCCTCAAGGCAGCCCTGCCCAATTTGATTTGTCCAATTAATATGATAGTTAAAATCCCCCATAATTATAGATGCTCCCTTATTACAAGCCTCAACTATTTCCTGATTGATACTCCGTCCAACAGAGTTGCAACTGTTCGGAGGCCTATAGACTACACCCACTAGTGTTTTTTTCCCCTTATTATTCCTTACCTCCACCCAAACTGTTTCATTATCCTGATCTTTTGGTCCAATATCATTTCTCTGTATTACAGTGATTCCTTCCTTTATTAACATAGCCACCCCACCTCCCCTTCCTTCCTGCCTGTCCTTCCTGATCATTAAATAACCTGGTATGTTTAATTCCCAGGCATTGTCACCCTGCAGCCATGTTTCTGTAATGGCCACAAGATCATACCCATATGTAGTTATTTGTGCCATTAACTCGTCTATTTTGTTATGAATGCTACGTGCATTCAGATAGAGAACTTTCAAATATGTTTTGTGACACTTAGTTCCTGCTTTTGCCCTTTTTATTACTTTACCTTTTACTGCATACCTTCTGCCCCTTCCTGACACGCTCTGGTTTATAATTTCCCCACTGCTACCTAAGTCTATGACCTTCTCTGTTGTCATTTTTATTTTTGCTCTCCAGGAACATCCCCTCACTAGTTAGTTTAAAGCCCTCTCTACAGCCTTAGTTATATGATCCGCCAGGACTCTAGTCCCAGCACTGGCCAAGTGAAGCCCGTCCCAATGGAACAGCTCCCTCCTGCCCCAGTACTGGTGCCAGTGTCCCAGGAAGCAAAACCCATTTCTCCCACACCAGTCTTTGAGCCACGCATTTAACTCTCTCATTTTATTTGTCCTAGCCAAATTCGCTCGTGGCTCAAGTAATAATCCAGAGATTATTACCCTTGAGGTTCTGCTTTTTAATTTGACCCCTAGCTGCTCATACTCCTTTAACAGAACCGGCTTCCTAGTCCTATCTACGTCGTTTGTACCAACATGGATCATGACAACTGGATCCACCCCCTCCCACTGCAAGTTTCTTTCCAGCCCAGAGGAGATGTCCTTAACCCTGGCACCGGTTAGGCAACACAGCCTTCGGGACTCTCGCTCTCGGCTGCAGAGAACTCTATCTATCCCCCTAATAATACTATCCCCTACCACTACAACATTTCTATTTACTCCCCCCTCTTGAATGGCCCCCCGTTCCACAGTGCTGTGGCCAGGTTGCTCATCCTCCCTGCAGTCCCTGCTCCTGTCCCCACAGGGAGTAAGAACCTCGAACCTGTTGGTCAAGAGCAAGGGCTGCGGCTCCTCCAGCTCTATCTCCTGGATCCCCGTACCTGCCTCACTCATAGTCATACCGTCCTGTCCCTGACCATGGGCTACATCTGAATTACTTAACTTCATAGGTGTGACCACCTCCTGATACACAGAGTCCAGGTACTTCTCCCCCTCCCTGATGTGTCGCAGTGTCTGAAGCTCAGACTCCAGCTCATCAACACGCAGCTGGACTTCCTGTAGCAGCAGACACTTGTCACAGACGTAATCACCGTGAGCCTCAGTGGCGTTCACCGGCTCCCACATCTCGCAACAGTAACACATCACCTGCTCCATTCTATGTAATTAATTATATTTTTTATTGTTAGTTATGGACGCCCTCTGCCTGATTTTAGATGCTAGTATCCCCTTTAATTAATTGGATTTAAATTAAATCAATCCCTCTAGTTACACCAGTTAAATGGTTTACCAACAGTCACTCTGCACCAGAAAGGCCTTGGCACACCACAGCAACCTTAAAAACTATAAACCACAGACTTAAAGTTTTAAAATGAGAGAAATACTCCAACCAATCACCTACCTGTTTTGTGGTGATGTCACACCTTGAATACTTTTTACCTCTCTCCTTGCCTGAGATTGGAGATTGGTACGCCTACCTGAGCCTCTGGGGCCTCTTGTAGTCGCTCTGCCGTGCTGCTCCGCCTCCACCCGCTGCCGATGCCGCACTGAGGCCTACCTGAGCCTTTGGGGCCTCTTGTAGTCGCTCTGCCACGCTGCTCCGCCTCCACCCGCTGCCGATGCCGCACTGAGGCCTACCTGAGCCTCTGGGGCCTCTTGTAGTCACTCTGCCGCGCTGCTCCGCCTCCACCCACTGCCGATGCCGCACTGAGGCCTACCTGAGCCTCTGGGGCCTCTTGTAGTCGCTCTGCCGCGCTGCTCTGCCTCCACCCGCTGCCGATGCCGCACTGAAGCCTACCTGAGCCTCTGGGGCCTCTTGTAGTCGCTCTGCCGCGCTGCTCCGCCTCCACCCACTGCTGATGCCCAAAAGATGGGACCTCCGACAGTGCTGGTTTCCTTAAGGGGACCTCCCTCAGCACTGCACTGCATCATAGAAGTTTACAGTACACAAGGAGGCCATTTGGCCCATTGTGTCTGTGAAGTGTCAGCCTAGATTATAACTAAGACATTACCCCATTTAAAATAAACAGGTTTACGCCTTTGTTAAATTAGTGGCTAAGGAAATTTCATACGAATGCATTATTCTATTTATTCTAATATTACACAGCACTCTTTCAACCCGTAAATTCTTTCCATTTTCACTTTATTTTTGATTTACAGTAGCAATCTTACTTGTAAAGAGTAGAGGCTCTCTTGAAAGAATTTATTGTCAAAGAGAAATTGCTTTCCTTTTATGGAACAGAATTTTTCTTCATTCCCTCTTGTACCTCCCTGTTACAATTTTCTCTTATGTTTGTCTTCCAGTTTTCCTATATTCTAGTTTTATTTGCTTCCTTTGTTGTTGTAGACATTTTTGTCTACTTACAACATAGTTTGATGTTTATTTGCAATTACTTTCTTTTTGTTGACCTTATCTTTCCAATACTGATCACAGCTGTCTAACTAAAAGTTCTTTGGCATCATTGATCACAATAATATGTCTCCGACTATTGAGCTAATTGATTATCCAGTTTACATCATCTTTCTCGGTCCAAAGAATTTCCACTTAAGCCTCTTGCCTGTGAAAGTCAAGATGTATAACAATCACTGTATTACTATTAACCTTTGTCAGGTACATTTCATGAACTCATGTTATTTTTAAAGTTGTTTAAATGGTTTCCTATTTAATAGCTTCCAAAGGTCATTTAACTTCTCAAATCTTACTATTGCTACCTGCATAGGATCAGCTTCCATATGTACGCTGACAACACCAAGCTCTACCTCTCCACTCCCTCCACTGCCTCTGTGTTGTCTGACTGTTTGTCTGACATCCAGGGCTGGATTTTACCAACCTCGGCGGGTCTGTGGCAGACGACGTAGGTGGCAAGTCTCGGCCCCGCTGCCGGCTCCAGCCCACTGTCCAAAATGAATTTCCCCTGATTGGGCTTGTTAAGCCCGCCCAGCGTGTTTACCAGCCAATTGAAGGAAGCGGGTCTGGTGACGTCATTCGGTGATGCGCCATCAGTCGGTTTCCTTAAAGGGACCATGACCAAATTAATTTTGGTGTGGAGATGCTGGAGTTGGACTGGGGTGGACAAATGTAAGAAGTCACACAACACCAGGTTATAGTCCAACAGTTTTATTTGAAATCAAATAAAACTGTTGGACTATAACCTGGTGTTGTGTGACTTCTTACAAATTAAATTTGACATTTGTGCTGTCAGTGTTCTACAGCATTGAGGTACTGCAAACACTGACAAACACTGCCCAAAGGGGCAGGGCTGCACCCAGGCTCTCCCATGACTCCCTCCATGTGCATCTCCTTCTTTGAAACCCATAGATTGATATAGCACAGAAGGAGGCTATTCGGCCCATCATGCCTGTGCTGGCTTTTTGGTAGAGCTATCCAGTTACTCTCACTTCCCCGCTCTTTCCTCTTAGCTCCATTTTTCCCCTTCACGCATTTATCCAGTTCCCTTTTGAAAGTTATTATTGAATCTGCTTCCATCGCCCTTTCAAACAATGCATTCCAGATCACGACATCTCGCTGTGTAAAAATATATCCTCATGTCCCCTCTGGTTCTTTTGCCAATCACCTTAAATCTGTGTCCTCTGGTTACCAACAATTCTGCCACTGGAATCCGTTTCTCCTTATTTACTCTATCAAAACCGTTCATCATTTTGGACACCTCTATCAAATCTTCTCTTAATCCTAAAATGCCTTTGCTTTGCCGCTGACTGCAAATTCCAGGCCATCCTACATAATTATTACAAACCTTGTAATGACAAGAAACAATTGGCATGTTGTTGACCAACCGGCACTCTGAGGGTCTCAATAATAATACTAATAACAGAAAAGGTGAGAGCAGCAGTCTCCTTCCCTAGCGCCAGCAATGTATAATTCATGGCTCTTTGGCACTACAAATCCTTTCTCTTATTTACTCACCCAGGCAGTAAAGCATCTGTAAAGTGTCAGCCGTGGCTCAGTGGGTAGCACTCTCGCCTCTGAGGCAGATGGTCATGGGCTCAAGTCCAATTCCAAAGACTTGAGCACAAAAATCTAGGACTGACACTCTGCAGTGCAGTGCTGAGGGAGTGCTGCACTGTTGGAGGTGCCATCTTTCAGATGAGACGTTAAACCGAGGCCCCGTCTACTCTCTCGGGTGGACGTATAAGATCCCATGGCACTATTTCGAAGAAAAGCAGGGGAGTTATCCCCGGTGTCCTGGCCAATATTTATCCCTAAAACAGATTAGCTGGTCACTATCGCATTGCTGTTTGTGGGAGCTTTCTGTGTGCAAATTGGCTGCCATGTTTCCTACATTACAACAGTGGCTACACTTTATTGGCTGCATTGGGACATGAAAGGTGCTATATAAATGCAAGTCTTTCTTTCTTTATGTTTGTTGAATCTAAATCTGAAAAGATTGTGCATTTCAGGCCTGTCTACAATAATGGCCTCAACTTTGAAGTCGGCAATGTACCTACAGACTACACCACCGGCATCCGAACAGGATGTGCACTTACCCAATGCGGACCCTCCTTCGTGAACTTGCTGGCAGACACTGCGTATTCGAGGGCAGCATAATGGCCCATGGATCCCAGGGGCGCAGCCTGTGTGGAAGCGTACCTGGGATCACGTGGCCTGGTGCGCCAATCAGGAAACAGAAGCAACATGTATATGGAGAATTGATCTTTGAAGTTTTATATTTGGGGATTTGATCTTTGAAGCTTTCTCAGAGAAAGAAAAAAAGGAAATAAAATGAGGAAAAGAATAAATAAATCCAAGGAAATGAGGAGGCAGATTCCAGTCGTTTAATGGCATTTGGGAGAATCAGGGTGAAACTCAGTTAAATTAACATCTGCTGCATTCCCATTTATTTTAAAGAAATACAATTTAACATCCACTATAAGTTATTAGATGATTATGTGGGTATGCCTGTTAATTTGTGCTAATATTCCACATTTTCTCCGGGTGCCGTCCCAAATGAGACACTCAGGTTCTACAACTATGTACATTCCTGGATGTCATCTAATTGGGAGCAAAAGCATTTTTTTTAAATTCCAATACAGTAATAAAGCATCAGCTGAAGATTTTTTATTGACGGTATCCCCATACGCTGTGCAAACAGGCCCTGTGCCTATTGCTGGGCAATTAGCCCAATGCTGCGCCAGCAATTAGGTTTTCAATGTTGGTGCAGTGTCGGAACTTGACAGATCGCAAGTTCAGGATTTAGCACATGTTCAAGTGCCTGCGGAAATCCCCAACTTGCTGTCCATTTCAAAGGCACTATGATGGTGTACTCTCAGAATACGCCATCATACCCACCCCAAATTCTGCCTCATTGGCTGTGTATTGGCTCTTTTGATCCTTGTTTTTCATCGTGCCAGTAAGGTGGGTACTGCTAATCATTATTATTTTTCAGCTTGAATCCCTCCCATGTAAATATGCTTCTAGTCTGTGCACTGTTTATTATATTGCTTCCTCCAGTCTAAACAAGTGAAAATTGAATGACCAATGCCTCTCATGATCTTTATAATAACCTTTCTTGTGTCTGTCATGTACATTGATCCAGTCGAGTCTGTTGTCTGTAACAGTCATCAGTCAAATTTTTTCTTCCTCACTGGGGTTAACTCTCTGCATTTTTTCTCCTTTCTATTTAGTTATTTTCTACTTCCAGTATTCACCAATCATATTAACCAAAACCTTTATTCTCCATTTTCAATTTTTCCCCAGGTCATATTCCACTACAAAAAAAGTTACATTCTACCAAAAACAATCTCCAGTAGCAGCAATGACTAATCATCATTGACCCTGTCCAAACATATAAGGATTCAGAAATGCATCAGAACAGTTGGGGAGGACATTTTACAAGTACTCGACACAACCTATGGAGCTGACTGATTAGGAATGGATTTCACATGCACCGCTTCTTGTAGGTGAAAATTGGCTCAGCGTGCCAGGAAAAAATCTAGTCACCAGCTTTCAGCAGGGATTCTGTCTAACAGAAGTCTTTATTTTATTGAGGCCTGCAGAAGCATCTGTTTTCATTTTATCTGGTCTTACAGGGCGCCAGCTACAACTTCAAACATTAGCCAAATTCAGTTCTCAAGCTGTGAAAACAAGCTGATAATATTTCAGTGCAATGACGTGATAGATACAGACAGCATCCACCCCAGATAGAACCATATCTATTATTATTCTGAACTATATGGCAATGGAATTTTTTTTGTATTAAAGAATAAATTTGAAATCCAATTGGCTAAAGTACAAAGGTTTCCTTCAAACTGTAGTTATATTTCTTTATTAAGCCAGTAGAAAACATTGCTTGCATGCTAATAAAAAAAACAAATACTGTTAAAATGCCCATTACCATGGATAAATGATGTCTTTATCCCATTGCACAGCGACTGAGCTGAAAGAAAGATTATGAATGCTGGAAACCTGAAATACTAAGTGGAAATGTTGGAAATGCAATGAGTTTCAGTCAATATTTTTTTAATGGGTTTTATGTTTCAAGTCCAAATGTGATGTTATTTGTCTGTCAGTAAGAGGCACGAAAGTGGTTAGAGCTAAATAAATATGCTCTTTAATATGCAGCCATCTTAATTCTGTACTGCAGCTGTTAATCATACATATACGTCACCAAGAAGAATCTCCTTGCCTCTTGTAGACAACATTTAATTCAGATGCATCATTCATTGTTTCATATCAACAAGCATATTAATGTGTTTCTTGATAAATTCTTTTGTGGTTAAAGGTAGCTTCCTTGCTGGTAATTGGGTAGGTGGGATCAAGTGAAGGTACAGATTGCCTCCTAACTTCTTCTCCTTGGCCATTACATTTTCTTTTGTCAGTTTTGATGAGTCATTAACTTTCATAGTGTTCTTATGATTCACTGATGCAAATTGTATATGTTGAATAACTCTGGCATCCACTTGAAACAAAGGCAGGAAATGCTGGAAACATTCAGCAGGTCATGCAGCATCTGTGGGGAGAGAATAGACATTTTGGATAAGGACCTTCCTCAAAACTGGAAGATAGAGATGGATACTTGAAGCAAAATTACTGAAATTCTCTAGATCAGGATCAGAGTAGAAAGCAGCATCGATACAGTCATCAATGTAATGGAAACAGAGGTCAGAGAAGGGAACTTTGAGGGTGCCTGTGAGCACTTGTTCAGTTTTTGCGACATGCTGATCAAATGGAAGTGCGGTATGGACCTCAAAATGGTTTGGGCTTTTCACCAAAAGCATCAGGTGCGCAATCATACTGTCCGTGCAAAGTGAAAGTTGGCCTCTACACTTCTTCCTAAGTTCTTACTTTTTTCAGCTTCTTTGTTGTCAACTCACTAGCTTTGCACCTGTAGATGCAAGCTTTAGAAGTCAATGCTTGTTCTTTTAAAAGTCTCTTAGCACATTGTTCTGTATGCCAGTAGCTATTCTGAGGTAGATTTTCAACTTGCCGCCCGTGTGTAAAACGGGCATTGTGGATCAGCCGCCTGTTAAAGAGGCTGCCTGCTTATCAGTTCCATTGAATCCAATGGAAATTAATATCGGGTAGTTTCTATAACAGGGAATGATCTGCAATATCAGTTTTATGTCTAGATGGAAGTTGAAGATCTACCCAGTCTCTGACTTGGCTTTCATCTACAGCGCACGGTTCTATATTCTAGCTCAGGTTTGCAACTTACTTACAACTATAAAGTTTCATGAAAGCCTTTGTCCCATCTTTGAAAGAAAGTAAGACTTATATTTATATAGTGCCTTCACGGCCTTAAGATGTCCCAAAGTGCTTTATTGCCAATGAAGTTCTTTTGAAGAGTAGTCACTGTTGTATGTAAGAAAGTGAATTGATGAAAATGTCTCATTCATATCGTTCATTGATTTCCCCAATCTCCACAGAACTCTTCATCTTGGTGAGAACAACATCAATGTTAATCTTGTCTTCAGTGCCCTTCTTGCAATACTAATATTTAGTGTAGTAGTTCTAGCATCTTCTGAATGCTCAATAATACATGATCCAATTTCATAGTTGTTCCATATTCTACTAAAACTTTTTTTTTCAATTACCTGCCATTTCCAATGTTGCCATGGAGGCCACATTTTGTATAATAACCTATAGAGTGGCTGAATTCCCAAGTATCCACACAGAAGCGCATCCCCATGTAATGTTTATTGTTAGTTGGCTGTCAGTATGAATGGCAAAAACTTCAGAGCCAAATCATTTTTATTGTTTACTGTTAACCCATCCTAATTCTACATAGCAGCTGTCAATCATACAAACAACTCCTAGGTCAGAGGACACAGTCAGGTTCTCGTCCCATTCCCAGTCTGACCTCTCTGAACTTGGCCTCCCACACTGCTCTAATGAAGCTCAATGCAGGTTTGAGGAATAGCTTTGTACTCGGTATTTTACAGCCGTCTGGTCTTAACATTGACTTTAACAACTTCAGATCTTAACCACAGCTCCCTTTGCCTCTGGGACAGCATGTGCTGGTAAATAGGAAATAGGATGGGTGCACCAGTGCTCCCGAGAATGGGAGAAGTTGTGGGCTGGCGCTTGGGATTGGGATCCTCTATCAGTACACAGCCAGAAGAGTGGCCTGTACCCCAGATATCCACTTGCCTATTCTTCCATCACACTCCCAGCCCACTGGAGCTTTCTTTGCTTTGCTAAAATCAGAAGTACAATATCAAAATTTGAGGATGACACCAAATTGGGAGGTATAGTTAATACTGAGGAAGACAAGATACAAGATGTTAACAAATTTGCAAAATGGGTGTGTAAATGACAAATGAATTTCAATATAGAGAAGTGTGAGGTGGTGAGTTTTGATAGCAGGACTAAGGAGGCCACGTACTCCTTGGAAAATAAGACTTCATTTTTTACAGGAGGGGGCGGGTGGGAAGGGTGCACGGGAGCCCGATAGTGGGCAACAAACTCGGCAAAGTCAGGGATGTGAAGGTCTTGCTGATCTTAATGGTGATGTATTCTCAATATCATCTATTTTTTTAATTACCATTTTATTAACAAGGGTTTGTTGATGTGCTAAAATGTTTCTTGCAACTTGTCTTTTGGGAACATTTTGATGGGAGCACTAATACTATTTGCAGAGAAATTGCCAAAACGTTTATAGGAAACTGCATTTTTGTATTCAGCAACTTTATGGCAATATAGGACAAGTATCTTTATTAGAATTGTTAATGCATTTAGCTCTTACATCTTCCTACATATTATACTGTATCATGCTCTCACCTTTATCTGTGGACCATTGATCTATAATTGGCTAAATTCTACAGCCTTGTGTGATGACACATTTTGTGTTTTGCATTATATTTTGCAGGATGTTTACAAAATGGAAAATAAAACTATGAATTACTGCAAATTAGAAACAAAAAGTGAAAATACTGTTCAGCATCTGAAAGAGAATAATGGTTTAATGTTTCAGCAGGGACTGTGTGTTCCACTGTTTAATATTTCTGATTATAACATTTTCAGGAGAGATAGGGAGGGAAAAGAGTGGGTGGGTAGCATTACTAGGAAAGGGTTCGATCACATCATTGGAATGAAATTATGTCCTAGAGGGTTGCATTGAGATAGAATCCATATGGATATAATTAAGAAATAGGAAGGGAATTGGTTCAATTCTTTGTGTGCAATAAAAGCAACCCAAACAGAGGAGATGAAATAGAGGTGGGATTCTGCAGACAGCTCAGAAAGATATGTAAGAACAACAAGGCAATAATATTGGATGATTTTAACTATCCCACGATTGACTGCAATAAAGCTAATGCATGCGTTCAACGTGGAGAATGTTTTTTAGAATGCATCCAGGACTGTTTCCTAGATCAGTATGTTTCGAGTCCAACACAAAAAGAAGCAAGCAGGAAGCTAAGCTTACAGAATGCACCGGTGAAAAATAGTGATGCAACATTATAGGTCTGATTCTCTGATCCTCATGCACCACCAGTGTAGCTCCCCATTAGGAGTGCAGGATCAGCGAATTGTCCCATATATCAGTTTCACTATTTATTTTAACCAGTCTGTTAGATTGTGCAAAAGCAATAGTGAAATGGCTTCAAATACCTGGAACTTAAAATAAGGACCCAGCTATTAAGGGCAAACAAATGAAAGAATCTCATAACCAGAGTACCTTTCAACCTTGTTTAGTACATACAGGACAATAAGAGCCAGGAAAGAGGTTCAAATTTCATTCTGTAACTGAACAGGAAGAATTTAGTGCGCCATTCACTGGAGAACCTCTGGCTGTGATGTTGAGATGTAATGTGGCCTGAGAATTGCTCAATAACTGGACCAAACAAAAACTGGACATTAGCTGCCCAGTTTATATGCATTTTATTTTAAAAGATAGCCTGTTGAAAAAAACACAACTGTTCAACTAAAAATGGGATAGTGGGACCCTTCAGCAGTGCTAGCACAGTCAAGCAGGAGACGCCTGTATAGGATAGACCAATCCTAAGAAAGAAGAGAACATCAGGTAGCGGTGAAGAGTTGAAATATGAAAAGAACTTGCACATAGATTTTAAAATGAGATGTGATGTGCTGTTAACTGTGCACAAGTAATGTCAGTAAAGTATTTGAAAAGGCATTGGAAAGATAAAGATGGCTGAAATGGAAAAGGCAGGTTAGAACTTTTTTGGGTGATGTGGAGAATGGACTACTTTTTTATTATTACCTTTCTGTACAATATTGATGATCGATGCAGAGCAATTTTCATGTGCCCACTCATTTGTCCCATGTGTAATTCAGACACTTCATATATCGAGAGTCTATCGACATCATGCCTGAATTTCTCCTTTAACTGAAAAGTAAGAGAACACCTGTGTTTTAATAATCTGCTGATGAAAAAGTATTTTCAGAAATCGCAGGTTTCAAATCCGCATGCTCCCGTGATTTTGTTAGTCTCTTCTCTTCTCTCTCTCTCTCTCTTAGGCAGTCCCTCGGAACCGAGGATGACTTGCTTCCACATTAAAAATGAGTTCTCAGGTGACTGATGAGTCCAATGTGGGACCTACAGCCTCTGTCACAGGTGGGGCAGGCGGTGGTTGAAGGGGTGGGTGGGTGGGGTACTTGGGTTGATGTGCGCTCCTTGCACTGCCTGCGCTTGGCTTCCGCTTGCTCCCGGCGAAGAGACTCGAGGTGTTCAGCGCCTTCTCGGATGCTTCTCCTCCACTTTGTGCGGTCTTGGGCCAGGGATTCCCGGGTGACGGTGGGGATGTTACACTTTTTCAAGGAGGCTTTGAGGGTGTCCTTGAAGCGGTTCCTCTGCCCACCTGTGGCTCTCTTGCCGTGCCGGAGCTCCAAGTAGAGCGTTTGTTTTGGGACTCTCCTATCGGGTTTGCGGACAATGTGACCCGTCCATCGGAGCTGATCGAGCATGGTCAAAGCTTCGATGCTGGGGATGTTGGCCTGAGCAAGAACACTGACGTTGGTGCACCTATCCTGCCAATGCATTTGCAGGATCTTGCAGAGGCAGCGTTGGTGGTACCTCTCCAGTGCTTTGAGGTGCCTGCTGTTCATGGTCCATGTCTCTGAGGCATACAGCAGGGCGGGTATCACTACTGCTCTGTAGACCATGAACTTAGTGCCGGGTGGGTTTTGTTAGTGGGTGATTAATTACAGAGAAAACCATGCATTCCTCCAGTGGTCGTTAAAAGAAAAAGTTGGCCCAATTTTTGAAAGGGTGTGTTAAGAAAGTGTCAATTTTCCATTCCATTGTATATGCCTTTCTGAACTGGCACATAGGTGGCTACTATTTCAGAGCTTTTTGCCAATTTTACAATGACTGATAGCATTAATAGGAACATATGCAGAAAAAAGGCATCACTCAGGATTTCGAGGTGTTGCATTACTTTCATAGCGTAGACTGGCATCTCCTGTTTTCTGAGATTTAAATGTAATAAGTAAATGCTTTAAGGATGTGCGCTAGGAGTTAAGAGGATTAAGTGTTATACTGAAACAATTTATGCACCGTGAGAGAAACCATTGCTATCACCTTCACTTCAGCTGGTACCTTTCATACTCCTGTCAGAGAATATACAGGCACCAGTCAGTCAGCAATACCTAAATTAATTTCTTATGTCACTGCTGCTTTGCTCAAATGTCAAGTTAATCTTACAACGTCACTGCAGTAACAAAGGTATTTTACTATTACTGCATTCCCCAATTGCTATTTTTTCTTTATCAATTTTTCTCTCCTGTCATGAAGGTGTCCTGGGCACCTTCTGGTTACCTCACTCAAGTGACTTTTCCTAATGTCTGAGGCTTGACAGTGAGCATTGATGGCTATTTGATTCTGGGGATCATCATACCTGAATCCAGACGTGGCATGACTTTACGTCAACAACCAGTATTCAAAGCAAATGCCGGATAGCGATCAGGAATGGGAAGTTTGGCCTATTTACACCTCCATCAGTAATGCAGGTGTAAGCAGACGATAAAACTTGAGCTGTGAGTATAAAACTAGAAGACTAGAAGCAATGAAAATAACATTTTTACTGCCACTTACAGAAGCAGAAAGACTTCCAGCAGAACAAAGTTAATGCTCAATCAACTCCTTCAAAAATAATTGGACAACATATCTGATTAGGAATGGGATTGAAACATATAAGAATGAACTGAGATAATCAATACTCCATGGAACACTAAGGTGTGTGCACTGCTGTGCTCTGGCTAATGAATGAAAATAACTTGTCAGATTTTAATAGTGGAAACGAGGGATTAGGTAGATATTTTGGAGTTTTGATGATCAGGGAGAAATACTGCAAATCATTCCCTCAGGAGATACATAAATAAAGTGGTATTGAGTCCAAGGTGTGGAAGGTTATGCATGGTTTGTTGAAATGGAAGGTAATTAGAATCATAGGGGAGAAATTCGATTATGCCAAAGGCCGCCACGAGGGGCCGACCTGGAGACCAAAACAATGAAATGGCGGTGCGGGGCGCAGCCGGGCTTCACCTTGCGAGCGGAGGTCGGCCTGGGTCACAATCCAATATTTTCCCACGGATTGGTAAGGGGCCGTGGCAGGGCACTAAGGGGTCGCATCACTCGGCGATGACACTATTGCCGGCGGCACAGCGGCGCCGGGGGGCTATCGGCTACCACTGCTGCTAACCTACCGCTGAATTTCGCAGGAGGTGTTAGCGGCACCACGCCCAGGCACTAGGGGATTTGGTTCTCATTAGCGCCCCCAGGGGCGCTAACGAGAGGCGCAAACCAACCTAATTTTCCCCCCTAAAGAATCATAATGATACAGCACAGAAGAAGGCCATGAGCCCATCATGCCTGTGCCGATTCTTTGAAAGAGCTCTCCAATTTTTTCCCTTTCAAGTATTTATCCAATTCCCTTTTGAACGGTCCTATTGACTATGCTTCCTCCACCCTTTCAGACAGTGCATTCCAGATCATATCAATTCTCTGCATAATTTATTTTTCCTCATGTCGCCTCTGGTTCTTTTGTCAATTACCTTAAATCTGTGTCCTCTGGTTACTGATCCTTCTGCTCCTGGAAACAGTTTCTCCTTATTTACTCTATCAAAACCCTTCATGATTTTGAACACCTCTGTCAAATCTCCTCTTGTGCATGTCCTTTGCTGACATTACCAACTCTTATGTATATTCGAAATAACAACAGAAAATGCTGGAAATACTCAGCAGGCCAGGCAACATCCGTGGAGAGAGAAACATGTTCTGTCTGGGTATAATAAGATACAGACTGCAGCAGAAACGGTACAACAGGTGTTTATTCAACGTGGCTCACAGTTGAACTGATCTGTACAGATTACTACTCAGGGCTATATACAGGTGTGGTCACTGCCGGTACTACAGTATACATGAGCTGTAAAAGATAGTTCCCCACTTAAAGGTATATACATTACAATTCCACCCTTTTTAGATTAACAGTACCATAACGCTCATTTAACAATTAAATATCAAACTAATTACAATTAACTCTTTTAACATGCAACATTAGCTGAAAATAGTCTATTTATATATTCAGACTTTGGGGAGGCTTCCTAATCCTTTCTGGATAGCGCCTTTCCCGAGTGTCTTGCTCTTGGTGCGGAGGCAATTCTGGCCCCCTGTCGTCGGTTGGTTCATCAGCTTCCGATGCTACTGTTTCTGGGGTAGATGCGACCTGTACATCGGGTTCATCACCAGGTACGTATGGGCAAGGCATGGGGTTGACTTGTTCCTGTGACTCTAGGATCTGGTCAGCATGGCGTCTCACGATGCTCTCCCCAATGTCCACTGTGTACATTAGTGGGCCCTGCCGTGTGCATGTCATTCCTGGCTGCCATTTTTCTGTTCGGTAGTCGCGGACCAAGACTGGTTGCCCTACATTGAAGCTCCTTGTTGGCTTCTCATGGATGCGCTGGAATTGCTTACTCTCAACATCTCTTCGTACATTTGGTCTGAGCAAATCCAGGTGAGACCTTAACCTTCGGTTAAAGAACATCATGGCTGGGGCCTGGTTGGTGACTGCATGTGTCGCATTCCGGTAGGCGAACAGGAAATTGTCCACCTTGTGCTGCAGCGGAATGTTGTCATTGTACATAGCCTTTATTGCCTTCTTAAAGGTTTGTACTAACCTCTCAGCCAATCCATTTGTGGCTGGATGATATGGGGCGGATGTGTAATGCCTTACCCCATTCTTTTTCAAGAACCTCCAGAACTCTTCGGACACAAACTGTGGTCCGTTGTCGGAGCAAATCTGTTCTGGCAAGCCATTCCTGGTAAAAATGGTCCGTAGGACAGCAATAGTTTTCTCCGTGGTGGTGGAGGACATTTTGATGACCTCAGGCCATTTCGAGTGCGCATCCACGGCTATTAAAAACATTGAGTCCATGAATGGACCAGCAAAATCAATATGCACCCGTTGCCATGGAGATGAGGGCTACTCCCATGGGTGTAGAGGGGCCTGTGGTGGTGCATTTTGGACTTTCTGGCATCCTGAGCAACTCTTGGTCAGGTCCTCGATTTGTTTATCGATTCCTGGCCACCACACATAAGCCCTGGCTAGGCTATTCATTTCTAGGCTATTCATTTTTACCCCTCCCAGATGACCCTCATGAAGCTCATTGAGCACTCTATCCCTTAACTTGGGTGGAATTACCACTCGGGATCCACACATCAAGGTCCCCCGGCACATTGACAGCTGTTCTCTCCTTGTCGAGAATGCTGGTATCAGTGAGTTGCCATGTGCTGGCCATCCCTTCACCGTCAAATCATATACCCGAGACAGTGTCGGGTCATTTCGGGTTTCCTTTTCGATACAAGCGTTAGTTACCGGTAGGTATTCAACTATAGTCCAATGGAATATTTCGACAGGATCCACTGCTGGTGCTTCCTCCGCAGTAGGCAGTGGCAGGCGTGATAGCCCATCAGCATTTCCATGCTATTTTGTGCCCTTATATTCAATCTCATAGTGGTGCGCCCCTAGAAAAAGTGACCAACTTTGTAGTCGTTGCGCAGTCATCACCGGAACGCCCTTCTTCGGATTAAAAATGGAGACAAGAGGCTGGTGATCCGTCAGCAAGGTGAATTTCTGCCCGTGCAGATAGTGATTGAACTTTTTCACTCCCCACACTAGGCTGAGGGCCTCCCTGTCAATCTGGGCGTAGTTACGCTCGGCTGAGGTTAGTGATCATGGCGCAAAGGCTATTGGCCTCTCTGAGCCATCCGAGAATTTGTGCGACAGCACCGCTCCAATGCCGTAGGGTGACGCATCACATGCCAACCGAATTGGTAATGCTGGGTTGTAATGGGCCAATACCTCTTTCGATGTGATTAGTGTTTCGCTCTTCTGGAAAGCTCATCTACATTCGTCACTCCACTTCCATGGCACCCCAGTTTGCAGTAGGGTGCTCAGTGGGTGTAGTATTGTAGACAAATTTGGCAAGAACTTATGGTAGTAGTTTACCAGCCCGAGGGACGACCTCAGTTGTGACACATTTTCCGGTGCTGGAGCCTTGACTACTGCCTCAATCTTCTCTGGGGACTTATGTAACCCTTCTTTATCGATAACATGGCCACAATACGAGATCTGTTTTCTAAAAAACTCGCATTTGGGGCGGATAGCTCGGAGCCCATATTCTTGCAATCTAGTGAGTACCTGCTCCAGGTTGGCAAGGTGATCACTGTCATTTTCGCCCGTGACCAGGATGTCGTCCAAATAACACAGGGTCCCTGGGATCCCTTGCAGGACTTGTTCCATTGCCCTCTGCCAAATAGCCGGAGCTGATGCTACCCCGAATACCAGCCGGTTGTATTGGTAGAGACCTTTATGGGTGTTGATTGTGAGGTATTTTTTTGATGCTTCTTCTACCTCCATTTGCAGATACGCCTGGGCCAGATCAATCTTAGTGAAGCGTTTCCCTCCAGATAGCGAGGCAAAAATATCTTCAATCCGCGGAAGTGGATATTGTATGGTGTGAGGACCGGGCTCACTGTTACCTTAATATCCCCACAGATGCGAACCTTCCTTGGTTCCCCAGGCGTGCCGCTCAACGACTTTTTCATCACAGGGACGATGGGTGTAGCCCACTCGATCCAGTCTACCTTGGACAGTACACCTGAACCTTCCAGACTCTCCAGCTCTGCTTTGACGGCTGGGCGGATCGCATAAGGTACCGGTCTGGCCTTAAAAATTTTGGGCTTGCGTTTTCTTCAATTTGAATTGTCGCTGTCATGCCTTTTAGTGTTCCGAGTCCTTGCTGGAACACTCCTTTCGCGTCAGTTAGGATCTTTGACAGTCGCCCAGGTGTGACGTCGTCATCCTTTTTGTCAGCCACAGTCAGTGCCTGTATGGAATGCCAATCCAGTTGTATTTTCCGGATCCATTCACGTCCCAGTAATGGCGGTCCTCCATCTTGTAATACATACAGGTCTAGTTTTGGTGTTTCCTTACCGTTATATATAATGGTCACCCTTATTTTTCCTTTGGGGTAGACTTTTTGCCCCGTGTACGTCTTCAAAATAATTTTTGTGTCTCTCAAGAGTATGTGTGAGAATAGCCGCTCGTAGTCCCATCGGTTTATGACTGTTAGGGCTGATCCTGTGTCCAATTCCATCTTTACCTGGACTCCTGCTTTCTTGAGAGTGACCCAAATGGTTCGGTGATCCTCCGTTGTGATCACATTATGTAGTTTCAGACAACTCAGTTCCCTGCTTTCGGAGTCGTTATCACTCTTTTGTTCGTCTGAGCTATTCTCCGTCATCTTATGTACCTTCTTGTACTTTTCTTTGGTAGGTTTCTTATTGCTGGTTTTCTTTCCCAACCTGCAGACTCGTGCTATGTGTCCTACTTTTCCACACTGTCTGCACACTTTGTCTTTGAACCAGCAATCATTCTGGTCATGTGTTGTTCTGCCGCAGTGATAGCATTTCTCTGTTCCATATGACATTTCATTTGTGCCATATTCTTGCAGTCTCTGTTGTATCTCTGCAGCGCCCCGTGCTGCTGCTTCATATGATACCGCAATGCTGAAAGCCTTTTCCAGCGTAAGGTCCTTTTCAGATAAAAGCCGTTTCTGGGTTCCTTCACTTTGAAGCCCACACACAAACTTGTCCCTTAAGGTATCTGCCAGTCCCGCACCAAACTGGCAGTGTTTCGATAGTTTGCGCTGTTCTGATAAATAATCAGCATTGCTTTCATCCTTATTCTGGTTCTGTTTGTGACACTTGAATCTTTCTGCTATCAGCAGCGGTGTGGGGTTTAAATGTTCCTGTAGTATCGTTACTATGTCTTCAAAACTCTTTTCCATTGGCTTCGTTGGGGTTACTAGATTTCGTAATAACCCATACGTCTTTGCACCCATTAAATTTAACAATACCGACGCTTTCTTGTCATCTGACACCTCATTTGCCTTGCAGTACACCTCTATCGCTCGACATATGTAGTCCAATCTTCGACTTCATTGTCAAATGCGGTGATACTGCCACTCTTCGGCATTTTGGGTGTGGTTTAAAATGGTGTCTCCTGATGGCTTAAAATGGCGTCTCCCGCGCTTTCCTTCCTCCCCAGCTGCTGCCAACGCCGCATTCGGCGGTTCTCGTGGCAATGGCGGCGCCCCGTGGGTTTCGTGCACTTCTCCTGTGCTGCTGCCAACACCGCTCTCGGCGGTCCTCATGGCAATTGCGGCGCCTCGCGGGTTTCTGCGCATCTCTCTCTCCCTCTCTCCGACGCTGCTCGGCCCCTGAACACCGGCTGCGCCCTATGCGCTCTGCCCTCTCTCTCTCTCCCCCGTCGACGCTGCTCGGCCCTTTGCTGTGCCGCTCGGTCGGGCTCTAGCCCGCTGCTGTCCGGGAAGGGTCTGCGCACTACCTGTTGCCAGCCCGTTTCGCTGGACCACCTCGACTGGAAAGCCAAGCCTGGCTCTCGACAGCCTCCCCGCAATTCTCGAGTCTCTGCTGGATGACTGGGCGGTTGCCCGTGGTCGACGCCCGAGTCTCTGGCATTGACCTCCAATCCACTGATCTCCAGAAATGAATCCCCGGGAGGTGATGCAGAGTTGCAGGTAGGTTCGAACTTGCCTCGTCGTCAATGTTGTGTCTGGGTATAATAAGATACAGACTACAGCAGAAACGGTACAACAGGTGTTTACTCGATGTGGCTCACAGTTGAACTGATCTGTACAGATTACTACTCAGGGCGATATACAGGTGTGGTCACTGCTGGTACTACAGTATACATGAGCTGTAAAAGATAGTTCCCCACTTAAAGGTATATACATTACAAAACAGACTTAACGTTTCAGGTCTGGGACTTTTAAACATTAACTCTATTTCTCTCTCCATGGATGCTGCCTGGCCTGCTGAGTATTTCCAGCATTCTCTGTTGTTATTTCAGATTTCCAGCATAGAAACATAGAAACATAGAAGATAGGAGCACGAGTAGGCCATTGGGCCCCTCGAGCCTGCTCCACCATTCAATGAGATCATGGCTGATCATTCAAACTCAGTACCCTGTCTGTTATGTCCGTGTGTAATTGAGACACGGACTGCAGAAGTTGGTTATAACAGGTGTTTACTGAATGGAGACAAAACTGGAACTACAATACAAAGTTACTCTACAGGCTTATATACAGGGGTGGTCACTACTGGTACTGCAGTATACAGGGGCTGCAGAATATAGTTCCTTCTTCAAGGTACATACACTACAATTCCTCCCCTTTTAGCTAAACAGTACATAACATTTGATTAATAATTAAATAACATATTTACAATTACAGTTGCTATATACATTAGCTGAAGTTAATCAATTATAAATTCAGTCTTTGAGGAGGCTTCCTGATTCTGTCTGGATAACGCCTCTTTGGGGTATCAGGTTCTTCTGGCAAAGTTGATTCGGGGTCAACGTCGTTGTTTGGTTCGTCTGCTTCCAATATCACCGATTCTGAGGTAGATGCAATTGGTACTTCGGTTTCATCACCAGGTGTATAGGATCGTGGTGTAGATTTGACGTTTTCCAGTGACTCTAGAATCTGGTCAGCATGGCGTCTTACAATGCTCTCTCCAACGTCCACGGTATACATTAGAGGTCCTTGCCGTGTGCAGATCGTTCCTAGCTGCCATTTCTCTGTGCGGTAGTCCCGGGCCAAAACTGGTTGACCTATCTTGAAACTCCTGGTTGGCCTTTCATTCATATTCTGAAACTGTCTGTTCTCCACATCTCTTCTGATGTTTGGCTTAACCAAATCCAAGCGGCATCTTAGTCTTCGATTGAAGAACATTATGGCTGGAGTTTGGTTGGTAACCGCATGTGTCGCACTCCGGTAGGCAAATAAGAAGTTATCCACCTTGTGTTGTAGGGGTATGTCTTCATTACACATTGCCTTGATAGCCTTCTTGAATGTTTGAATGAACCTCTCAGCCAATCCATTGGTGGCTGGATGATATGGGGCGGATGTGTAATGCTTAACACCATTATTCTTTAAGAACCTCCGGAACTCTTCAGACACAAACTGTGGTCCATTGTCGGAGCAAATCTGTTCAGGCAGCCCATTTCTGGTGAATATGGTTCGTAAGACTGTGATCGTTTTTTCTGTGGTGGTTGAGGACATTTTTATTACCACTGGCCACTTTGAATGTGCATCCACCGCAATTAAAAACATCGAGTCCATAAATGGACCAGCAAAATCAATGTGTACCCTTTGCCATGGAGATGAGGGCCACTCCCATGGATGTAGAGGGGCTTGTGGTGGGGCGTTTTGGACCGTCTGGCATCCTGTACAGCTCTTGGTCATCTCTTCGATTTCTCTATCAATTCCCGGCCACCACACAAACGCTCTGGCTAAGTTCTTCATTTTTACCCCTCCCAGATGACCCTCATGAAGCTCATTGAGCACTCTATCCTTCAATTTGGGTGGAATTACTACTCTGGATCCACACATCAAGGTTCCTCGGCACACTGACAGCTGTTGTCTTCTCGGCGAGAATGCTGGCAACAGTGGTTCGCCATGTGCTGGCCATCCCTTCACCGTTAAATCATAGACCCTGGAGAGTGTCGGGTCATTTCGTGTTTCCTTTTCTATGTTTGCATTCGTCACAGGTAGATATTCGACTATGGTCGAGTGGAATATCTCCACAGGATCCACTGCAGGTGCTTCTTCCACCGTCGGCAACGGTAGGCGCGACAATCCATCAGCATTCCCATGCTGTTTAGTTCCTTTGTACTCTATGTCATATTGGTGTGCCCCTAGGAAAAGGGACCACCTCTGTAGCCGTTGAGCTGTCATTATCGGGACGCCCTTCTTAGGGTTGAAAATGGAGACAAGAGGTTGATGATCAGTTAGTAGAGTAAATTTCTGTCCGTGCAGGTTGTGATTGAACTTCTTCACCCCCCACACCAGGCTGAGGGCCTCTCTGTCAATCTGGGCATAGTTAAGCTCGGCTGCAGTTAACGAGCGTGACGCAAAAGCTATCGGCCTCTCTGAACCATCAAGGGATTTATGTGACAGTACCGCTCCAACGCCGTAGGGAGACACATCACACGCCAGTCTTATCGGTAGTGATGGGTTGTAGTGAGCCAATACTTCTCTTGAAGTGATCAGGCCTTTACACTTCTGAAAGGCCCGCTTACATTCATCGCTCCATTTCCATGCTACTCCAGTTTGTAGCAGGGTGGTCAGTGGGTGCAGAATTGTGGACAAATTCGGCAAAAACTTATGGTAGTAATTCACCAATCCGAGGAATGACCTCAGTTGCGACACATTTTCAGGCACTGGAGCCTTAACTACCGCTTCAATTTTGTCAGGGGACTTATGTAACCCCTCTTCATCAATCACGTGGCCACAATACGATATTTGTTTCTTAAAAAACTCGCACTTGGGGCGATTGGCTCGTAGCCCATGTTCTCTTAGTCTAGTGAGCACCTGCTCTAGGTTGGCAAGGTGTTCACTGTCAATTTCACCTGCCACTAGGATGTCGTCCAAGTAACACTGAGTCCCCGGAATCCGTTGCAGAACTTGTTCCATTGCTCTTTGCCATATAGCCGGAGCTGATGCTACTCCGAATACCAGTCGATTATACTGGTAAAGACTTTGTGAGTGTTTATTGTGAGATATTTCCTAAAGGATTCTTCAACCTCCATCTGCAAATATGCTTGCGCTAGGTCAATTTTTGTAAAACGCTTCCCTCCAGATAGTGAGGCGAAAATATCTTCTATCCTCGGAAGAGGATACTGTACTGTGTGAAGAACTGGGTTCACAGTCACCTTGAAGTCCCCACAGATGCGAACCTTCCTTGGCTCCTCAGACTTATTGTTTAACGTTTTCTTCATGACAGGAACGATGGGTGTCGCCCACTCGCTCCAGTCTACTTTAGATAACACGCCTGCATTCTCCAGATTCTCCAGCTCTGCCTCGACGGCTGGGCGAATTGCATACGGTACCGGTCTTGCTTTGAAAAACTTGGGAATTGCATTCTCTTCTATTTTTATCGAGGCGGTTACGCCTTTAAGAGTTCCCAGTCCTTGTTGAAATACCTCTTTCGCGTTAGCTAAGATTTTTGACAATCGTCCAGGTGTGACGTCGTCATCCTTTTTACCAGCCACAGTCAGTGCCTGAATGGAGTGCCAGTCTAAACTTATCTTTCTGATCCATTCACGTCCCAATAATGGTGGTCCACCATCGTGCAGTATGTACAGATACAATTTCTGTATTTCCTTGCCGTTGTATTCGACAGTCACCCTTATTTTCCCTCTGGGGTATACTTTCTGCCCCATATATGTCTTCAAGACAATGGATGTGTCTTTCAAAGGTATGTGTGAGAATAGCCGCTCGTAGTCTCGTCGATTCATGATGGTCAGGGCTGATCCTGTATCCAATTCCATTTTGACTTGGGACCCTGCTATCGTGAGGGTGACCCAAATGGTTCGGTGATCCTCTTTTGTGATTACGTTGTGTAGTTTGAGACAGCTTAGTCTCTTGTTCCCGGATTCACTATCGCTCTTCTGGTGTTCGGAACTACTGTCCGTCATCTTTTGTACTTTCCTGTACTGTTCCTTAGTAGTCTTTTTGTTGTCGTTAGTCTTCTTCCCGGACCTGCAAACTCGTGCAATGTGTCCCATCTTTCCGCATTGCCTGCATGTTTTGTCCTTGGACCAGCAGTCCTTCTGGTCATGGGTTGTTCTGCCGCAGCGATAACATTTTTCAAATCCCCGTGTCATTTCATGGGTGCCGTATTCCTGTGGCTTTTGCTGTATTTCCGCAGCTCCCCTTGCTGCTGCTTCATACGGTACTGCCATGCTGAAAGCCTTATCTAGCATCAGCTCTTTCTCTGAGAGTAACCTCTTCTGGGTTCCTTCACTCAGGAGTCCACAGACAAATTTGTCCCGTAGGGTATCTGCCAGTCCTGCTCTGAACTGGCAGTGCTTTGATAGCTTGCGTAGTTCCGTAAGGTAATCAGCATTGCTCTCATCTTTATGCTGATTTCTCTTGTGGAATTTAAATCTTTCTGCTATCAGCAGCGTTGTAGGATTTAAGTGTTCCTGTAGGATATCAACAATTTCGTTAAAACTCTTCGCCATCAGTTTGACTGGAGTGATCAGGTTCCGCAATAGGCCGTACGTTCTTGCGCCCATTAAGTTTAGTAGTACCGATGCCTTTTTCTCATCGGCTACTTCATTTGCCTTGCAATATACTTCGACTCTTTCCATATATGTGGTCCAGTCTTCTGTTGCATTATCGAAGGCAGTGATACTGCCAGTCTTCGGCATCTTGGAGATCTAAGATGGCACCTCCCGCGCTTTGCCTTCTTCCCCGATTGAACAAAATGGCGCCTCCCGTGCTTTGCCTTCTTCCCCGTTGGATTAAGATGGCGCCTCCCGCGCTTTCTGCCTTTTTCCGCTGCTGCCAGCGCTGTTGCTGGCATTTTTATGCCTTGATGGCGACGCCCTATGGTCTTTGCGTGCTTCCCCCCGCGCTGCTGCCAACGCCGCTCTCCGTGGCCCCCGTGGCAAACTGCAGCTCCTCGTGGCTTTCTGCGCTTTTAATTTCTTTTTCTTTTATTTGAATTACTGTTCCCGTCGTCAGTGCAGACCCTATGGGACACTTCCCTCCCTCCTCTCGGGTCTGTATGCTGCCCGGCTTCGTAGCACTGGCCGCGCCCTGTGTGCTCCACCCTCTCTCTCTCTCTCCTCTTCCCAACAACGCTGCTCGGCCCCGTTGAAAAGCCACCCGATCGAGCTCTAGCCCGCCGCAGCCCAGGAAGGATCAGTGTTCCCGTGTTGCCACCAGCCCAATTAGCTGGAACACCATAGACTGGAGAACCAAGCCCAGCTCTCGACAGCCTCTCCTGCAAATCTTCGAATTCGATGAATCAGAGGGCGGTTGTCCACGGTCGACGCCCGTTTCTTCTGTTTGTTTGTTTTTTTTTTCTTTTTGGATTTCTTCCTTCTGGCTTCGACCGCTAATAACTTCGCTTCAGGGATGGATCCCCGAGAGGTGGTGCAGAACTATAGGTAAGTTCGGATCTGTTCGTCGCCAATGTAATGTCCATGTGTAATTGAGACACAGACTGCAGAAGTTGGTTATAACAGGTGTTTACTGAATGGAGAAAAAACTGGAACTACTATACAAAGTTACTACACAGGCTTATATACGGGGTGGTCACTACTGGTACTGCAGTATACAGGGGCTGCAGAATATAGTTCCTTCTTCAAGGTACATACACTACACTGTCCCTGCCTTCTCCCCATATCCCTTGATTCCTTTAACCTTAATAAATATATCCAGCTCCTTCTTGAATATATTTAACTAGCTGGGGGTGCCCGGCAGTGCCGAGGCTTTTTCGTGGGCATGTTGTTGTTGGAAGAGAGAGAGAGAGTGACTGGGGGGGTGGGGAAAGAGAGAGAGCGACTGGGGGGGGGTGGGGGGGAAGAGAGAGAGCGACTGTGGGGGGAAGAGAGAGAGCGACTGGGGGGGGAAGAGAGAGACCAACTGGGGGGGAAGAGAGAGAGTGACTGGGGGGGGAAGAGAGAGAGCGACTGGGGGGAAGAGAGAGAGCGACTGGGGGGGAAGAGAGAGAGCGACTGGGGGGGAAGAGAGAGAGTGACTGGGGGGGAAGAGAGAGAGAGACTGGGGGGGAAGAGAGAGCGCGAGTGGGGGGGAGAGAGAGCGCGAGTGGGGGGGAGAGAGAGCACGAGTGGGGGGAGAGAGAGCGCGAGTGGGGGGGAGAGAGAGCGCGAGTGGGGGGGCGAGAGAGCGCGAGTGGGGGGGAAGAGAGAGAACGAGTGGGGGGGAAGAGAGAGAGCGAGTGGGGGGGAAGAGAGAGAGCGAGTGGGGGGAAGAGAGAGAGCGAGTGGGGGGGAAGAGAGGCTAATGAGGTTATTTAGTCAGTTTTTATTGAACATTTTTACACACACTCCCCCCCTCCCTCACACACACACTCCCCCCTCCCTCACACACACAAACTCCCCCCCACACACACACACACACCACCCCCTCTCCCCCCCTCTCCCTCCCTCTCCCTCACACTCCCCCCCTCCCTCTCCCTCCCCCCCCTGTTGGACTACAACCTGGTGTTGTGTGACTTTTTACATTTGTCCACCCCAGTCCAACTCCGGCATCTCCACACCATGGCCCCCCCTCCCTCATACTCCCCCCCTCCCTCCCCCCTCTCCCTCACACTCCTTCCCCCCTCCCTCAATCTCCCCCCCTCACACTCCCCCCCCCCTCTCCCTCACACTCCCTCCCCACCTCTCCCTCACACTCCCCCCCCCCTCAGGCCCGACCGGACTCACCTCGGTAGCAGAACGGAGTCAGTCCGACAACGGGAGGCCGAGGTTCCAGCTGGTGAACAAGGCGGGCCTTTGGACCCGGTTGGCAGACTCCCGTGTCCGATTGAGATCGGGGGCAGCCGTTTAAAAAACGCTGGTTTTGCTGGTCCCGCACTGACGGGAAGAGAGAGAGGGGGAAGTAGAGGGAGAGAGAGGGAAGAGGAGAGAGAGGGAGAGAGGGAAGAGGAGAAGGAGAGAGAGAGAAGAGGAGAGAGAGAGAGAGAGAGATAAATTTTTTGATTTTAAAAAACGCCGGTTTTGCCGGACCCGCACTCACGGGAAGAGAGAGAGGGGGAAGTAGAGAGAGAGAGAGAGGGAAGAGGAGAGAGAGAAGGAGAGGGAGAGAGGGAAGAGGAGAAGGAGAGAGAGAGAGAGGGAAGAGAGAGAGAGAGAAAGAGAGAAATTTTTTGAGCTTCAGGCCTGCCTGCAGCGGGCCTGGAGAGCAGCCCCGAGTCCCCCCTGCGTGAGGGTGAGGAGGAGGGGGGAACGGCGACGGTTAGGGGATCACTTAATTTCCTACTGTTGCTAAACACAATTTAAAACCCAAATAAATTGTTATTTAATTCCCTAACACACAATTCAAATATTTACCTTAGTTCCCTAACACACAGAAAGTGTGGGAAAAAAATCGTGAAGAATCAAGATGGCGGCCACTCACCTCGGTTCAGAATGATAAGGCCCGCCCACACACGCACCAATTGGTCGACCGCCAGGTCACCGAAGCGTAGGATTGGTCAATCGTCAAGTCACTCAACACTCAACTGTAGG